>NC_134271.1:152257335-152595220 GCF_031893055.1 Leptodactylus fuscus
AGTACATAATACCCATCACAGTATACATATATACATTACAGTACATATAATACCCATCACAGTATACATATATACATTACAGTACATATAATACCCATCACAGTATACATATATACATTGCAGTACATAATACCCATCACAGTATACATATATACATTACAGTACATATAATACCCATCACAGTATACATATATACATTGCAGTACATATAATACCCATCACAGTATACATATATACATTACAGTAGATAATACCCATCACAGTATACATATATACATTACAGTACATATAATACCCATCACAGTATACATATATACATTGCAGTACATATAATAGCCATCACAGTATACATATATACATTACAGTACATAATACCCATCACAGTATACATATATACATTACAGTACATATAATACCCATCACAGTATACATATATACATTACAATACATATAATACCCATCACAGTATACATATATACATTGCAGTACATAATACCCATCACAGTATACATATATACATTGCAGTACATAATACCCATCACAGTATACATATATACATTACAATACATATAATACCCATCACAGTATACATATATACATTGCAGTACATATAATACCCATCACAGTATACATATATACATTACAGTACATATAATACCCATCACAGTATACATATATACATTACAGTACATAATACCCATCACAGTATACATATATACATTACAATACATATAATACCCATCACAGTATACATATATACATTACAGTACATAATACCCATCACAGTATACATATATACATTACAGTACATATAATACCCATCACAGTATACATATATACATTACAGTAGATAATACCCATCACAGTATACATATATACATTACAGTACATAATACCCATCACAGTATACATATATACATTACAGTACATATAATACCCATCACAGTATACATATATACATTACAGTACATATAATACCCATCACAGTATACATATATACATTACAGTACATATAATACCCATCACAGTATACATATATACATTACAGTACATAATACCCATCACAGTATACATATATACATTACAGTACATATAATACCCATCACAGTATACATATATACATTACAGTACATATAATACCCATCACAGTATACATATATACATTACAGTACACATAATACCCAGCACAGTATACATATATACATTGCAGTACATAATACCCATCACAGTATACATATATACATTACAGTACATATAATACCCATCACAGTATACATATATACATTACAGTACATATAATACCCATCACAGTATACATATATACATTACAGTACATAATACCCATCACAGTATACATATATACATTACAATACATATAATACCCATCACAGTATACATATATACATTACAATACATATAATACCCATCACAGTATACATATATACATTACAGTACATATAATACCCATCACAGTATACATATATACATTACAGTAGATAATACCCATCACAGTATACATATATACATTACAGTACATATAATACCCATCACAGTATACATATATACATTACAGTAGATAATACCCATCACAGTATACATATATACATTACAGTACATATAATACCCATCACAGTATACATATATACATTACAGTACATAATACCCATCACAGTATACATATATACATTACAATACATATAATACCCATCACAGTATACATATATACATTACAATACATATAATACCCATCACAGTATACATATATACATTACAGTACATATAATACCCATCACAGTATACATATATACATTACAGTAGATAATACCCATCACAGTATACATATATACATTGCAGTACATAATACCCATCACAGTATACATATATACATTGCAGTACATAATACCCATCACAGTATACATATATACATTACAATACATATAATACCCATCACAGTATACATATATACATTGCAGTACATAATACCCATCACAGTATACATATATACATTGCAGTACATAATACCCATCACAGTATACATATATACATTACAATACATATAATACCCATCACAGTATACATATATACATTGCAGTACATAATACCCATCACAGTATACATATATACATTACAATACATATAATACCCACCACAGTATACATATATACATTGCAGTACATATAATAGCCATCACAGTATACATATATACATTACAGTACATATAATACCCATCACAGTATACATATATACATTACAGTACATATAATACCCATTACAGTATACATATTTACATTGCAGTACATAATACCCATCACAGTATACATATATACATTACAGTACATATAATACCCATCACAGTATACATATATACATTACAGTAGATAATACCCATCACAGTATACATATATACATTACAGTACATAATACCCATCACAGTATACATATATACATTGCAGTACATAATACCCATCACAGTATACATATATACATTACAGTAGATAATACCCATAACAGTATACATATATACATTACAGTACATAATACCCATAACAGTATACATATATACATTACAGTACATATAATACCCATCACAGTATACATATATACATTACAGTACATATAATACCCATCACAGTATACATATATACATTACAGTAGATAATACCCATAACAGTATACATATATACATTACAGTACATATAATACCCATCACAGTATACATATATACATTACAGTACATATAATACCCATCACAGTATACATATATACATTGCAGTACATATAATAGCCATCACAGTATACATACATACATTACAGTACATAATACCCATCACAGTATACATATATACATTACAGTACATATAATACCCATCACAGTATACATATATACATTACAGTACATATAATACCCATCACAGTATACATATATACATTGCAGTACATAATACCCATCACAGTATACATATATACATTACAATACATATAATACTCATCACAGTATACATATATACATTGCAGTACATAATACCCATCACAGTATACATATATACATTACAGTACATATAATACCCATCACAGTATACATATATACATTACAGTACATAATACCCATCACAGTATACATATATACATTACAATACATATAATACCCATCACAGTATACATATATACATTACAGTACATAATACCCATCACAGTATACATATATACATTACAGTACATATAATACCCATCACAGTATACATATATACATTACAGTAAATATAATACCCATCACAGTATACATATATACATTACAGTAGATAGTACCCATCACAGTATACATATATACATTACAGTACATAATACCCATCACAGTATACATATATACATTGCAGTACATAATACCCATCACAGTATACATATATACATTACAGTACATATAATACCCATCACAGTATACATATATACATTACAGTACATATAATACCCATCACAGTATACATATATACATTACAGTACATATAATACCCATCACAGTATACATATATACATTACAGTAGATAATACCCATCACAGTATACATATATACATTACAGTACATATAATACCCATCACAGTATACATATATACATTACAGTACATATAATACCCATCACAGTATACATATATACATTACAGTAAATATAATACCCATCACAGTATACATATATACATTACAGTAGATAGTACCCATCACAGTATACATATATACATTACAGTACATATAATACCCATCACAGTATACATATATACATTACAGTACATATAATACCCATCACAGTATACATATATACATTGCAGTACATAATACCCATCACAGTATACATATATACATTACAGTACATAATACCCATCACAGTATACATATATACATTACAGTACATATAATACCCATCACAGTATACATATATACATTGCAATACATATAATACCCATCACAGTATACATATATACATTACAGTACATAATACCCATCACAGTATACATATATACATTACAGTACATAATACCCATCACAGTATACATATATACATTACAGTACATATAATACCCATCACAGTATACATATATACATTGCAGTACATAATACCCATCACAGTATACATATATACATTACAATACATATAATACCCATCACAGTATACATATATACATTGCAGTACATATAATAGCCATCACAGTATACATATATACATTACAGTACATATAATACCCATCACAGTATACATATATACATTGCAGTACATAATACCCATCACAGTATACATATATACATTACAGTACATATAATACCCATCACAGTATACATATATACATTACAGTACATATAATACCCATCACAGTATACATATATACATTACAGTAGATAATACCCATCACAGTATACATATATACATTACAGTACATAATACCCATCACAGTATACATATATACATTGCAGTACATAATACCCATCACAGTATACATATATACATTGCAGTACATAATACCCATCACAGTATACATATATACATTACAATACATATAATACACATCACAGTATACATATATACATTGCAGTACATAATACCCATCACAGTATACATATATACATTACAGTACATATAATACCCATCACAGTATACATATATACATTACAGTACATATAATACCCATCACAGTATACATATATACATTACAGTACATATAATACCCATCACAGTATACATATATACATTACAGTAGATAATACCCATCACAGTATACATATATACATTACAGTACATATAATACCCATCACAGTATACATATATACATTGCAGTACATAATACCCATCACAGTATACATATATACATTACAATACATATAATACCCATCACAGTATACATATATACATTGCAGTACATAATACCCATCACAGTATACATATATACATTACAATACATATAATACCCATCACAGTATACATATATACATTACAGTACATAATACCCATCACAGTATACATATATACATTGCAGTACATATAATACCCATCACAGTATACATATATACATTACAGTACATATAATACCCATCACAGTATACATATATACATTACAGTACATAATACCCATCACAGTATACATATATACATTACAGTACATAATACCCATCACAGTATACATATATACATTACAGTACATATAATACCCATCACAGTATACATATATACATTACAATACATATAATACCCATCACAGTATACATATATACATTACAGTACATAATACCCATCACAGTATACATATATACATTACAGTACATAATACCCATCACAGTATACATATATACATTACAGTACATATAATACCCATCACAGTATACATATATACATTACAATACATATAATACCCATCACAGTATACATATATACATTGCAGTACATAATACCCATCACAGTATACATATATACATTACAATACATATAATACCCATCACAGTATACATATATACATTGCAGTACATATAATACCCATCACAGTATACATATATACATTGCAGTACATAATACCCATCACAGTATACATATATACATTACAGTACATATAATACCCATCACAGTATACATATATACATTACAGTACATATAATACCCATCACAGTATACATATATACATTACAGTAGATAATACCCATCACAGTATACATATATACATTACAGTACATAATACCCATCACAGTATACATATATACATTGCAGTACATAATACCCATCACAGTATACATATATACATTGCAGTACATAATACCCATCACAGTATACATATATACATTACAGTACATAATACCCATCACAGTATACATATATACATTACAGTACATAATACCCATCACAGTATACATATATACATTACAGTACATATAATACCCATCACAGTATACATATATACATTACAATACATATAATACCCATCACAGTATACATATATACATTGCAGTACATAATACCCATCACAGTATACATATATACATTACAATACATATAATACCCATCACAGTATACATATATACATTGCAGTACATAATACCCATCACAGTATACATATATACATTGCAGTACATAATACCCATCACAGTATACATATATACATTACAATACATATAATACCCATCACAGTATACATATATACATTGCAGTACATAATACCCATTACAGTCCAAAAACTGCTTCCTAATTAGGAAGGCTAACGAAGGCTGCAAAGCTGAAACGCGCGTCAGGTACTGGGGAGTGTGTGCCTGTCCCGCCTTGTATACCTCCTATGGGTAGGCCACAGTGCTATTAAACCTGTATATAGTGGTATAGGATACATGTGAACCTATGTTGTTATAGTCACCAATGTGTGTGTATCAATGCTATTACTTTCATGGATAGGAGACATATATTGGACCACATGGTAACTTTAAACTTCTAGCACTTTCTTTGAGCTGTTGTGGCAATGTGTATAACTTAGTGGCCACTCATGATATATACCTCAGCGGCTACTGATACTATTGCTATGTGTACATAATGTCCACACACGGTGTATAAAGGACTGCAGTGCTGAGCTCCTTTCTGGCATTAGCTTCATCCATGTGCACTCCATTGTATGTAAATACTTAAAGGGACCACGTACCATCTGCTGCACCTCACTGTTACCCAGTCAGTTTGTATTTGTAGATTCTCCTTCTAATGTCCATCTTGTATATATGTGTATGATGTAATAAATACAATTATGACAAGTTTATTGCCCTAGACTGGATGTGTAGTGTATTCCTTTTATACTAAGTGTCATACTCACGATTGCTTCTCTTGTGGATATTTATGTGTATGGTGAGGACACAGATTTCTTTAGGGCTTGGTACAGTTTAAAGGAACCCATGTATTTACACATATACTTTAGCTTGCTTATTTTTGGTTGGTTGTCTATCTTTTCCTAATTAGAAAGCATTTTTTTTCCGGACCAAATTATGCCTCACGTTATTCACGTGTGAACTTAGCCTTAGGATCCCATCTATCCAAATTCTAGCTCTCCAATGTAAACACAGCCGACGTTATGTCATAGTAAACAATGAGAATATTATACTCTGGGGTCTCAGGTGTCCCCTCATCTCGCTCTCATTGGAAAATGGTGATGTTAGATAGTGATATTCCTGACTAGCGCTCACAGATATCGCCTGCCGTGTAATCGTGTGCTCCGGCTTTATGTGTCAGTGTCATCTTAAGCTCTATATAGGTGAGGTTCATTATTATTTCATCTGCTTTCTGCTGATATTATATCATGTATAAGTAATAATCACCTTATCACATCCATACTCTTTGCTTTGTGGGTCATGTAGTGTATCATCATGTGTACATTAATCTGTTACTCTGTGCTAGTATACAGTTACTCTCTCTGGGGGTGGTAGACACAGTATATAGACAGGAGCATTTGTGTTTTGGAGTCAAGCTATGAGTAAGGGGCCCTGAAACGTGGAAGCAGTGTTTTGGTTTGGGGTTTTTTGTATCATGAATCCCTGTTACTTGTATTTTTTATCCTTTTGATATGAAGTTATAGTTTATATGGCACGCTGGAATTTTTTTTTTTATAATTTTGCTGTCTATATGCCTGAATAGCCTTTAAAAAGGCTACTCAGGTGCTGCCACTAGTTTTTGAAGAGACCCCCCCCCCCCTCCCGTTACTGCACATGCCCGAGATTTGAAAGCTCAGGATCGAGGCTACAGAAAATGGAGGCGGTTACAGATACGGAGGAGGAGGAGCATCACGGAGCATAAGCAAAGGAGGGGGCGTTACAAAGGTATGGCACAAGAGGGTGCTCGCTGGCCTTGGGGAATACCCAGGGTGCTCAGTGAGGATCATTTGCATATCAGTTTTATCGGTATGTAAAAAAAAAACAGGGGGGGTCTTTTCAAAAACTAGTGGCAGCACATAAAGGCATATCAGTATCTACAATCAGGATTTTCCTACGATAGAGCCCCTTTAGTGTTACAGATTGACCTTTAGTAATCTGAAGTAGGTTTCCTGCCTCCATGTGGCCTCTAGAATAAGGAGGAAGCGGTCCCTGAAGAAGCCTGACTTATTTGATAGTCTCTTTGATCCTCACTTCAGTGACTTGATGGCCGCTGTGTCCAGTCCAGCCTGCAGGATAGAGGAATTACAGTGAGTATAAGAGATGTGTACAGGAGGAGACATGTGGGGACAAGTTATACAGTGATGTTATTCTATTTTATGCTCCACCATTGTTATGTCTATGAGATAATCTGCTGACTGCACCTTCATATGTGACGTCTCTACTAATGTCTGACTGTCTCGTCTCCTCATATCACTTCTCTCTCTGTCATGTAAGAAATGTCATCTACCATTATTATTATTCCACTACTGTATACAAGTCTTGGTTATTTTACTGTATCTATGTGGTAATCATAGTTCTGCCTTAAAGGGATTCCATCGTTGGAAAAAGTGCTTTTGAGCTAAACACATGTCTGAATAGCCATTGAAAAGGCTATTCTATGTGCTACTGCCTTTACTTCTTCTCTTGTTCGTTTCTTATTTTTTTATGTTAATTAACCCCACCGAGCACCCTGGGTGTTCCCCAAGGCCTCCGAGCACCTGCAACACTCGGGAAGGCCAGGGCTGGTATCACGGTAATATATCCGATGTGGCCGGCTTGCAGGGAGTCCCTGGGTCCCGAATGTGCACAAAATTTCCCTTTTTGATGTCCCCGACTACCCACCCCTGCTCTGATACCTGACAGTGACAACAGACAACCAGGCTTCGGGGGTAATCGTTGCTCTTTTTACTAGCAGGACAAAGTAATACAAATGTACATATGGAGGACTTCTTCACATACAATACAGCGATCTTTGTAGGTAGTGTCCAATTAGCAGAGGATGGGGCAGAATGCTTTGGATGGTAGTTGCTTGGCAGTTAACTTGTATATACTTGTAAAGATGGCCTGTATCCAGGGGGTTAGTCCTCAACAAAACTGGGAACACGTATACAGAAGATGAGATACAAGTTATCGACGGCGGGCAACCCTCAATTTCCGTCGAACTAGCTATGGGCTCCTTTAGATATAGATTTGTCCCAAAGACTTACTTGCATAGCGAAATACGTGTGGAGTTCCCAGATGTATGGATACAGGACGGCCTACTCGTAGAGAAGTGGAGCTTCAGAGGAAAACACTCTCTGAGAAGGGCCTTGAGGACAGAGGAGAAGGCATCTCTGCTTGGTGTACCCTGATAGTGGAAAGCCATTATCCATGCTCCATGTGCTCAGTCTGCTAGCTGTATCATGTCTTAGCCTTGTAGCCCCACACAAAAGACATCAGCCAAAAACGTCCCCAGCCCCCTCTAGAGAGGGTGGTCACTCAACTCTCCCTCCAGGCCAGTCAAGGGAGCCTGATTGGTCCTGGAGGTCAGCTAATCATAATGGACACTCCCTTTACAGTAACAACTCAAATTACAATGGCAAAGTATAGGCAGGTGCAGTTCACAAAAACATCCACAAGATGGCGCATTAATAGACCCCCTGTGTGCTGGCTCTGGAAGAATAGAAATATATAGAAGGAATGAAGGGGGAGGAAAATATTTACCTTATATGAAAATGTCCATGCTATCTCGGTCTGCAAGGATTAGTAGAGCGAATTGGACTAGCAGTACCGGGACATTACACACCCTCCACGTCATACCTTTAATACCACCCCTCCACTGCTTGTGCTCCCTCCCCGGATACTCCTCCTCCTCCGTCTGCCCTCCTCTTCAGTTCAAAGCTCAGTTCTCCAGAGAACAACACCAAAATGGCCACTCGGACATGCCCAGTACTGTCGAGCGGCCATTTTGGTGTAGTTTTCTGCAGAACTGAGCATACTGCTTAGTATGCTCAGTTCTCCAGAAAACTACACCAAAATGGCCACTCGGACAGTACTGAGTATTAGAGATGAGCGAGTAGTATTCAATCGAATACCTCCCCTGCATAGTTATTGGTGTAAAAAAGCGCCAAGGAAGGTGGGAGGGGCATTGAATTTTTACTGCGTTTACCGCGTGGTATGCGACCGATTACACCAATAACTATGCAGGGGAGGTATCCGATTGAATACTACTCGCTCAACTCTAATACCCAGTACTATCTGAGTGGCCATTTTGATGTAGTTTTCTGGAGAACTATGGAGCAGGGCAGATGTTATCCAGGGAGGAGGAGGACAGATGTTATCCAGGGAGGAGGAGGACAGATGTTATCCAGGGAGGAGGAGGGCAGATGTTATCCAGGGAGGAGGAGAGCAGATGTTATCCAGGGAGGAGGAGGGCAGATGTTATCCAGGGAGGAGGAGGGCAGATGTTATCCGGGGAGGAGGAGGGCAGATGTTATCCAAGGAGGAGGAGGGCAGATGTTATCCGGGGAGGAGGAGGGCAGATGTTATCCGGGGAGGAGGAGGGCAGATGTTATCCGGGGAGGAGGAGGGCAGATGTTATCCGGGGAGGAGGAGGGCAGATGTTATCCGGGGAGGAGGAGGGCAGATGTTATCCAAGGAGGAGGAGGGCAGATGTTATCCGGGGAGGAGGAGGGCAGATGTTATCCGGGGAGAAGGAGGGCAGATGTTATCCAGGGAGGAGGAGGGCAGATGTTATCCGGGGAGGAGGAGGGCAGATGTTATCCGGGGAGGAGGAGGGCAAATGTTATCCAGGGAGGAGGAGGGCAGATGTTATCCAGGGAGGAGGAGGGCAGACAGAGCACAAGCATTGGAGGGGTAGTATTAAAGGTATGACGTGGAGGGTGCTCGGAGGCCTTGGGGAATGCCCAGGGTGCTCTGTGGGGTTAATTATCTTAAAAAAGTAGCACATAGAATAGCCTTTTAAAAGACTATTCAGACATGTGTTTAGCTCAAAAGCACTTTTTCCAACGATAGAATCCCTTTAAGCTTACTTGGACTCATAGATCCCCATTCAAAAAAGGCTAAAATATTCTGTATTTGGTTTGATAATCAGCCCATTCAAAAGGCTCTGAAAATTTTAGCCTGGTGGGGGATACAATCTTCATACAGCCCATGGTAGTCTTTATCCATCCCTGAACACCCCTTAATCTACAATACAGTGAACCACATGGTCTCTTACACACCCACATCTCATCTTCTTATTTATACAGATTGGATAGTAATGCTCTACCAGACACTTCCTGCACCCAGTTGGCCTCTGTAATAAGGAATAACCAGTCCCTGAAGAGACTTGACCTGTCCTATAACTTTCTGTCCGGTCCTTACTTCAGTGACTTGATGGCCGCTCTGTCCAGTCCAGCCTGCAGGATAGAGGAATTACAGTGAGTATAAGAGATGTGTACAGGAGGAGACATGTGCGGACAAGTTATACATGGATTTTATTCTATTTTATGCTCCTCTGCACCATTGTTATGTCTCTTTACATCACTTCTTCTATTGTTACTCCACAACTGTATATAGAGTCTTATGACCATGGAAGAGCCACATTACATGGACACACAATGGGGACTTGTGTTCCAGTGATGTCTTTAAAATATTTTGTGTATTTAACCCCTTCCCGCCGATGGCATTTTTTGATTTTCATTTTTGACTCCCCTCCTTCTAAACCCCATAACTGTTTTTATTTCTCCGCTCCCAGAGCCATGTGAGGTCTTAATTTTTGCGGGACAAATTTTTCTTCATGATGCCGCCATTAATTATTCTGTATAATGCACTGGGAAGCTGGAAAAAAATTCAGAATGGGGGGGATTTGAAGAAAAAATGCATTTCTGCGACTTTCTTATGGGCTTCGGTTTTACGGCGTTCACTGTGCAGCCAAAATGACCTGTCCCCTGTATTCTGTGTTTCGGTACGGTTCCAGGGATACCAAATTTACATGGTTTTATTTACATTTTGACCCCTTAAAAAATCCAAAACTGTGTTAAAATATATTTTTTCTAAAAATCGCCATATTCCGACAGCCATAACTTTTTCATACGTCCGTGTACGGGGATGCATAGGGCGTCTTTTTGTGCGGGGTCGGGTGTACTTTTCAGTTCTACCATTTTTGGGAAATGCTTTTGCTTTGATCACTTTTTATTTAAATTTTTATCAGAATCAAAATCATGAAAAAACGGCGGTTTGGCAATTTTGACTATTTTTCCCGCTACGGCATTTACTGAACAGGAAAAATATTTTTATAGATTTGTAGAGCGGGCGATTTCGGACACGGGGATACCTAATATGTGTTCTAGGGAAAGGGGGGTGATTTTAATTTTTAATACTTTTTATATTTCTTTATAATTTTTTATTTTTTTGCATTTGTTGAACCCCAGGGGGTCTGATCACTAATGCAATGCATTACAATGCTAATGCATTGCAATAACTCATCATTTCTATTGCAGGCTGCATAGACCAGCCTGCAAAAGAAAGAGGCTGCAGACCGATCGGGGAGCCTTGGAAAGGCTCACGGCTGTCATGGCAACGTGACGTCGGCCCTGCCGCAAAATGGCGGCGCCCATGCGCCGCCGGGAAGATGGCGCTTCCGACCGTGGCGCCGGAGGGGTTAATGCCTCCAATCAGTCCAAGGACCGATCGGAGACCTTAGCGCCGGTTGTCTACTGCTTAAAACGGGCGGTCGCCATAGTTACACACCCGACATGCGCCGTACTATTACGGCGGATGTCGGGAAGGGGTTAAAGTTATCATTCTCCAAAAATGCAATAATTGTAATAACTGTGTAATCCGACTGCAGTCCACTCATCTTTCAGAACTTGAAGGAACTAGTCTCAATAATATTGCAGACAATCAGAGCATAGAAGCCATATTGAGGGGGGGGGGGTTCCCTAAAGAAATACAGGCAAAGAAAATAAATAATCCAGGCTCAGACAGAAATATCTCATACTGTAGATCAAAACCAAATTCATTCTAAATTTGTACACAGACAAGACAACACCTGAAAAAAAAACAAATTATGCTCCATATAACATTGTCACCCCTCGTGATCACCAACGTGGCTTACACCTGTGGGGGGCTAAAATTGTGTATTGGGTGATGCTATCTTACAAGGCATGGGGACAGATCGTCTGGAACCAGGGGCATTGTTAGGAAAGGATCAAAGACCAAAGACCCTTTTAAAGATAAAGGGACAAGAGAAGGGTAATTAAGCTAATTGTCTCCAACAAGGATGTCTATTGTCTTTAGAATACCATGAGATAGACATCTAGGGTGTGTATTTGAGACATGTGCTGATGGCTGCCATTTTGATTGATACCATGCGGCCACCATGTGGTCACTGACTCCATTTCAGAGTAGAGCTAGCCCTCAGGGGGGTGTGACCTCTCTCCAGTTTCTTATCCAATAGATATGCATCAGGGCTATTGTTACAAACTTCTCCACCAATAGATGTTAGGCTAATTATACTAGCCAATCCTGTTCTGTCTATGCCATGTGATATATACTTTGTTCTAGCCACCATTAAAGCAGAATCCATTTTAATACACCACCACCATGTGTCTTCGTGATTCTCCAGGTCAAAGATCGGCTGTAGCCAATCTTGGCCTGTTAATTAATTTTCCTTTATAGACAGCATATCTCTGGGGTATTATGATTCCCCCAACACACCCAAACACCAAAAATTAAGCAAAATAACTGCCATATAATGTGCCCCATACTACATGGTGCCTCTGACCCCTCTGCGTTGTGCTCTTTATAGATGAGGTCACCCTTCCCCTGTTCTGCTGGCTGCCTGGGTTGTGTAGAAGGCGCTCCCATACATGACAAGAAGGCTTGAGGTGCCCGACACCATATATGCCACTTATCCACCTCCATCGCGCCTGCGCTCCTTTCCAGAGTGCAATGTGTGGCTACTAAAGAGGCTGAGTTATGTAATAGTCACATGCTCCTCTAGCCGCCACTATATTATGGCTGTGGGCACCGTCCACACAACCTGGGCAGCCGAAAGAATGGGGCCGGGGTGGCGTCATCTATAAGAAAACGGTGCAGAGGAATTACGTGCATGAAGTGGCTGCTCCTACTCATATACAGACCTCAGTGCAAATTTAATTTAAGGGCCAAAAAATGTTTGTTTGTTTTTTGTAAATGTCTGTTAGTTCTACTATAGGATTAATAAAAACGCCCATATACCTTTAGCCGTCTTTTGAGTGATTTCTGGGTGTCTCTGGGAGTTCCTGGTGTCTCCTGCTTTTTACATGCTCAGCTACCTGCTATGTAACTTCCTCACTAAGCTCTCTCATCCTTCCTCACTCCTGCCCCCTCCCTGTCTCTCTAGCTATCCCGACCTTCCCTACCTAGTCAGCCCAACCCCCAACCCATATTATATACTTACCATCCACAATTCTTCCTGTGAGCGTCTCCTCCTCCTGTACTGATTCAGTCTTCCAGCGACGATCCATCTCCTGCGCATGCGTGGATTCCCAGTAGAGGTGAATTACTGGCAGCTGCGCGCACAGTGGAGAAGAGCGCCCGAAGGGTAAGTATAATGGGGAGGGGGGAGTAATGGTAATGATCCATTTCTGGAGATGGAGAAACAGGTCATCACCCAATAATCAGAAAATGTCCCCGAAGTAGTCACATGACCATGCCAGGGATATGGGTAACTATCCATTTTTGATAAATTATGTTATTTAGAACGTAGGTGGGGGGAGGGTGTTTAGATTAGTGTAGGGATTTCTAGTTATCCTGGACACCCTTTTAAAGAGGACAACCCCTCTTAGGCTATGTCTCTAAATAGCGAAACGCAGAAATATAATAATGCGGATAAAAATGTGGCCGATAATGCATCACATTTTTTTCCCCAGAGTTTTTCATTGTGTTTCGCAGAGTTTTCCTCTGTGTACTTTCTGACCTTATTATACCTATGATTGACAGATATCCAAAGACATGTGGCGAGAGAGGTGCAGAAGAGTGGACGTGGCACAAGAAAGCGCAATGTGCCACAGATGCACCCGAATTACACTACTACACCAGACTGGCATAGAAGGGTTGATAACGGTTTTTTTTTTTAGCCG
Source organism: Leptodactylus fuscus (assembly GCF_031893055.1). Taxonomy (NCBI): domain Eukaryota; kingdom Metazoa; phylum Chordata; class Amphibia; order Anura; family Leptodactylidae; genus Leptodactylus; species Leptodactylus fuscus. Next base: position 152,272,354 of record NC_134271.1, read on the forward strand.
GACACAAGTCCTGCATGTCCGACTTTATGTCCGGCTAAAAAAAAAACATTTTCCCCACGGACGGGCCGCAAGCGGTCACCTTTACAAACCCATTCAAGTGAATGGGTTTTAAAACTGACCGCCGGGTTTCCATCCCCTGTCCAGTTTTGTCGTGGCTGAAAACAGAAACCCGACACCGCAAGTGTGAACCTCTCCTAACAAGATATGTAGTAACAAGTAGTATGCGTTGTATTCCACGTGATAGTGAGGGGTCCTTCATGATCAAGCCGGCTCTACGTCAGCCCTTTGAAATGAATGACAGGAGTTGGCTCCTCACTGGCAGCTCACTTAGTTCTGCCCCCTTTATAAATAACCCCGCCTCCAAACGGGTCACTTAGTCTCCTTATAACCTAACAGCATGACGTCCTATGTCTGACAATTGCCAATGGGCATTAGGTTAATAAGAGGTGGATGGGGGTTTCTGAGTGTCTACATGTGGTAGGCAATAATAATTTATAAGGAGACCTTTGAGAGGCGAAGGAACCGAATCTTTTCAGTGAGTGAAACCAAATGATCTAAATCACTAAAAAGAGCCAAAGATCCCATCACTACCACATGATGGGGCACATTACTGATCTATGGCAGGCTGTACCTGGAAAACCCATGTAATTTACCTACATTATTATACCAAATACTATCTCTTCCCTGACAACTCCAGACGTGTGGTAGTTGTCAGAGGTATTATTATGAGCATAACTCACTGAATCACATTAGAGCGGTTGTCTACAGGATATACCATAAATGTTGCATATATGCGGGTCTCACCTGTCTCTAGGAATAATTCCCCCCCCCCATCCGACCTTATTCAATTCTACTGACAACCAATTCCAGGCTGCCAGCAGTTGTCGGCTTTGCAGTAACAGCCCAGCTTACTTGGTTCTGTTATTTCTGTAATGTCTATGGAAGTGACTGGAGAATGGAAGTTATAGACACAGCACAGGGAGCTACATGGATTCTGTCACTTGTGAGGCAGGAAACAGCGTAACTCACATTCACTTCTATGGGAATTAGGGAACAGCGTGACACGGTGAGCTCAGCTGTCTCTGTAACCCCGACCACCACTGGCAGCTTGTATATGGCCGTCAGCGGGATCAGATGAGGCTGAATGGGGCTGAGGGGTTTATTTCTGGATATAGGGGAGACTCTCATGGGACAATTTCCTGTAATAATATTCTAATAGTTGTAATAACATGAAACCTGGTCACACAAAATAAGAGGAAAATGCTGAAATGTGCAAAACAGTCAGTGCTGAAAGGGTTAACCATCCCCTGCCCCTTTATTACTCCTATGTGTGACACATAATACAGGGGCAGCAATGGCTGCTGGGATTTCTTCTCCCCTCACACATTATGTGACTGTATTCCTCCCCTCTGACTGCAGAGACATCATCTGCCCCATCAGCTTCTCCTCACATCTCCCCTCCATGTCTCCTCAGTCCTCTCCTCACATCTCCCCTCCATGTCTCCTCAGTCCTCTCCTCACATCTCACCTCCATGTCTCCTCAGTCCTCTCCTCACATCTCTCCTCCATGTCTCCTCAGTCCTCTCCTCACATCTCCCCTCCATGTCTCCTCAGTCCTCTCCTCACATCTCCCCTCCATGTCTCCTCAGTCCTCTCCTCACATCTCACCTCCATGTCTCCTCAGTCCTCTCCTCACATCTCACCTCCATGTCTCCTCAGTCCTCTACTTCCCTCCATGTCTCCTCAGTCCTCTCCTCACATCTCACCTCCATGTCTCCTCAGTCCTCTCCTCACATCTCCCCTCCATGTCTCCTCAGTCCTCTCCTCACATCTCCCCTCCATGTCTCCTCAGTCTTCTCCTCACATCTCCCCTCCATGTCTCCTCACATCTCCCCTCCATGTCTCCTCAGTCCTCTCCTCCATGTCTCCTCAGTCCTCTCCTCACATCTCCCCTCCATGTCTCCTCAGTCCTCTCCTCCATGTCTCCTCAGTCCTCTCCTCCATGTCTCCTCAGTCCTCTCATCACATCTCACCTCCGTGTCTCCTCAGTCCTCTCATCTCCCCTCCATGTCTCCTCAGTCCTCTCCTCCATGTCTCCTCAGTCCTCTCCTCAAATCTCCCCTCCATGTCTCCTCAGTCCTCTCCTCACATCTCCCCTCCATGTCTCCTCCTCTCCTCACGTCTCCCCTCCATGTCTCCTCAGTCCTCTCCTCACGTCTCCCCTCCATGTCTCCTCAGTCCTCTCCTCACATCTCCCCTCTATGTCTCCTCAGTCTTCTCCTCACATCTCCCCTCCATGTCTCCTCAGTCCTCTCCTCACATCTCCCCTCCATGTCTCCTCACACCTCCCCTCCATGTCTCCTCAGTCTTCTCCTCACATCTCACCTCTGTGTCTCCTCTCCTCCATGTCTCCTCAGTCCTCTCCTCACATCTCCCCTCCATGTCTCCTCAGTCTTCTCCTCACATCTCACCTCTGTGTCTCCTCTCCTCCATGTCTCCTCAGTCCTCTCCTCACATCTCTCCTCCATGTCTCCTCAGTCCTCTCCTCACACCTCCCCTCCGTGTCTCCTCAGTCCTCTCCTCACATCTCCCCTCCATGTCTCCTCAGTCCTCTCCTCACACCTCCCCTCCGTGTCTCCTCAGTCCTCTCCTCACATCTCCCCTCCATGTCTCCTCAGTCCTCTCCTCACATCTCACCTCCATGTCTCCTCAGTCCTCTCCTCACATCTCCCCTCCATGTCTCCTCAGTCCTCTCCTCACATATCCCCTCCATGTCTCCTCAGTCCTCTCCTCACATCTCACCTCCATGTCTCCTCAGTCCTCTCCTCACATCTCCCCTCCATGTCTCCTCAGTCTTCTCCGCACATCTCACCTCTGTGTCTCCTCTCCTCCATGTCTCCTCAGTCCTCTCCTCACATCTCTCCTCCATGTCTCCTCAGTCCTCTCCTCACATCTCCCCTCCATGTCTCCTCACATCTCTCCTCAGTCCTCTCCTCACATCTCACCTCCATATCTCCTCAGTCCTCCCCTCACATCTCCCCTCCGTGTCTCCTCAGTCTTCTCCTCACATCTCCCCTCCATGTCTCCTCAGTCCTCTCCTCACATCTCCCCTCCATGTCTCCTCAGTCTTCTCCTCACATCTCCCCTCAGTCCTCTCCTCACATCTCACCTCCATGTCTCCTCAGTCCTCTCCTCCATGTCTCCTCAGTCCTCTCCTCACATCTCCCCTCCATGTCTCCTCAGTCTTCTCCTCACATCTCACCTCCATGTCTCCTCAGTCCTCTCCTCACATCTCCCCTCCATGTCTCCTCAGTCTTCTCCTCACATCTCACCTCCATGTCTCCTCAGTCCTCTTCTCACATCTCACCTCCGTGTCTCCTCAGTCCTCTCCTCACATCTCCCCTCCATGTCTCCTCAGTCGTCTCCTCACATCTCCCCTCCATGTCTCCTCACATCTCCCCTCCATGTCTCCTCAGTCCTCTCCTCACATCTCACCTCCATCTCCCCTCCATGTCTCCTCACATCTCCCCTCCGTGTCTCCTCAGTCCTCTCCTCACATCTCCCCTCCGTGTCTCCTCAGTCCTCTCCTCACATCTCCCCTCCGTGTCTCCTCAGTCCTCTCCTCACATCTCCCCTCCGTGTCTCCTCAGTCCTCTCCTCACATCTCCCCTCCGTGTCTCCTCAGTCTTCTCCTCAGCGCTCCGCACATCACACACTCACTAGCCCCGCCCCTTCCTCTTTCCCGCGCTCTCCTCTCATTGGCTGGTTACACCCGGCGGCCATTTTCCTCTCCTCCCAGCCGGAACATAAAATGGCTGCTGTCCTCAGATCTCCTCCTAGTGCCTGGGATATGAGAACCTGTAGTAAAGAAGCCGCAGGACACCCAGAGGAGGAGACGGAGCCCTCTCTCCTCAGCAGGAAAGCCTCCCCGCGGTGCTGTCCTCTGACAGGAGGAGTTGTCATAGGAGGAGCTGACTGGCTGCAGTGCTGAGGAGGGAGATGAAGCTGATGAGAGCGCCCCGCACAGGACATACAGGTGACTGTGTATATAGGATTGTATATAGGACTGTGTATACATCTGTATATAGGACTATATATAGGACTGTGTATACCTGTGTATATAGGACTGTGTATACCTCTGTATATAGGACTGTGTATATAGGACTGTGTATACCTCTGTATATAGGACTGTGTATACCTCTGTATATAGGACTGTGTATACCTCTGTATATAGAACTGTGTATACCTGTGTATATAGGACTGTGTATAGGATTGTATATAGGACTGTGTATACCTCTGTGTATAGGATTGTATATAGGACTGTGTATACCTCTGTATATAGGACTGTGTATATAGGACTGTGTATATAGGATTGTATACAGAACTGTGTATACCTCTGTATATAGGACTGTGTATATAGAACTGTGTATAGGATTGTATATAGGACTGTGTATACCTCTGTATATAGGACTGTACTGCTGACAACTATTCACAAGCCGCTTCTTTTCTTGCACGTTTATTACCCCCATGACATATTTACTGTCCCGCCATCTCTTGTACTTCATTAACCCTTTATGACTGGGGGTATTATGGGGCAGGATGACAAGAGCACAATATTACGATTTAATAACTTTTATTATTATTTTCTTATTATTAATTATTATTTCTTCTTATTATTTTATTAATATATCTCATCTTTCCTTCCACTATTCTTATTCATCATTGTCGATGCTACAGCAGAAGACTCCAAGGAACCTGCAGGAGAGAAGACCAAGGTGAGAGGGGTCTTGTGGTGACCCCGGTGACTGGTGGTAGGAGGGGGATAGATCCTAGAGACATGAGATGGTAATGGGGTGTCCTGCTGCTGGGTCCCCCCGGAATCTGCCGGCATTACCTGAGGAAATATTTGGGAACATGAAGTGCTGACTGTAGGGGTGAGAATGTCCTGTAAGGTGAGAGCAGCTGCTGGAAATGTCTGTGTGTTATAGGTAATAGATGTCCTCATACTGATGGGGGGCCCCTCTACCATTACCTCTATATGGCCAGGAGTAAGGGGCTCATCCAAAGTCTTGTATTTACCTGCTCAGTTGTCCGGGCGCTCTGTTACTTCTGCTGTGGAAAGATAAGAAACGATTATAAATCCACTGCATGGCCAAGAATAGGGTGCACCTAATACCCAGAACACCCCCAGCCCTGAAGCAGTTCATTAAACCACCACTAGAGGGGACTAGACCGATCTATACTCTACAACAGGCTCTGTACAAACCCCTATGCAGAGAGCTCCCTCTAGTGGTGACTGCAGGTAGACTGAAGATAAACTGTCACTTACATGTTCCTCGCTTTTGGCCTTCTGAAGAATTTTGGAAGCCACCACTTTCTTCTTGTCCTAGGGGTGAGACCAATGTATGGACTGTGATGACATCACTGCATCTATGTACAATGTCTGTATATAATCAGATATCTGGACTCTGTACTCACCGGCTTGTGCTCTCCGATGTGTTTGCCTTCTCCAGCTGTTCAGACACTTCCTCCTCCTTCTCTTCATCCAGATGTTTCTCTGTTTCCTCCTCTTCCTCCAGATGTTTTTCTGCTTCCTCTTCCTCCTCCTCCATGATGGTACTCAACTCTAAGATATTGTCCACGTCCCTCATAATCTCCTCCTCTTCTTCCTCCTCCTCCACAATGATGTTTGTTTCCTCCAAAATCTTTTCCACCGCCATCCAAATCTCCTCCTCTTCTTCCTCCTCCTCCTTAATGATGTTTGTTTCCGCCAAAATCTTTTCCACCTCAATCCAAATCTTCTTCTCCTCTTCTTCCTCCTCCTCCTTAATGATGTTTGTTTCCGCCAAAATCTTTTCCACCTCAATCCAAATCTTCTTCTCCTCTTCTTCCTCCTCCTCCTTAATGATGTTTGTTTCCTCCAAAATCTTTTCCACCTCATTCCAAATCTTCTCCTCCTCTTCTTCCTCCTCCTCCACAATGATGTTTGTTTCCTCCAAAATCTTTTCCACCGCCATCCAAATCTCCTCCATGATGTTCTCAGTTATTTCCTCCACCTCCAACTCTATCAATCGCCTCTTTCTGCTCAGTCCTATGAGTAAATAACACAGTGTAGGTCACCATGTACACCATGACATCTCTACACGGAAACATATATACAATAGACATCTCTACATGGAAACATATATACAATAGACATCTCTACATGGAAACATATATACAATAGTGTGCCATGACAGGAAAGCCTAGGATGGGGCCTAGCATGTACCATAGTGGAAATCGGCCCTATAATGTTTGCATTGTAGTGCAGGATTTAGGATGATTTCAGATATGGCTCCCACTAGGGGGAGCTCTAACTATTTACATTTCCTTAGTAGGAGTAGACAATGACAAGTTTGTCAGCGTCATGTAGGCCACGCCCAGTTTTACAAGAAATTGCTTCAGAAAATGATGTAACAGGATAATCAATACAGACAATTATTGCAGGGGAAATAAGGCGAATATTACTTTAATTTTTTTATTTTATTTTTTGCACTTTTTATTGGATTTACCTCAATATCACTCGCTAACTCTCTCTCTCTCCAACCTGCAGAAGAAGAAAAGTAAAGAGGCGGCCATTACTGAAGAGGAGGAGACAAGATAGAAGAGAAGAACAGGAGCTGAAGACACAGACGACTTACCGCAACCGCAACTACAAACCCTCAACGGAATGTCAGCTCTGCAGCTCCGTATATAACATGGATGACGTCATAAGGTGAGGGGAGGAGCCAATAGTCTCAGCATTCCATGACATTGTAAGAGATCAGGTGATTCCGAGCAGCCAATCACATTCCATATAGAATATTCCTTTTTTTTTTTTCTTAAATAAACTTTATGTATCTTGTTATTTTTATTTTCAGTCTTTTACCATTTTTGATAAAATTTCTATTATTTTGTCCGGGGGCCTAATAGGCATCTAGTCATGGGGGACATAGGTGCCCCAGCTGCCAGGGCCACCCATGGGCGTCTCTTGGGGCCCCGGCTGCCAGCATCGAGAGCAGGGTAAGGCCACAGCGCCTAACATTGAACCCCAGAGAATATGTCACACCATAGACTCCAGTTCCCACAAGTCACCGAGACTAAACAAAAGCCTAAAAATAAAATATTAACTGTATTCCGAAAACCTAATAAATTTCCATAAACTGCCATACTGATAAAATAATGGCGACCTATGTGATTCCAGGTGAAATATGAGTCCATGTAAGATGTTTCACCGCCCACCTACATCGAGATCCATCGCCATTGTTTGCATATAGAGGATAGAAATCGTCCTATGGCTTAAAGGGGGGCTCTATCATTGGGAAAAGTTATTTTTAACTAATCACCTCCTTGCATAGGCTTTAGAAAGGCTATTCTACACCTACCTTTAGTATGTAAACTAGCTGGTACCCGCGACTTCATCTGCGGTGATTGTAGAAGAGGGTATATACAGGCGCGGGTAAGGTTTTCGTACTGTGTATAAGGTATGGGATGTGACATGTAACTGTGTATCTTGTTGTTGCTGTAATTCTGAGAATACGTGAGACTTTTGTGATGAATGTAATTTGTATTTGAGCTGCTATATATATGGTGTTGGTATAAACTTTACATAGTGACTTTGGGACAGAGGGATTACAAGTGAATATACCTCGATATACGACATTGTATGATTTGTTATTTTCTGCCACTAGTGTGTTGCCATATTCTGACAGCAGTCACTTTGTTATTTGTCTGTGTCGGGCGATGTCTTTTTTTTGCGGGGCCGGGTGTAGTTTTTAGTTGTTGCATTTTCGGGAAATGCTATTGGTTTGATCACTTTTGATTGATATTTGTATGATAATGAAAATAGTGAAAAAACAGGGGTTTTGGACTTTTCAGTATGTTTGCCGCTACGGGGTTAATCGTCCAGGCAAAATATTTGTATAGCTTTGTAGAGCGGGCGATTTCGGACACAGGGATACCTAACATGTATGTGTGTTTCACAAACTACTTTTATATGTGTTCTAGGGAAAGGGGGGTGATTTAAATTTGTAATACTTTTTATTTTTCATTTTTGTCCTTTTTTTGTTTTTGCATTTATTAGACCACCTAGGGGTGTTGACATGGGTGGGCGGTGTCGCGGATTGTCAGAGCGGTGGGAATCTGCAAACATGGCTGCTCCGGAGCGTTAAAGAGAGCCTCCTGGAGTATCGTTAAGGTGAGGGGCAAAGTGGTAAAGTATATGTATAAGTGATTGTGTGGGGTTAGGGCCGAGGCTGTAGAGGGCAATGTGAATTTTGGGGCTTGCTATGGTCCAAAGTGTGTGAGATTGCAGAGATGGTAATGTGAGTTTGGGTTATGTGGGGGTCCTGGCACAAACATATGTGCGCTATTGTGACGAAAAGTAGCCTATTGCGCAATCTTGTGTAGTAACTATGTTTGTGGAAAATTTCAGCCAAATCGGTGGAGTGGGTTTTGCGTGATTGAGGAACAAACATCCAAACCCACAAACTCACTTTATAACATTAATAGGATTCCCTCAGTGGTTTGTAAATAAGTCCGTTTTTATTCATATGCTAATGAGCTGCCAGCCAGCACAGGAAGTTCCCAGCAGCACTCGTCTCTGCTATTATCTCCTATGTGTGTCAGTAAACAGGAAGCTGAGTCAGCAGCAGCCTCTCATAGGAAACAATAGCAAAGGGTTGCACGATCTATTGTGCACCAGTCTAATTAGCATATGAATAAACGGACTTATTCAGAAACCACTGAGGCAATCTACATACTAAAGGTAGGTGTGGAATCGCCTTTCTAAAGCCAATGCAAGGATGTGATTAGTTAAAAATGACTTTTCCCAGTGATGGAGACCCTTTAAGCTGTGTTCACACCATGTCACAGATTCTGTCATAAACAGCTTGTGCACTTTGTGTAGTAAATTTCTGCGCTTCCTAATAAGAACACTCAGTGACTTATTACAGAGGTGTCTCCGCCATTGTGTCGTAAAACGTGACTGCATGGCGAGGGGCAGAGCGGAGGAGCGGAGCTAGCGGGGGAAGGGGGGCAAGAGGGATGGCGGCCCCGGGCCCACTGAGAAGGTGGGGCTCACTACCTATCAGTTACGTCACTATGCGCTGCTCGGCGTTCTGATGTTGAGCTGGTTCCTCACTTGGTTGCTACTAGCTGAGCAGGCCAGTGAGGAACCAGCCCAGGATATGGAGCCCTGAGCAGCAGCACATCGCAGACTGTCACAGCACTGGCCCTGCTAAGCCTCGCTTATTGATGGCTGACTGAGGCTGAGCAGGGAAAGGTACCAGCAGCTGATAGGAGCAGAGCGTGTCACATGACTCACAGCAGACTAAAGCTCCGCCCCTGGCCCCTCCTTCTGCTCCATGTGGTAGCTGATTAGAGCAGAGCGTGTCACATGACTCACTGCAGACTACAGCTCCGCCCCTGGCCTCTCCTTCTGCTCCATGTGGTAGCTGATTAGAGCAGAGCTTGTCACATGACTCACTGCAGACTACAGCTCCGCCCCTGGCCTCTCCTTCTGCTCCATGTGGTAGCTGATTAGAGCAGAGCGTGTCACATGACTCACTGTGGACTACAGCTCCGCCCCTGGCCCCTCCTTCTGCTCCATGTGGTAGCTGATTAGAGCAGAGCGTGTCACATGACTCACTGCAGACTACAGCTCCGCCCCTGGCCCCTCCTTCTGCTCCATGTGGTAGCTGATTAGAGCAGAACGTGTCACATGACTCACTGTAGACTACAGCTCCGCCCCTGGCCCCTCCTTCTGCTCCATGTGGTAGCTGATTAGAGCAGAGCGTGTCACATGACTCACTGCAGACTACAGCTCCGCCCCTGGTCCCTCCTTCTGCTCCATGTGGTAGCTGATTAGAGCAGAGTGTGTCACATGACTCACTGTAGACTACAGCTCCGCCCCTGGCCCCTCCTTCTGCTCCATGTGGTAGCTGATTAGAGCAGAGCATGTCACATGACTCACTGCAGACTACAGCTCCGCCCCTGGCCCCTCCTTCTGCTCCATGTGGTAGCTGATTAGAGCAGAGCGTGTCACATGACTCACAGCAGACTACAGCTCCGCCCCTGTCCCCTGCCTGTGCTCCATGTGGTAGCTGATTAGAGCAGAGCGTGTCACATGACTCACAGCAGACTAAAGCTCCGCCCCTGGTCCCTGTCTCCATGTGGCAGCTGATTCTGCAAGGAGCAGTAACAGGTCCTTCTGCAGCTATCCCTCACATCAGGTCCTTCTAGGCCCGGCTGCAGGATCACCAGTGGTCAGTAATAGTCTATTAGGATAGCTCATCAGTATCACATAGCTCAGGTCACAAAACTGAGCCCTCACTTTTTCACTGTTGCTCATTTTCACTTGAATAGGAACAGATCTTCTTTCGGGGGCCACATCAGTCAGAAAGTGGGGGTTCAGTTCTGGGACCTGACCTATCTGATATTGCTGAGTGATCCCAACAAATATCATCAGATCAGGAAAACCCCTTTAATGTACAGTAGATAAATGTATGTACACAGTAACTGTACCAGCAGAATAGTGCGTGCAGCTCTGGAGTATAATACAGGATGTAACTCAGGATCAGTACAGGATAAGTAATGCAATGTATGTACACAGTGACTGTACCAGCAGAATAGTGAGCGCAGCTCTGGAGTATAATACAGGATAAATAATGTAATGCATGTACACAGTGACTGCATCAGCAGAATAGTGAGCACAGCTCTGGAGTATAATACAGGATAAGTAATGTAATGTATGTACACAGTGACTGCACCAGCAGAATAGTGCGTGCAGCTCTGGAGTATAATACAGGATAAGTAATGTAATGTATGTACACAGTGACTGTACCAGCAGAATAGTGAGCGCAGCTCTGGAGTATAATACAGGATAAATAATGTAATGCATGTACACAGTGACTGCATCAGCAGAATAGTGAGCACAGCTCTGGAGTATAATACAGGATAAGTAATGTAATGTATGTACACAGTGACTGCACCAGCAGAATAGTGAGTGCAGCTCTGGAGTATAATATTAGAGATGGGCAAACCTATGAGACAACACTCTTAGGGCTCCTAGGAACCTATCTATAAAACATAGTTTGCAATGCCCTTAAGTGCTCCTAGGAAACTATAAAACAAATTGGAGATTACTCATGTTTATTTCTAATAATGAATGATGTGATATTGTCCACCACGTGCTAGGTGTAGAATGGATGTGGCCTGCCTACAAAGATGAAGGGAGGGAAGGAATGGAATCTGTTTGGAGATCTTGTATCTTCCCATTGATTTGCCATTTGATATTGTACAAAAATTTTTCCCATACAGGAGATGACTGCACATTACTGCTGCTGCCTAAACCAGAATCATGTCCACCCCAGGCAGGTCTTTTGGATGTTGGAGCTACACATTGGCTGGAACTACAGTCCTATGAAAAAGTTTGGGCACCCCTATTAATCTTAATCATTTTTTGTTCTAAATATTTTGGTGTTTGCAACAGCCATTTCAGTTTGATATATCTAATAACTGATGGACACAGTAATATTTCAGGATTGAAATGAGGTTTATTGTACTAACAGAAAATGTGCAATATGCATTAAACCAAAATTTGACCGGTGCAAAAGTATGGGCACCCTTATCATTTTATTGATTTGAATTCCCCTAACTACTTTTTACTGACTTACTGAAGCACAAAATTGGTTTTGTAACCTCAGTGAGCTTTGAACTTCATAGCCAGATGTATCCAATCATAAGAAAAGATATTTAAGGTGGCCAATTGCAAGTTGATCTCCTATTTGAATCTCCTCTGAAGAGTGGCATCATGGGCTACTCAAAACAACTCTCAAATGATCTGAAAACAAAGATTGTTCAACATAGTTGTTCAGGGGAAGGATACAAAAAGTTGTCTCAGAGATTTAACCTGTCAGTTTCCACTGTGAGGAACATAGTAAGGAAATGGAAGACTACAGGGACAGTTCTTGTTAAGCCCAGAAGTGGCAGGCCAAGAAAAATATCAGAAAGGCAGAGAAGAAGAATGGTGAGAACAGTCAAGGACAATCCACAGACCACCTCCAAAGAGCTGCAGCATCATCTTGCTGCAGATGGTGTCACTGTGCATCGGTAACAATACAGCGCACTTTGCACAAGGAGAAGCTGTATGGGAGAGTGATGAGAAAGAAGCCGTTTCTGCACGTACGCCACAAATAGAGTTGCCTGAGGTATGAAAAAGCACATTTGGACAAGGCAGCTTCATTTTGGAAACAAAAATTGAGTTGTTTGGTTATAAAAAAAGGCGTTATGCATGGCGTCCAAAAAGAAACAGCATTCCAAGAAAAACACATGCTACCCACTGTAAAATTTGGTGGAGGTTCCATCATGCTTTGGGGCTGTGTGGCCAATGCCGGCATCGGGAATCTTGTTAAAGTTGAGAGTCGCATGGATTCCACTCAGTATCAGCAGATTCTTGAGAATAATGTTCAAGAATCAGTGACGAAGTTGAAGTTACGCTGGGGATGGATATTTCAGCAAGACAATGATCCAAAACACCGCTCCAAATCCTCAGGCATTCATGCAGAGGAACAATTACAATGTTCTGGAATGGCCATCCCAGTCCCCAGACCTGAATATCATTGAACATCTGTGGGATGATTTGAAGCGGGCTGTCCATGCTCGGCGACCATCTAACTTAACTGAACTTGAATTGTTTGTCCAAAATACCTTCATCCAGGATCCAGGAACTGATTAAAAGCTACAGGAAGCGACTAGAGGCTGTTATCTTTGCAAAAGGAGGATCTTTATAAATAAATAAAATAAATATTAATGTCACTTTTCTGTTGAGGTGCCCATACTTTTGCACCGGTCAAATTTTGGTTTAATGCATATTGCACAATTTCTGTTAGTACAATAAACCTCATTTCAATCCTGAAATATTACTGTGTCCATCAGTTATTAGATATATCAAACTGAAATGGCTGTTATAAGCACCAAAATATTTAGAACTAAAAATGATTAAGATTAATAGGGGTGCCCAAACTTTTTCATAGGACTGTATTGCAGTTGCCACCACCCTCTTACTCATTTGGTCACCACATCTGTACTAGAATTATCATCGAAATTCTATAACACCATCCCTACTTTCTTGTGATTCCTCATGGCAACGTGATTTCTCTATGCCCTCTCAATTCATAACATATTCCCCCCTACAAGCACTACCCCCTGTAGCACACCCCTTGCCACTACTACCTCCACTGACATGCCTTCCACCTTTACATAAAAAAATAAATACATGTTCAGAAGGAACACCTAGAGCCCTTACTCCATGTTTGTGGTGCTCTGTTTTCAAAAAGGTCTCCTATTCTCAGGAGGTATAACAACACTGCAGCTACTGGGATTGTCAAGATCAGAAGTAGTGTTGCTGTTGCCTTACACATTCTCATTGTTAGTACTAACAAGTGTTTTATTCTTCCCCCTTTTTTCCTTTTCCATTCCTGTTTTTCCCTAGAAGAAATCCTGTTTCCCCCTGTTCTTTTTTTTATACTTCAGATTACAGCAGGAATGTTTTTCAGATTAGCAGATGTTAGACTGTATATTGAGTGGGCTCACAAAAAAGATTCTTTTTCACATTAGCTTAAGATCCATTACAAGTACCACTACTACTGTACTGATTGTAATGTATATCATGAATTATCTACATACAACATGCATACAGAGAAATACTTAAAATACCTTGTTGAAAATAACAATGCTTCTTCCCACTGTGGATGGGTCAGATACCAGACTAGAGCAGAAAAAAAATCTTAAGTTCTTTTTTTAAGATTTGTTTGGCTATTGTTTCTTTTAGATGAACTCAAGAAGCTGTCTGTATATAGCAGGGTTATCTTTTTGAGATTTGCACAGAGCTGTTTATTGGGTGTACAACAACAACAACAAGAAACTGCTTGTATATAACAGGTTTTTTTTTTTCAGATTTTCGCAGGGTGCTATAGTTGGTGAAAAAAAAAAACCCAGCTTGTATATAAGTTAACAGTTATTTTTTTAAGATTTGCGCAGGAAAAATCAGCAACACTTTTATGCTAAAACAGCAGCATGTATGTAATAAAGAACTTTAACTTGTGCCCCAAAAAAGTACTAAGCAAAACATTTTTCACTAACAGGATTGTCTTTAGTTAAAGAAAAGTATACACGATGATGTACATAGTCATAGAAAAAAGCAAAAAAGAAAGAAAAAAGCATCAAAACAGGTCATGTATGGCATATGATGCTATCTTTTCAAAAATACACCTCTATCGACAATATTAGATTATTAGCAATAAAAGGGTTAAGACCACAGATACCAGTCACTCACTGTATGAAGTGACTGTGTCCTATCTAAGTTACTAATCTGCCTGGGTATAATTGTTACATTCTCCAATAACTATTACTGGAATTCCTCAATCTTCTGACTTGTGTTTCCTATAGCCTAGCTATGGTGCAGTGAGAGAAATCACAGATCTGTCTGCATGTCCGCCATTGTACCAACTCAAACTGATCTGCAGTGTCCACATTTACACACCATATGTCATCAGCACTGTAAGGTCTGTCTATTGGCTGAGACTCTTAGATGTTGCTATCACTTGATGTGTCAGTTTTTGACATGCTTTGTATTTTCCGGTCAAAGACGTGGTGTCGGCTATTTTCTCAGACGGCGGCCATTATTGTTCATCTGTAGCGAATCGCTATTTGTTTGGTTTTGTTAAAAATTGAACAATTTGGAATATTCAGGATGAGCCCATCTCTAGTAACTACCTAGTGTTCATTTCAATGAGAAAAAGGTCAATGGCACAGTCACCTCTGCTACATCTATACAGACACACACAGTGATCTAGGTAATGGCGGTACATATGTGTACAGTATTACACACATCTATTATATTATCATTAGTCAGATGTTAGTGAGGATCTGTGATATTCTCAGCTGTGACGGTGTGGTAGATACAAGTAGAGCCTGACGTCTCCGGAGTCTCTTCACCCGGATCGATCTGTATAGTTTCTCCAGAACTTCTAACCGTAGAGTACAAAACCGTAACCTGGAGAGAAAAAACACAAAAACTCAACACAAATCTGTAGAGCACGTACAATGATACAAGGCTAAAATGTAGATGGAGATCTACTAGTGTCATAAAAAACAGTCAAGGTTGTACGGTATAGACAAGTGGTGGCCGTATTATCTCCCTGTATACTCACATTCTCTCTTGTGGCAGTGGCTGGACAAGAGGGAGGAGCTAAAAAGAGACACAAATAAGAGAAATATCAATGGTTGTCAGATTGTCCATGGCTTTCTCATTTTGTGTTCAGGGTTGGATTTACATTGGTGGGATCCATGGGCTTAGACCCCTGACACTCCGAGCCGTATCCCATCTAGTAGTCACAAGATTCCTTACATAGCTATAAATAAACACAAATGTATAGACACGACGAAAAGAAACAAATTCATAGAAAATTTACTTAAAATGAAACTGTATACAACAGAACACATCGTAACACTGACCTTGTACAGCTCTGACAGTGATGTAGGTGTAACCCTCGTCTTCCTCATATATATTCTCCTGTTGTCGGACTGTCAATAACAGTGATTTAGTTAACCCAGTATTTCTATACATGTATAAATTACTATGCCAGTATGTAATCTATAGGGTCACACTTAGTTCCATATAGCTTACACACCGATATTGAGTTGGCAACAGAAGGAAAAGATATGGAAATAGAAGAAGAGAAAGTGACGTGAAAGGAAGCAAAAGGGAAGGAAACAAAACAAAATGAAAGAAATATAAGAGAAAGTAAGACAGCGGGAAAAAAATTAACAAAAAGCAAGAAAATAAAAGAGAAAGGAATTAAAGAGAAAGTGAAAACTTTGGAATAGAAAGCGAAACAAATCTAAGAGAAAGTGAAAAAGATCGATGAATGGGTGAAAATAATGGAAGAAAAAGACAAAGGAACATACAAGACACTGGAAAGAATGGAAGAGAAAGTGAAAGGATTGGAGGAGAAAAAAATCAATAAAGAATTAACATTTTGCTATTTCTCTTACCATTTTCGTACACGACCTCAGTCCCGCTTGTAGTATTCGGTTTGTCTACATCTTGATTATTCTGCTGTGTGTTCACACCTGGAGATGAAACAATTGTGTCATCCTGTTCTAGGACCTAGTTCAGACTCCATCTATTGGTATTCTCAGCAGATTTACCCCAATAACCTGTTTACACCGCTGAATAGGTGGCTGGTTATAAAGATCCCCATATGTGTAATAATAAATGTCTCCATGTTCAGAAGAACAAGCAAACTGGAGACAATGATCTTTAATCCATTCACTCGCCTTGTGTTTATGACTCATTGAGTGTCCACTCACTCTGCTTCTACCTCTGAAGTATCTCTAGTTATCTGTGTCAGACCCTCCAAACCCCTTCCCCTTTCTCATGAGTGTCATTTTCCAGAATTGACATTAGATAAAGCCGTCTTTGGGGGTCACATCTGCTGACAGACTCCCTGTAATATACAGTGTAATAAACTACAACAGCTTATAGTGGAGAAGATGGGTCTGTGTCTGATGGCAAAAACATACAAACATAAAAACTGCCTAAAAAATAAAGCCCTATATATCACCGAAAAAGACACAAAAATTATTTGAATATCCTAAAGGAAAAATATCATAGCCCTCATAACCTCATGTACAAAAATCCCTAAAAATTATGACCAGTCCTGAGCCCGGGAAGATGGTCCAACCCTGAAATGGTTATGGATGAAGAGTTAGGTGCTGTGTCTTGTGGAGAACATAGATGAATATACAGTAGGTGGTGACGTGTTTGTACGGTTTGTGGTTTATATATTACATATATGTATAACAGAAGGTACAACCTGTAGGTGGAGGCTTCTTACAACGCCCGGCAGACACAACTTTGTCCCAGTAGGTGAAGATCAGGCCGACGGCAAGGATGATGAGAAGCAGCAGAATCCCGAGCATTACCCACTGAATACTACGGCCTTGGGAAACAAAGAAGTCACAAGGTGAGAAGAAAGTCAAAAGTGATAGTAATTGTAAGAGGGATAATGGGAAGTTTAGGAAAAAGTCAAAAAGGAAAATTGATGGGACCAGGAAACCACGGTAGGTGACGAGCTGTGGTGATAAAAGTGACCACAGCGAAGAGATCAATGGAGGAGACCAGGAAAAGAATATGTAGGAGACAAGAATCTAATGAAGAAGAAGACAGTGAAGGAGACTACAAAGTAGAGGTGAAATACAAAAAACCTACAAAGCTGCAAGAAGAAGGCAGACTCCTACAACATGTATTAACCTATAACCGGCCTTACCAATAGAGCTCAACTCCAAGATGTGGACCTTTCGGATCTCACTTTGCACAGAGAAATTCCTCTTGGCCGAGAGTTCATTGTTGGCATGACACCGGTATGTTCCTTCATGGTGGTATTGTAGGGAAGGTATGTACAAGACTTTCCCATCATCTTGCAGATGATAGATCTCAGAACTTTGCTCCACCATAGTCTCATTGTGCAGCCAGAAGAAAGAGATGGAAGTTCCTCGCTGGACGGAGCAGTTAAATGTTAAGGATTCTCCAAGCTCAAAATCTTCACCTTCTTTATCTGTGGTAATGGTAATGTCGGCTACCGGCTCTGTGGGAAGGGGAATGTGATACCGGACAATCACTAATAATATACAGGTAGGATTAGATAGTCTCGGGATCTTCAGCTGGTACCTGTGCATGCCGCAAGTACTTATCAACATCAGAAGGTGTCCATTGATTTCCATGGACTGGTGATCACTCATGGTCTCAGTCCTGACTTTTCTCCATGACAAACCCTTCTATTCTTTTTATGGGACAAACAACAAGCTGGTTCACCAAAGCTTTTTTCTGTGCTATTATCATTCTCGGGGGTCTCTTCAGATGTTAGAGTATAATAAATGGACCGCCAGGAGGGGCGTGCTAACATAATAAACACTTCTACTCATTGACTCCTTCGAAACATCCTTTGGCCTCTTCTAACCTTTTTAGTAATGTCACAGACCTTGGGATAGCGGTGATGTCTGTAATTGGGTCTCAGTGATCACATGGGGGGCATCACTAATACCAGGCATCTGTAGTCCTCTGGGGCCCATGACATTACCCAGGACTCCAGACGAGGGCTTCAAGATTGCCCAGGAGAGGAAGAAATATTTGAAGTTTTTGGAAGGTTCCTAGATAACATATTCATGATAAATTCTATAAACTTTACTCACATTTATACATAAACGTGTAGTGGCTACTTACCCATCACCAGCACACTGGCTTCATCACTATGTTGTGGTTGGGTTTGGATATCATTGTATGAAGCACAGTAGTAGGAACCACCCATGGTCAGTGATGTAATGGTCATTGGTAGCTCTGCTGCCTCCTTTTGGTGTACAGTAATATTACCTAACAATGTGTGACTGTGATAGAACTGGTAGTATATAGGGAGGGAGCCTTTAGTGGACTCACATCGAAGAACAATGTCATCTCCCACGGCCGCCATGTTTGGTGAGGGCATTAGGTGAGGTTTATTTACAACAGCACCTATGGACAAGGAATATATAGGTCACAACATACAGGGTTATAATATTCTTATCTACACAGGCTTGAGGTAATAAATAAAATAATTTTTCCAATATTTCCAACCCAATATCCTGAGGATCTGATGATATGTATTTACTTAAGACTGCAAGGGGGTCGACACACAACCATACCTCCTCTTCCAAAATGAGTGATAGATATACCAAACTGTGAGAGTCGCAACGGCTTGTGATAGAGTCTGCACCATCTTACACCCATTATTACGGGTACTAATAAGGAGGCCATGGCCACCATTCTGCTGGCTCAATACCGAATTAGCCTCAGAACTGATAGTATTAGATGGTTAGATATTTTCAGGAGTGAATCAATATACATATCAGTGTAAGTTTGTCTTATTTGGGCTTTGGTTTTATTTATTTTTTGAGATTTTACATTTTAGCTTTAATTTATGAAAAAGACACAAAAGTGCAAAAATTGACATCATCTCGGTAGTTACTGGATATCTCAGAAGGGTTGTATGAGATTACGGAAAAAGGTGTGCGTTTGTAAAAAAAAAAAAAAAAAACTGCAAAAAAATTACAAAAACAGACAACTCTATTATGGTTTAACTTCTTGAAGGGTCTTGATACAAGACAACAAGAGACACCTATGGATGGCTAGTACATAAAATAGTTTTTCCAATATTTCCAACCCAATATCCTGAGGATCTGATGATCCTCAAGGGACTGACGATTGACTTACATGGTAGCCACCTATCGATGGTGTTAGAGATGGGCCCATATATACAGATAGTTAGACAATGTAGAGATACTCCAGATTTAGCAATGGATGATGCTGGATGATAAATTTGGGATATCTCTAGACTGTCTAGTCTAAGTTTAAAGCAGTTCCTTGACTGTCCCGTGACTATTCAGGCATTAGGTCTTATGCTTTATAAGTTTGTAAGTTTTAGTTTGTGTCGGGTCTCAAAAAAAACAAAAGTAAGTGATAAGTTCAAATACAATGTGTGACCCCAGACCAAATCCCAGTGGTGGTTCGGCAGGGCACATGACCAATAATGTCCAGGGCCCCGATCACTCTCAGCTTCCTTGTACTAAAATAATTCTGAGAGCCAATTCATGAAAGAGTTGTCAAGGGGAGAATTTTCTCTTTTTCTAAATCTTTTATATTCATCCATCTTACAAGCGTACCAACCTGTTATACTGATATATGATGTGTCGCTCATCTTTATCACAGTGCCTGATGGAGTCCGCACCTCGCAGGTATAATACCCAGAATCCTCCAGCTGAGCGGACTGGACGGTGTATGTAGAAGATGATGAGATCTTCTGCACTATCTGCTCATTTCTGTAGAAGATGAACTTCAGGTCTGTGTCCTCTCTCAGGGGGCTACGTCTCGTGTCACACGTCACCGTCATGGTGTCGCCTTCTATTATATTGGAGGGCGCTTTTAATTTTGGACTTGTAAAGAGATCTGAAACATTATAAAAAAGGATCTTATTGTTGTGAACCCATAACTTATCTTTAGGACTTTACTTTGAAGGGTCAGACTTAGAAAACCTTGGGACATGTATTAATAGAGGACATTACCCAGTCCAGGTCATTGATATCACTGGGTGCCATGTAGGGCTTTATCTGGGTGGGGGTGGATGGTGGATACAGTTGCAGGACATAATGGGACCAGTTTACGGTCAGTGGAAAATTTGGTGTTTGGGACGTTGTTCTCAAGTTCCAGAGTTTTATTCTCATCACACAGCACAGAGACAGTGATATAG
The DNA here is from genome assembly GCF_031893055.1 of Leptodactylus fuscus. Lineage (NCBI taxonomy): Eukaryota > Metazoa > Chordata > Amphibia > Anura > Leptodactylidae > Leptodactylus > Leptodactylus fuscus. Next base: position 152,292,714 of record NC_134271.1, read on the forward strand.
AGTAAGTCTAGCAGTGGTGTATATAGAGGGCTGGGGTAATATAAAGGTAAGAATAAGACTGGGTTCACATTTCAGGAGAAACATCCTGCACGGAAGTATTTGTGAGACTTCACTTATGGGTCAGATCCGGGGTCTAGATGAACCTGTGAATCTGATGTATTCTGGTGTCCAGTATGAAGTTTGATGCTTTCCTTGCCCCCATCTTCCATATTTACTTATGAAGTCTGCAGGATCACCAAGTTCTCATCAGTTTCTGTCACTTTTTAGCTACGCCCCTACTCTTTCCATTCTTCCCCTTTACAAAACCTTGTATCCTTCTACCTGGATCCTCTGAAGAACTGGGGGGTATTAGGACCCTGTAAGGAGAATATTTCTATGTTACCTTCATGTGGATTTACATCCTGGTAGTTCTTCCTGATCTTCTTTTATATGGTTAGTGTTCTGATCCCTTTCTCCTCTACTGGATTGGGGAATATTACTTTTACCCATGTTTGTATACACTGGGGTTTATAAGCTGTATACTGCATTATATCTACCATCTATGTGATCTGGCCTAAGAGGGGGAACATATATTGCATGATACTTTCTATTGTGTTACCGCCCTATACCCACACGTACACAACATATACTGTATATATTTATTATATTTTTTTATATTTTGGTTTTTTTTCTAGATTGGTACCTGTGACTCTATATTTGGCTTCCTTTACATAGACTGATACTCACCATGTACCAGGACCTCTATCTCGCTGCTGTACTTATCGAGACCTCGATATGTTAGTGAACATTTGTAGTTTCCGGCATGTTCCTCAGAGGCTTTAGGTATCACATACTTATCATTGTACGAGTAATATTGTACAACTTGTGAGTCTCTGTAGAACGTAAATGATGGACTGTAAAGTCTTTGGGTTTGCTGACACTCCATCGTCACTTTGTCTCCTTCATGAACTATTTCTGGATTGATTTGTATTTCCGGCCTCCTGAACAACTCTAGAAAATATTTTAGCACAATGAAGAATTGTAATGTCTAGTAATAAAATATTCCACAAATCTTCAAAAACCTGAATTACACAAATACGGCGCGACCATTCAGGTAGTAGGTCTTATTCTTTATACTCTAGTTTGTGTCGGGTCTGGAGAAACAAAAGAAATGAAAGTGACAAGTTCTCTTCAAATACAATTTGTGACCCCAGACCAAATGCCAGTAGTGGTTCGGCAAGGCCCATAACCGTTGATGTCCAGGTGCCAAGATCACTCTCAGCTTCCCCTGCACTAAAATAATTCAGAGAGCAAATCCTATAAAGAGTTGTCATGTGGATCTGGTGCAGACCAAGACTTACCATGCATTGCTACATTCGTGGACAGTCCTTATAACAGTAGTGACTTACTACTTATCAGTACAGTCATGACTGTAAGTGTTGGCACCCCTGAAATTTTTTCAGAAAATGAAGTAGTTATCCCAGAACATTATTGCAATTAGACATGTTTTCTTTTACATGTATTTATTTTCTTAGTATCAGAACACAAAAAATAGAGCAAAAAAAAGGCAAATAGGACAGAATTTCACACAAATCTCCAAAATGGACTGGACAAAATTGTAAACAGCTTTTCAAAGTGGTGGATAAATAACTTCGTTTCAAGCATGTGATGCTTGTACATACTCACCTGTGGCAAGTAACAGGTGTGGGCAATATAAAAATCTCACCTGAATCCAGGTAAAAAGCAGAGAAGTTGACTTAATGGTTGCATTGAGAACAGAAAAAGGAGAGAACTATCCAAGGCGACAAGTCCATCTCCAGAGATCTTGATGCACCTTTGTCCACGGTGCGTAACATAATCCAGAAGTTTACACCCCATGGCAATGTAGCTAATCTCCTTGGATTTGGATGGAAGGGGAAAATTGATGAAAGGTTGTAACGCAAGATAGTCCAGATGGTGGATAAGCAACTCCATTCAAGTTTCAAAGCAATTCCAGCTGTCCTGCAGGCTCTCACATCAGTGTCAGCGCCAACTATCTGTCCACATTTGTATGAAATGAAGCGCTATGGCAGGAGAGCGAGAAGGACCCCACTTCTGACACAGAAACATAAAAAGCTAGACTGCAGTTTGTCACAATGTTCATAAGTAAGTCAAAATTCTTCTGAGAAATCGTCTTCTACTATTCTGCTGTTTACCAAAAATTGAATGAGGCCTACAAAGAAAAGAACACAGGGCAACAGTGACATATGGTGGAGGTTTGCTACCTCTGGCACTGGGTGCTTTGACCGAGTGCAAGGTATTATGAACTCTGAAGATTCACAAACGATTTTGGGTCTCAATTTAGGGTCCCATGTCAGAAAGCTGTGTCCTAGGTCATGAGTCTTCCAGCAGGAAAATGACGCCAAACAATTCAAAAAGCCCCCAGAAATGGATGGAAACAAAGCTCTGGAGAGTTCTGAAGTAGCTAGAATTCCAGATCTAAATCCCATTGAAGACCTGTGGAGAGATCTTACAATTGCTGTTGGGAGAAGAGAAGGCGCCCCCCAAATATGAGGGACCTCGAGAAGTTTGTAACAGAAGAGGCTTATATAGGTTATGGTTATACGAAGCCATTAACCGCAGTTATTTTTTTCCAAAGGGTGTGCAGCCAAATATTAAGATGAGGGGCCAGTAACTGTACGGCCCATATTTGGAGTTTTGCATGAAATTATATCATTTTTGGCTTTTTTCTGTTTTTTTTTTTTGTGTATAACAAAACATGTGTAATTGCAATAATTTTCTGGAAAAATTGCAGGGGTGCCAACACTTATAGCCATGATTGTATTTGTTTTTACATTAAATTGACAGGCAATTGACTTAATTTGTTGAAGGTAAGCCCCATTTTGGTAAAAAAAAATACCCCAATGAACTCATGCCAGATATGAGCTGGGGTCAAGATAAAGAAAGGTATAACATGACTAATGATATAATATCCTGTATTATATCCTGTATTGTACTATATCCTGTGTTATATTCTGTACTATATCCTGTATTATATCCCATATTATATCCTGTATTATATGTTGCATTATATTCTATCCTGTATTCTATCCTGCATTATATTCTGTATTCTATTGTTTATTATATTCTGTATTATATCCTGTATTATATTCTGTATTCTATCCTGTACTATATCCTGTATTGTATCCTGTATTATATTCTATCCTGGATTGTACTATATCCTGTATTATATCCTGTATTATATTCTGTATTATATTTTGTATTATATTTTATCCTGTATTCTATACTGTATTATATTCTGTATTCTATCCTGTACTACATCCTGTATTATATCCTGTATTATATCCCATATTATATCCTGTATTATATCCTGTATTATATCCTGTATTATATCCCGTATTATATCCCGTATTATATCCTGTATTATATGTTGCTTTATATTCTATCCTGTATTCTATCCTGTATTATATTCTGTATTCTATCCTGTACTATATCCTGTATTATATCCCATATTATATTCTGTATTATATCCTGTATTATATTCTGTATTATATCCTGTATTCTATCCTGTATTATATTCTGTATTATATCCTGTATTCTATCCTGTATTATATTCTGTATTATATCCTGTATTATATCCTGTATTATATTCTGTATTCTATCCTGTATTATATTCTATCCTGTATTATATCTCATATTATATCCTGTATTATATTGTGTATTATATTCTGTATTCTATCCTGTATTATATTGTGTATTATATTCTGTATTCTATCCTGTATTATATTCTATATTCTATCCTGTATTCTATCCTGTATTATATCCTGTATTCTATCCTGTATTATATTCTATATTATATCCTGTATTCTATTCTGTATTCTATTCTATCCTGTATTATATCCTGTATTATATTCTATATTCTATCCTGTATTATATTCTATCCTGTATTATATCCTGTATTATATTCTGTATTCTATCCTGTATTATATTTTGTATTATATTCTATCCTGTATTATATTTTGTATTATATTCTATCCTGTATTATATCCTGTATTATATTCTATCCTGTATTATATCCTGTATTATATTCTATATTATATTCTGTATTCTCTCCTGTATTATATTCTGTATTCTATCCTGTATTATATCCTGTATTATATTATATCCTGTATTATATTCTATACTATATCCTGTATTATATCCTGGATTATATTCTGTATTATATCCTGTATTATATCCTGTATTATATTCTATATTATATCCTATATTGCATTCTGTATTATATCCTGTGTTATATTTTGTATTACATCCAGTATTATATTATGTATTATATCCTGTGTTATATTCTGTATTATATTCTATGTTATATCCGGGATTATATTCTGTATTATATCCTGTATTATATCTTGTATTATATTCTATATTATATCTTGTATTATATCCTGTGTTGTATTTTGTATTACATCCTGTATTGTATCCTGTACTATATTCTATATTATATCCTGTATTATATTCTATATTATATTCTGTATTCTCTCCTGTATTACATTCTGTATTATATTCTGTATTCTATCCTGTATTACATTCTGTATTCTATCCTGTATTGTATTCTATCCTGTATTCTATCCTGTATTCTATCCTGTATTATATTCTGTATTATATCCTGTATTATATTCTGTATTATATCCTGTATTATATTCTGTATTATATTCTGTATTATATTCTGTATTATATTATATCCTGTATTCTATCCTGTATTATATTCTGTATTCTATCCTGTATTATATTCTGTATTATATCCTGTATTATATTCTGTATTATATCTGTATTATATTCTGTATTATATTCTGTATTATATTCTGTATTATATTATATCCTGTATTCTATCCTGTATTATATTCTGTATTCTATCCTGTATTATATCCTGTATTATATTCTATATTATATCCTATATTGCATTCTGTATTATATCCTGTGTTATATTTTGTATTACATCCAGTATTATATTATGTATTATATCCTGTGTTATATTCTGTATTATATTCTATGTTATATCCGGGATTATATTCTGTATTATATCCTGTATTATATCTTGTATTATATTCTATATTATATCTTGTATTATATCCTGAGTTGTATTTTGTATTACATCCTGTATTGTATCCTGTACTATATTCTATATTATATCCTGTATTATATTCTATATTATATTCTGTATTCTATCCTGTATTACATTCTGTATGCTATCCTGTATTACATTCTGTATTATATTCTGTATTCTATCCTGTATTACATTCTGTATTCTATCCTGTATTGTATTCTATCCTGTATTCTATCCTGTATTATATTCTGTATTCTATCCTGTATTCTATCCTGTATTATATCCTGTATTATATTCTGTATTATATTCTGTATTATATTATATCCTGTATTCTATCCTGTATTATATTCTGTATTCTATCCTGTATTATATCCTGTATTATATACTATATTATATCCTGTATTATATCCTGTATTACATCCTGTATTATATCCTGTATTATATCCTGTATTATATTCTGTATTATATTTTATCCTGTATTCTATCCTGTATTATATTCTGTATTCTATCCTGTACTATATCCTGTATTATATCCTGCATTATATTCTATCCTGTATTCTATCCTGTATTATATTCTGTATTCTATCGTTTATTATATTCTGTATTATATCCTGTATTATATTCTGTATTCTATCCTGTACTATATCCTGTATTATATCTTGTATTATATCCTGTATTATATTCTGTATTATATTTTATCCTGTATTCTATCGTGGGTTGTACTATATCCTGTATTATATTCTGTATTATATCCTGTATTATATCCCATATTATATTCTGTATTATATCCTGTATTATATCCCGTATTATATTCTGTATTGTATCCTGTATTATATTCTATATTCTATCCTGTATTCTATCCTGTATTATATCTCATATTATATCCTGTATTATATTATGTATTATATTCTATCCTGTATTATATTGTGTATTATATTCTGTATTCTATCCTGTATTATATCCTGTATTATATTCTGTATTCTATCCTGTATTATATTCTATATTATATCCTATATTCTATCCTGTATTATATTCTGTATTCTATTCTATATTATATTCTATCCTGTATTATATCCTGTATTATATTCTGTATTCTATCCTGTATTATATTCTGTATTCTATCCTGTATTATATTCTATCCTGTATTCTATCCTGTATTATATTCTGTATTCTATCCTGTATTATATTCTATCCTGTATTATATTCTGTATTATATTCTATCCTGTATTATATCCTGTATTATATTCTATCCTGTATTATATTCTATATTATATTCTGTATTCTCTCCTGTATTATATTCTGTATTCTATCCTGTATTATATCCTGTATTATATTATATCCTGTATTCTATCCTGTATTATATTCTATACTATATCCTGTATTATATCCTGTGTTATATTTTGTATTACATCCAGTATGATATTATGTATTAAATCCTGTGTTATATTCTGTATTATATTCTATATTATATCCGGGATTATATCCTGTATTATACCCCATATTATATTCTGTATTATATTCTATATTATATCCTGCATTATATCTCATATTATATCCTGTATTATATCTTGTATTATATTCTATATTATATCTTGTATTATATCCTGTGTTGTATTTTGTATTACATCCTGTATTGTATCCTGTACTATATTCTATATTATATCCTGTATTATATTCTGTATTCTATCCTGTATTATAGTCTGTATTATATACTGTATTGTATTCTATCCTGTATTATATTCTGTATTATATCCTGTATTATATCTCATATTATATCCTGTATTATATCCTGTATTATATTCTATCCTGTATTATATCCTGTATTATATTCTGTATTCTATCCTGTATTACATTCTGTATTCTATCCTGTATTATATTCTGTATTATATCCTGTATTATATTTTATCCTGTATTCAATCCTGTATTATATTCTGTATTCTATCCTGTATTATATTCTGTATTATATTCTGTATTCTATTCTGTATTATATTATCTATTATATTCTATCCTGTATTATATCCTGTATTATATTTTGTATTCTATCCTGTATTCTATCCTGTATTATATCCTGTATTATATTCTATATTATATTCTGTATTCTATCCTGTATTACATTCTGTATTCTATCCTGTATTCTATCCTGTATTATATTCTATCCTGTATTGTACTATATCCTGTATTATATCCTGAATTATATCCATATTATATTCTGTATTATATCCTTTATTATATTCTATATTATATCCTGTATTATATCCTGTTTTATATGTCATATTATATCCTGTATTATATTCTATCCCGTATTATATTGTGTATTATATTTTGTATTCTATCCTGTATTCTATCCTTTATTACATTCTGTATTGTATCCTGTATTCAATCCTGTATTGTATCCTGTATTGTATCCTGTATTATATTCTGTATTATATTCTATCCTGTATTATATTGTGTATTATATTCTGTATTCTACCCTGTATTATATCCCGTATTATATTGTGTATTATATTTTGTATTCTATCCTGTATTCTATCCTTTATTACATTCTGTATTCTATCCTGTATTATATTCTATATTATATTCTGTATTCTCTCCTATATTATATTCTGTATTCTATCCTGTATTATATCCTGTATTATATTATATCCTGTATTCTATCCTGTGTTATATTCTATACTATATCCTGTATTATATCCTGTGTTATATTTTGTATTACATCCAGTATGATATTATGTATTAAATCCTGTGTTATATTCTGTATTATATTCTATATTATATCCGGGATTATATCCTGTATTATATCCCATATTATATTCTGTATTATATTCTATATTATATCCTGCATTATATCTCATATTATATCCTGTATTATATCTTGTATTATATTCTATATTATATCTTGTATTATATCCTGTGTTGTATTTTGTATTACATCCTGTATTGTATCCTGTACTATATTCTATATTTTATCCTGTATTATATTCTGTATTCTATCCTGTATTATTGTCTGTATTATATACTGTATTGTATTCTATCCTGTATTCTATCCTGTATTATATTCTGTATTATATCCTGTATTATATTCTGTATTCTATCCTGTATTCTATCCTGTATTATATTCTGTATTATATCCTGTATTCTATCCTGTATTATATTCTGTACTATATCCTGTATTCTATCCTGTATTCTATCCTGCATTATATTCTGTATTATATCCTGTATTATATCCCATATTATATTCTGTATTATATTCTATATTATATTCTGTATTATATCCTGTATTATATCTCATATTATATCCTGTATTATATCCTGTATTATATCCTGTATTATATTCTGTATTCTATCCTGTATTACATTCTGTATTCTATCCTGTATTATATTCTGTATTTTATCCTGTATTATATTCTGTATTATATTTTATCCTGTATTCTATCCTGTATTATATTCTGTATTCTATCCTGTATTATATTCTGTATTATATTTTATCCTGTATTATATCCTGTATTCTATCCTGTATTGTACTATATTCTGTATTATATCCTGTATTATATCCATATTATATTCTGTATTATATCCTGTATTATATTCTGTATTAAATCCTGTATTATATTCTGTATTATATCCTGTATTATATTCTGTATTCTATCCTGTTTTATATTCTGTATTATATTCTATCCTGTATTATATTGTGTATTATATTCTATCCTGTATTATATTGTGTATTATATTCTTTATTCTACCCTGTATTATATCCCGTATTATATTGTGTATTATATTTTGTATTCTATCCTGTATTCTATCCTTTATTACATTCTGTATTCTATCCTGTATTATATCCTGTATTATATTCTGTATTGTATCCTGTATTCTATCCTGTATTATATTCTGTATTATATTCTATCCTGTATTATGTTTTGTATTATATCCTGTATTCTATCCTGTATTACATTCTGTATTCTATCCTGTATTATATCCTCTATTAGATTCTGTATTCTATTCTGTATTATATTTATATTATATATTATATTCTATCCTGTATTATATTCTATCCTGTATTATATCCTGTATTATATTTTGTATTCTATCCTGTATTATATCCTGTATTATATTATATATTATATTCTGTATTCTATCCTGTATTACATTCTGTATTCTATCCTGTATTATATTCTATCCTGTATTCTATCCTGTATTGTACTATATCCTGTATTATATTCTGTATTATATCCTGAATTATATCCATATTATATTCTGTATTATATCCTGTATTATATTCTATATTATATCCTGTATTATATCCTGTATTATATGTCATATTATATCCTGTATTATATGCTATCCTGTATTATATTGTGTATTATATTCTGTATTATATCCTGTATTATATCCTGTATTATATTCTGTATTAAATCCTGTATTATATTCTGTATTCTATCCTGTATTATATTTTGTATTATATTCTATCCTGTATTATATTCTGTATTAAATCCTGTATTATATTCTGTATTCTATCCTGTATTATATTTTGTATTATATTCTATCCTGTATTATATTCTGTATTATATTCTATCCTGTATTATATTGTTTATTATATTCTGTATTCTACCCTGTATTATATCCCGTATTATATTGTGTATTATATTTTGTATTCTATCCTGTATTCTATCCTTTATTACATTCTGTATTCTATCCTGTATTCTATCCTGTATTGTATCCTGTATTGTATCCTGTATTATATTGTGTATTATATTCTATCCTGTATTATATTGTGTATTATATTCTGTATTCTACCCTGTATTATATCCCGTATTATATTGTGTATTATATTTTGTATTCTATCCTGTATTCTATCCTTTATTACATTCTGTATTCTATCCTGTATTATATCCTGTATTATATTCTGTATTGTATCCTGTATTCTATCCTGTATTATATTGTGTATTATATTATATCCTGTATTCTATCCTGTATTATGTTTTGTATTATATCCTGTATTCTATCCTGTATTACATTCTGTATTCTATCCTGTATTATATCCTCTATTAGATTCTGTATTCTATTCTGTATTATATTATATATTATATTCTATCCTGTATTATATTCTATCCTGTATTATATCCTGTATTATATTTTGTATTCTATCCTGTATTCTATCCTGTATTATATCCTGTATTATATTCTATATTATATTCTGTATTCTATTCTGTATTACATTCTGTATTCTATCCTGTATTCTATCCTGTATTATATTCTATCCTGTATTCTATCCTGTATTGTACTATATCCTGTATTATATTCTGTATTATATCCTGAATTATATCCATATTATATTCTGTATTATATCCTGTATTATATTCTATATTATATCCTGTAATATATCCTGTATTATATGTCATATTATATCCTGTATTATATTCTATCCTGTATTATATTGTGTATTATATTCTGTATTCTATCCTGTATTATATTCTGTATTATATCCTGTATTCTATTCTGTATTATATTCTATCCTGTATTATATTCTGTATTATATTCTATCCTGTATTATATTGTGTATTATATTCTATCCTGTATTATATTCTGTATTATATTCTGTATTCTACCCTGTATTATATCCCGTATTATATTGTGTATTCTATCCTGTATTCTATCCTTTATTACATTCTGTATTCTATCCTGTATTCTATCCTGTATTGTATTCTATCCTGTATTATATCCTGTACTAGCAGTACCCGCGACTTCTTCCACGGCAGCGTTGTGGCGTTGGGCGACCCACCGGCAGTGCGGTTCGGCGGCCTTCCCATTGTCCGGTGTGACTTCTCCCCACCACCGACCCTGTTTCCACTGACTACGGCCCCCTTTTCACCACCCACCAGTACCCGCGACCCCGTGCTCCCCCCTTTTCCACCCTGTTCTGCTACCCCGAACCCCCGCGCACAATGACCCTGCCTCCCTCTCCTCTTCCCCATACTCCGGCCCCCCTTTCCAGCAGTATTTCCCGACCTACCCCCACGACCTCCTATTAACCCCCACAACCCGGGATTCCCTTTCCACTTCCTTGAACCCTGGGCCCTGTGCCAGTACCCCTTCCTCCCCCCCCCATTTCTGCGACCCTCGGTGTAGCAGAGAAACCCCCCCACCCCGGACCACATTGACAGATTCCCCCCCCCCCCCCGCGACCACCGTTACATTAACCCCCCACCCGCCAGGGTGACTTACCACGTACATTGCAGCGGGGGATGGGTGGTGTGTGAGACACTGGCACGCATTGGCCCGGGGGCGGACAGTTGGCGGGTTTGGGCGGCAGATGTTGTTGGGGCCGGGAGCGCTGCTGAATGCCACGCTGGGCTGAGGCAGTGTGTGGGCGGCCGGCATGTCGGCGGCGTGCGGAAGCATGAGGGCAGCCAACATGGTGCGGAAAGGGTCCCTGCGCGATGGCCACGCGCACAATTCGGGTGAAACCTATGGGGCCGCTGTGTTGGCTCCCTATACCACCCACACAGCGGCCTGCGCCAATAGGAGTGGCGTTTAACTACCTGCGCTGACGTCATGCCCGGACCGACAGTGGAGCAGGAGGCAACTTTTGAGTGTCGTGGTGGCGTTTTGGGGTGAGTGTGACACTTTTAAAGTAGCCTATCAATCCTTCCTGGCCAATATGTAGGTGTGTATGTGAAATTTCTAAGAAATCCAATGTACCGTTCAGGTGTGATTGAGTAACAAACATCCAGAGACATACTTTCACATTTATATTAGTAGGATTTATAATATTAGTAGGATTCTATTCTGTATTATATTATATCCTGTATTCTATCCTGTATTCTATCCTGGATTATATTCTGTATTATATCCTGTATTACATCAGGTATTATATCCTGTACTATATCCCATATTATATCCTGTATTATATTCTGTATTATATCCCATATTATATCCTGTATTATATTCTGTATTATATTCTATATTATATCCTGTATTATATCCCATATTATATCTTGTATTATATTCTATCCTGTATTATATTCTGTATTATATTCTGTATTATATCCCATATTATATCTTGTATTATATTCTATCCTGTATTATATTCTGTATTATATTCTATATTATATCCTGGATTATATCCTGTATTACATTCTGTATTATATTCTGTATTCTATCCTGTATTATATTCTGTATTCTATCCTGTACTATATCCTGTATTATATCCTGTATTATATCCCATATTATATCCTGTATTATATTCTGTATTATACCCTGTATTATATTCTGTATTATATTATATCCTGTATTCTATCCTGTATTCTATCCTGTATTATATTCTATATTATATTCTGTATTATATTCTGTATTATATCCTGTATTACATCCTGTATTATATCCTATATTGCATCCTGTATTATATCCCGTATTATATCCTGTATTCTATCCTGTATTATATTCTATATTATATCCTGTATTATATTCTATATTATATTCTGTATTCTATCCTGTATTATATTATGTATTATATTATATCCTGTATTCTATCCTGTATTATAGTCTATATTATATTCTATATTATATCCTGTATTATATCCCATAATATATTCTGTATTATATCCTGTATTATATTCTATATTATATCCTGTATTATATCCCATAATATATTCTGTATTATATCCTGTATTATATTCTATATTATATTCTGTATTATATCCTATATTATATCTCATATTATATCCTGTATTATATTCTATCCTGTATTATATTCTGTATTTTATTCTATCCTGTTTTATATTCTGTATTATATTCTATCCTGTATTATATCCTGTATTATATTTTGTATTATATCCTGTATTATATTCTATATTGTATCCTGTATTCTATCCTGTATTATATTCTACCCTGTATTATATTGTGTATTACATTCTGTATTCTATCCTGTATTATATTCTATTCTGTATTATATTCTATATTATATTCTGTATTATATTCGGTATTATATTCTGTATTATATCCTGTATTATATCCACTGGAGCATTTTGATAGATTTAGCAGAATTTTCTCTTTTTATAAATCTTATACATTCATCCATCTTACAAGCGTACCAACCTGTTATACTGATATATGATGTGTCGCTCATCTTCATCACAGTGCCTGATGGAGTCCGCACCTCGCAGGTATAATACCCAGAATGCTCCAGCTGAGCGGACTGGACGGTGTATGTAGAAGATGATGTAGTTGAAGAGATATTCTGTCCAGTTCTGTAGAAGATGAACTGCAGCTCTGTGTCCTGTCTCAGAGGGTTACGTCTTGTGTCACACCTCAGAGTCATGCTATATCCTTCTGTTATGGTAGAGGGTGCTATTATCTTTGGACTTGTAAAGAGATCTGAAATATAATAATAATAATAATAATCCTATTATTGTGGATCCAGAACTTCTCTCTAGGAATGACCTCACCTTAGATGTGAAATGAAAGAAATTTTTTGAGAGAAGTCCTCAGTAGTTGATACCTTTTTTAATGGCTAACTTAAAAAGTTTTTTTATGACATATCGAGCTTTCGGGACTACTATAAAAGTCCCTTCATCAGGATGGTATAACACAATTTCTGAAGGTAGGCATATATATACACAGAGGAATGGGGTGTTAGATGCAAAATAGGTCGAAAACAGGACATGTAAATAAACAGTAAAACACATATATATCAGTTCACAGGAAAGTTCCCTGGGTTTATAGCTTCTTTGATCAGTGACCTCAGATCTCTTAGCTTAGATGGTCAGACTTAGAAAACCTTGGGACTTCTATTTATAGAGGACATTACCCTGTTCAGGTCATTGATATCACTGGGTGCCATGTAGGGCTCTATCTCTACAGCTGGGTGCGGGTGGATGGGGGATACAGTTGCAAGATGTAATGGGACCATTTTATAGTCAGTGGAGAATTTGGTGTTTGTGACATTATTCCAGAATTTTCTGAGCACAGAGATAGTGGTATACTGTAGAGTAAGTCCACTCGCAGTAATGTGTATAGAGGGCTGGGGAAATATCACAAAGGTAAGAATAAAGTTGGGTTTACATTGCAGAAAGCACCGAAAATCATCAGAGAGAAAAGTCCTGCACCGAGGGATTTGTGAGACTTCACTTATGGGTCTGTTCTGGTGTCTAAATGAGTCCAGGAATCTGAATATATTCTGGTGCCCAGTATGAGGTTTGAGGTTCCTCCCCTCTAAAATATCTTGTATCTTTCTACCTGCCTCCTGTGAAGGACTGGTGGTATAAGAACCCTGTAAGGAGAATATTTCTATGTTACCTTGGACAAATACAAATGTTTCTTCTGCCTGAAATAAATCTTCATTTGGAAATATTTTATCACATTGGTAAATCGCACTCATGGATTTCTTCACATTTGGCAGATGTAAGATGTGTCCTGATGACTGGATAATGGCGCCGTCCTTGTAAAATCTTGTATCCTTCTCCTCCTCATAGCCCGGAGAGCTGTGACATCTCATATCCGGGGAGTCGCCCTCCACAATATCCGGGGGAGTTTGCAGGATGACTTTATAATAGTCTGAAAATGAAGACATAGGAGATATTTCCATCATAGATCTCTGTACATATAGATTCCTCCTAGTCATACTTGACCATAGCTGAGGAAGATACTCACAATCTGTGTCGACATCGAGTCTGACAGGGTAACTGGTGGGACTGCTTGTACTCCGTTTTCTACATCTATAATCTCCCTGGTGATTACGATCTGCCTTCCAAATTGTGATAGATTTTCCATAATTCTTGAGTTCCGTCTTGTACTTGTACCATGTATAGTACTGGTTTTGTGATGTAGAAGATTTTAACTCACAAGATATAGTCATCGTCTCCCCAGGAAATATTTGTCTGTAGTTTGGACTGAAGGTCACGGAGGGTCTGTCCTTTACATCTTAAAGACAAAATATTTTTAAAAAATTATAAAATCAGCAGCGGATGTGTCCTCTTATCACCACAATATACCATGCACACTGGGCACATGCAGAACAGAAAGAACCGATTGTATCAGAATTCCAAGAAATGTCTTTTATCTACCGGGAGGAAGATGGACAGAAGACCGAAGATTAGATGGAGGAGGAGCTGTGTAGAGTAGACCAAAAGAGACATATATGCATCATGGTACAGGTGTAGGAGTTGGGGTGTCCCTTTAGGTACAGAATATTATGGGTGTGTGGTTTTGGAGAGATTCTCTATTCAGGGATGGCAGAAGGCCTGATATGGAGGCAGTGGTAGGACAGTAGTGGTGGATCTTGTAGAGCTCCAGAGAATTTACACTATAAGGGGCCGTTCACACGGCATTACACGGCGCTCATTATGTGCTTATTTTGGCACGGAGCGCCGCGTAACGCTAGCATATACGCCACGTTTGCGCCTGTAAAGTGTGCGGTGCAAACGCGGCGTATACGCTAGCGTTACGCGGTGCTCCGTGCCAAAATAAGCACATAATGAGCGCCGCGTAACACCGTGTGAATGGCCCCTAAGGTTATGGTGAACTACAAAAGCTCTAGCTTTTCTGGGCGGGAAATTTGACTCATTTGCTGCAATAGTGGAAAAAGACGACTCTGTCTATTGTTAAGACCCTTTATATGGCACAGTAGTGATAAATCTACTAATATTATAAATGGGAAAGTTTGTGTGTTTGGATGGTTTTGTGTTTGTTCCTCAATATCGCAAAAACGGCTGAACAGATTTGAATGAAATTCGGCACATAGATAGATTGTAACCTCGATTAAAACAGGCTACTTTTTACAACGGTAAATGACATGGCTTCACCACTGTTATGAATTTATGTTCACATACTATATTACACTGCTCTTGCAGCAGCTTATCTCAGCTTCTGATAAAGCCAAGGCTGTTATCTCTCTGTGTAAACACACAGCTAGCCCTCAGTACATTGTGTACAAGCATTTGCATATTATATGATCTGCTCCAGGCAGTGCTGACACACTGGATGGGAAAACCGCTTTAATCCAAATTGGCAGCTTGCCAATTTTAAACATGCCTAGAAAAAGAAAATCTAATTTGTCACAAACAACAAGAGCTATGAAGGTATCCAGAAGTCACAGAGTTCTCCTCAAGCGGAGCTGAGGGGGATCATTGATGCCAACAACACACTCATTATTTGGCGTCCCAGCGAGCTTCTGAGTCGCCAGAACAATCACAGGCACGGCATGAGGAACAAGTTCAGCAGCAGGCCAGCTTGAGAGCTGCGAAAATGCTGGCTGGCAAACCATCGGTAGCAGCAATTTTCTGAATACAGGGGGAACATCAATGCCAACAACCCACTGATGAAGTCGCAGGCAGAGGCTAGTCTGCTAATAAAGTGCTGATAGTCAGAGATTCATTCTGCTTGTGTGTTATATGATAGTAGGAAGATAGGAATTTAGATAATGGAGTTTAGATTTTAATTTTTCCCTACTTTTATGTGTAAACTGAATGGTGTGAGATGTCTGAACGACATTTCCTGGTCAGTGATATGCCGTCATCACCACTTGTCACGCTGAAAAGACCAGAATCCTGGAACCAGAGACCTTGGTTTATCACTCCGGCTGATCGGATACATGGCTAGGCTGAGATGTCAGCGCTGGTCAATGTTGTGAGTCCTGGGAGAAGAACAACAATGAACTGGAATGACAGTAAGAGGTGAGCGGCAGTGACATCTGTACGGATGGATCTTCTGATTGAGAGAATGTCCCGTAGTGACCTGTCCTGTACTACAAGGGTGATTATGGGTCTCATTCCAAACCTAAGGTGGCAAAAAGTGTGGACACGAACCAGTGGGGGGGGGGGGGCTTAATGTACAGCAGTCAGACCCCTTTAGTTTTAATTTCAGGTACACTAACAGCTTGGCATCTCACTGATTTTCTCATAGGACCAGTAGTACGGCCATTTCTCCAAAGTGACCTACAGATGGTACCATGGGCTTCAGGGGCCCCAGACATATTGATCACATCTGAGATATCATTGGTCGGCAATCACAAAGGATCTACCAACGGCCAATCCTGACGATTTGGGTGCCCAAGTGTGTGCTAGAACATTACATTGTATTACATGCCAAGTTGGGTGAGTGCGGGGATTTCTGCTTGTGGTGCTGATACTTGACACTGAATAACTCAAAACATTGTGAATATTTTGTTTTCATTTCCATTATTCACATGTAGATCTGTTGTGGGATTTTTGGAAATTCAAGACTTTTCCTTCTTGGTGTTGCAGTCACAACAATAAGGAATGTACATAGGAAGACAGACAGATAGGAGACTAGGAGATAGATAGATAGATAGATAGATAGATAGATAGATAGATAGATAGATAGATAGGAGATAGATACTGTATATAGATATGAGGTAGATAGATAGGGGATAGATAGATAGGAGATAGATGGATAGATAGATAGATAGATAGATAGGAGAGAGATAGATAGGAGGTATATATATAGAGAGAGAGAGATAGATAGATGATAGATAGGAGATAGATGGATGGATAGATAGATAGATAGATACCGTGTTTCCCCGAAAATAAGACATCCCCTGAAAGTAAGGCTTGGGGGAGGTTTTGTTAAATTGCCTAATATAAGGCACCCCCCAAAAAAATCATTGCAGCCGGCTGAACACTATGTGTGATGTTCCGTGTGCTCTGGAATGGTGGCTGCTGCCTCTTCTGTGATGCCACTGTTCCTGCTTCTGTGGGATGAGCTGGGAAAGCATCATATGCTGTGGGGAGTCCACTCTCCCAGCTCATCCCACAGCAGCTGGACCAGTGGTATTACAGCAGAGGCAGCAGCCGGCATTTCTGTGCACATGGAGCACAGCGTTCAGCCGGCTGCAATGCCCACTAAGTGAGGCTCTCCGGCGCATCCGCCGGAAGCCTCACTAAGCCCCACCAACCACTTCCTCTGCCGCGACCAACTGCGCTGCTACGAAGATGGGGAAGGTAAGTAGCATACCTCCCCTCACCCTCACTTCCTGCACTACCTACAACCGGCAGTCTAGCCGGCGCTCCGCTAAGGAAGCGCCAGAATGAGTGCCGATTGTCCCCCGTTCCAGCCGCTCCATAAGACATCCCCCGAAAATAAGACAGGTCATATATTTCAGAAGAGAATTTAATATAAGACACTGTCTTATTTTCAGGGAAACACGGTAGATGTATTATATAATCTCTTCTATTGAGGTTGGTTTTTACCTTCTTGTACATATAATGTGAGTGGATGACTGTAACCACCAGATCTGATCCAACATTCATAATTTCCTGTATCACCACTTCTTGTCCAGCTAATAGTAAATTCAGGATTTCCTTCTGATATCTTTGTATTATCTTTAAACCAATAGACTTTATAATCTTTACTGGTTTTCTTTGACCCGATGTCACATATTAAGGTCACAGACTCCCCTGTGTATAGATGGTTCCAGGGACTGCAGGTGACAGTGGGGCGGACTGAATCTCCTGCAAGAGACCATAAGCAGGAAGGTGGTCAGAGAACAGGACAAAATATCATAAGATGTTATTGTAATATCACAGCTAATAATCTGCAACTAAAGCATAGGAGAGGTTGTCACAGCCCCGCCCCCTGTTACTGACAACCAGCCTGTATATATCATGTCTGAAAGGTTGTCACAGCCCCGCCCCCTGTTACTGACAACCAGCCTGTATATATCATGTCTGAAAGGTTGTCACAGCCCCGCCCCCTGTTACTGACATCACTGATATAATGACATGTGATCAGACATGAGCTCCGCCCCCTTATACTACAGTAGAGCTATTCATCTATTACTACTGACAACCAGCCTGTATGTATCATGTCTGAGAGGTTGTCACAGCCCCGCCCCCTGTTACAACCTGCCTGTATATATCATGTCTGAGAGGTTGTCTACTTGCCTCAACTCCCCTAAGCAGTAGGGAAGCAAACCGAGGTCAAACCAGAGAGGCAAAACAGTACCAAATCACAATCCAAAAGAGTAGTCAATAAGACAAGAAGCAGAGGTCAGTAAATACAAAACAAGAGCAAGGACAAAGCAAGGTCAGAGACAATATCCAGCAAACATTTAAAGGGGTATTCCCACGTCGCATACTCACCAGTCTTCACTGCTGTAAAATCTTCTTTCTTCCTGGTTTCTTGCATCATTTGGTGGGCGGGGTTTCACATGCAACCTGCCATTTAGCTCCGCCCACCCATATTGGACTATGAAGTACAGGCAGCAGCAACTCCATTCTGTGTTACATACAGACACTGCCTGTCTCTGCCATAACGAACACAACTGAATTAGCTAGCCTGATAACTGGGAGAACAGAAGAAATGAAAGCAGCTCCTCTCCTCTATCTGATAGCAGGGAGCTAGGTCACATGTGGTGTAGACACAGGAATAGCTAGAAACACAGGCTCACTCCCAGCACTTAGCCCCTCCTCCCTCCCCCCTGAGAGCAGCTGTCACAGTCAGGGCTGTGGCCACAAAGAAGTGAATAAAGTAAGATAGTGGACGAACAAAGCAGTTCTGCTGAAGCAGTGTATTTAGGAAAAGTCTCACATCCACATTAACAAGCAGTATAGATAGGATCCTTGTGATGGGACAACCCCTTTAAGGAAGCCCAGAACCCGCCTCAGGCTTGATTGGCAGATAAGCTTTCAAACACAACGCAAACACCCCTTAGGGGCCATTCACATGGTGGAAAGTGGCTGAATTTGGTGTGGAATCCGTGACAGATTCAGCGCTGAAAAAAAAGCCTCCCATTGACTTCAATGGGTTCCTTTTTCTGCAAAGCAACCCATTGAAGTCAATGGGAGGCTTTTTTTAGCGCTGAATCTAACGCAGACCAAATTCACCGGTATTTTCCTCTGTGTGAATGCACCCTAACAATAACAACACAATGACAAGAGACCGGGAGCAGGTAATCCTAAACAGACAGGCCTCCTGCACTGTACAATGCGGCAAGAGAATGGTGCAGGAGTTCGAACGGGTGAGGACGTAACATGAGTATAATTTTTCTTTATAAGTGGTCATTCACATGGAGTAACGCCTCGCGTGTATCAGAGGCGTACATGCCGGCGTTACGGCAGGGCTGCCGAGCACTTCCCATTCACTTCAATGGGAGCGCTCGTAGCACCGCCGTTACGGCGGCATTATGAGTGCTCCCATTGAAGCGAATGGGAAGTGCTCGGCAGCCCTGCCGTAACGCCGGCATGTACGCCTCTGATACACGCGAGGCGTTACTCCATGTGAATGATCCCTTATGCTGTGTTTTTTTTCTCTTTCAGGTTACGATAATCCATTGGATTATGTTGGATTCCATCGATGATCATCATTTTTGTTTTATTTTTTTTAAATTCTTTAATAAAATGGTCAACGATTTGTCTATTTCAATAAAAACAAATTTCTTTCATGTCTGGAGTTTTTATAAATACTTTCTTACCTCTTAGTAATGGCGATTGATAGTCAGCATCCATTACTAAGGTGTGGCTTAGCATTAGTGGTGAATATTCTAGCATTAACCCTCCAATTATTACCCCGATACCTAATGCTGAGAATTGGTTATCATCCAACACCCGGCTGTTTAATAGAGACTGCTGAGGATTGGGGCAGTCGCAGGCTGGAATTATTGTGTGCACTGACCCTTAGGCTGGAAAAGGCTGAAAACAACAGGCTGGTATTATGGCTGAGAAGGGCCAAAACCATGTCCTTTCCACCCTTGTAATGTCAGGATACTGCTTGTTGTATCTGACTGGCTCAGAAATATTGGGGGGACCCTATGTTGCTTTATAATTAGAACAAAAATGACATAGGGTCCCCCCAATTTTTCATAACCAGCCAGATATAACAAGCAGCAGCAGCCTGACATTACAAGGGTGGTAAGAGCCATGGTTTTTGGCCCTTCCCAGCCTTATAATACCAGCCTGCGACCACCCCAATCCCCAGCAGTCTCTTTAGACAGCTGGGTATTGGACGATACCCAGCTCTTCCCGGCACCCCTGATGGTGTTGGGTACCGGGGTAATAATTGGAGGGTTAGTGCTAGAATATTCACCAGCTAACACTAAGCCACACCTTAGTAATGGATGCTGTCTATTAGACAGTCGCCATTACTAAGGGGGTAAGAAAGTATTTAAAAAAAAAATAAATCAAGAGACATGAGAGAATTTTTTTTTACTGAAATAAAAACTCCCTCAGACAACCCTCGTTGACCATTTTATTTAAAAAAAAAAAAAAGACGATCATTGATGGAGTCCAACGAATCCGATGTAATCCAAGCGATCCATCATAACCTGAAAGATTAAAAAAACCCTGTATGACGGAGAGATTGCCGCTGTTGTGAACGTAGGATAAGGCTATGGCTACACTACTACTTCCGTCATGCAACCAGTGTCACTTTGGGACTCTTTCACATTAGTGAATGGAGTCGCATTGGGTCCCTCAGATTGCAATGTGACTCCATTCACTAACATGAGTGAAAGAATCACAGGGCGACACATCTTTGGTTGTATGACGGAAGTTAGAGTGTAGCCATAGCCTAATGCTAGGTTCACAACAGCGGCAAGCTCTCCGTCATACAGGTCCACCATGGGACCAGAATGACGGAGAGGTGGGCTGTCAAAATGGCGGTTACACCCAGACAGTGGTAGACCTCATTAACATAATGAGGTCTGCCAGGTGTCAGCCATTTTCAAAGTAAAAGGCAGATACCCAAGTCCTCAGTGATTTCTGAAACTTGGGTATTGTTATGCTGGAGCCCTAGAAAAGGGCACCGGCATAACATGTGTGAGAGGTTGTCACAGCCCCGCCCCTGATACTGACATCACTGATATAATGACATGTGATCAGACATGAGCTCCGCCCCCTTATACTACAGTACAGCTATACATCTATTACTACTGACAACCCGCCTCCTTATAAATGACCCCCCAGAAGTTATCGCTACCACAGTCTTTACTAATAGTATCTAAATACCCCCCCCCCTTTATGTAGTAAGTAATAGTTCCCCACAACCTTATTAATAATAGTCACTGTTCATATATAAGTGCCCCCCTTTTTCTTTTCAGGGGAGTGGGCCGTTATCTGAAGTGGCTGCCTCTGTGTCCCAGAGACCCTCACTCATTGTCACCAAGTAACCTTGCACAGGGCATACTCCTTGCTGGCACTGGCAGGTAAAGTGGAGGAGCCAGCGCTGCCCTGCCAGTAACTCTACAATCTGCCGCCTGAGGCAAGATACTCATCTCACCTCATGGCAGATGAAGCCCCGATCAGGGTTTATTGTCCTCCTTGTCCATCGTATCACTGACCCCGCTGGTATTATTAACCTTGTCCAGTCTGCTGTCTGTCCAGAGTTGGGGAACTTTCCTACACCCCATTTCCTGATTTACGCCAAATCCATAGTAACATGGGGGTCCCCACTATCTCCATTATACAAATCACCAAATACATCATGTCCACATATATCTATCACTATACAGACCAGATAGTTTGTAGATATTGGTGTAGATGGTGCTTCGTATCCTATCGAGGTGTCCATAACAAGACTAAAATTAGAGATGAGCGAACGCTGCTCGGATCAGCCGATCCGAACAGCATGCTCCCATAGAAATGAATGGAAGCACCTGTGATGCCGGCCGGCCACCGGCAAAGTCAGTGTAACAGGTGCTTCCATTCATTTCTATGGGAGCGTGCTGTTTGGATCGGCTGATCCGAACAGTGTTCACTCATCTCTAAAGACGGTACATTACAGAGATTATAGAGGATGATGTCATCAGAAGGTCTCAGTAGTGCAGACTAGTCACAGCAGTCATTGTATGACACCTTTATAATACACCTCTAGGATATGCCCCAAGTGTCACATAGGTGGGGATACAATGGTGGAGTCTCTGACCACAACAGAAGCCACTATCACAGAGGATAAGAAGTGGGGTGACCTGGTCACATGTATGTGCGGCTTCTATTATATATTCAGTGCAGATTAATTTCTTATCATATCTTTATAGCAGTTACTATTTCCTCATTCAGTCCAGTATATAATATGTACATGTTCTATTACTACATCTGAATACTTATTGGTGAATTATTTACCTGAATTTCCCGTTATCAGACCTGAAATAAAACCAGAAATAGAAATTACTAATAAGTAGGGAAATTACACCACAGTCCCATCTATAATAGTGAGATACCAGTATACTGGAATACATGTATAGGGAATAGTGAGGCCTAGTCTTACTATATAGGACAGGATATATATGGAGCCGCCCAGACCAGCAGAGAGATCCTCATGGGCAGATCAGACATTACTGATAGATATGTGGTAGGATGAGACATTACTGATAGATATGGGTAGAATTAGACATTACTGATAGATATGTGGTAGGATTAGACATTACTGATAGATATGTGGTAGGATCAGACATTACTGATAGATATGTGGTAGGATTAGACATTACTGATAGATATGTGGTAGGATTAGACATTACTGATAGATATGTGGTAGGATCAGACATTACTGATAGATATGGGTAGAATTAGACATTACTGATAGATATGTGGTAGGATTAGACATTACTGATAGATATGTGGTAGGATCAGACATTACTGATAGATATGTGGTATGATTAGACATTACTGATAGATATGTGGTAGGATCAGACATTACTGATAGATATGTGGTAGGATCAGACATTACTGATAGATATGTGGTAGGATTAGACATTACTGATAGATATGTGGTAGGATTACACATTACTGATAGATATGTGGTAGGATTAGACATTACTGATAGATATGTGGTAGGATCAGACATTACTGATAGATATGTGGTAGGATCAGACATTACTGATAGATACTGTATGTGGTAGGATCAGACATTACTGATAGATTTGTGGTAGGATCAGACATTACTGATAGATATGTGATAGGATGAGACCTTACTGATAGATATGTGGTAGGATCAGACATTACTGATAGATTTGTGGTAGGATCAGACATTACTGATATGTGGTAGGATCAGACATTACTGATAGATATGTGGTAGGATCAGACATTACTGATAGATATGTGGTAGGATCAGACATTACTGATAGATATGTGGTAGGATCAGACATTACTGATAGATATGTGGTAGGATCAGACATTACTGATAGATATGTGGTAGGATCAGACATTACTGATAGATATGTGGTAGGATCAGACATTATTGATAGATATGTGGTAGGATCAGACATTACTGATAGATATGTGATAGGATTAGACATCACTGATAGATATGTGGTAGGATCAGACATTACTGATAGATATGTGGTAGGATCAGACATTACTGATAGATATGTGGTAGGATCAGACAGTACCGATAGATATTTGGTAGGATCAGACATTACTGATTGATATGGACCATGGTTTTCGTATTTTTCGATATTGGGTATAATTTTGACTTCTCTTTCCTGACTTTCGTTCTTACTATTACTTGCAGTGAATATAACAAGGGGCGGTGAAGCTGAAAAGTGAGAAGATAATAATAGAAAACACTGATGGAAACTAGAAAAATAAACTTCCGAGAAAGGAAGATAAGTGAGCTAACAGAACTAAATTTATAGACAACAAAATTTTAAAAAATGAACAAAAATGTGAAATATTTAAAAGGAAAATCTATAACGAAATGATACAACAGAATAATAATTATATAATATATGATAACAGATATTTTCATGATAATAGAAATTCCTTGATCTCTGTGGGAATAGTCAGATATATCCTCAGTATAAGATCTACGTGTGACTACTATAGGGTTGGGGGTCAGCAGATCATGGTGGGTCATCTGTTGTCCTGTGGCCACTATATGGGATATGATGGCAGATGACGGCCCCTCCATATAATACACAGTGACGCCATATTTGCCGTTCTCCTCTTTAGGTCATTGAGGCGAGTCCTTTAATACCCTATGGAGATGGCGGCTTATATAGGACAACCATTTATAGTATAAGGACTCCACACACTTAGGGACTAATGTAACATATTACAAACAACCCACAACCTGGTAAAATTTATAGGACCACTAGAAAGTTCCAGATGAGCCAGGACCGAACAATTACCCACAATCCCTCCTGGCCAGGCGCCACTATAGGGTCACTGACAACCTATGATAGATAGTGGAGGATTTACTTACAGATGAGGGTGAGGAGGGTCAGGACGGCCATGGTGCTCTGCTCTGTGCCCCGCAGCTCTCTATGTAGATCTCTGTGGGTTTCACTTCTCACTTCCTCTAATTGTTATATCATTTATTTGAAGGGGGAGGAGGGATTTTAGGCTTTCAATATTACACAGAGCACCACAGCAAAAAATTTGAAAATGGGGAGTGACAACTAGAAGCCGGTGGTATTAGGGAAATGTATATTGAGATCCCATATCTAGTATCTGCTCAATAATACTAACACAACCCTTTTATGTAGGTGAGAAATGGAGGAAGTAAAACCAATTTTGTGCTTGTTATTCTCCCTATAACCAGTCTTGGATCCCATTACAAGTGTCTTGAAGACAACCTAGGTATACGACATCTACAGAGGTAGAGAGGATAAGACCAACGGTATAGTAAATATGTGGCCATAGAAGACATTGGCACCACTTATATAGACATTCCCCCACACTTTCCTCCATCTCCTTATGCCGTACTTCTTATATATAGACAGATAAACTTCCACGTCCGAGAACAGTCCACAAAAAGAAAAGATGCCCCTGGAGGACTCACAATGAAGGTCATCTCATCGCCAACCACCATCGTATCTGAGATCAGTATTAGCTGATGCTCTGACTACAAGGAGGAGATACTGTAAGTCACAAATAAAGTTTTTTTTTCCAGGTTTTCAGCACTAGGAAATTATGACCCAGACCTGAAAATATTCTTATATCCTAAGTCCGTCTTCTCTATGTGGCTCCTCTACAATCTGGCAGACATTGGCCTTACCTGAGACTCTTCCCCACAGCCCTGAATGTTAAAGTGACCTCCAGTTATAAAACCACTTGTCATAAATGAATAGTCCAGATGATTATAAGAAACTTTGTAATATATCTTATTAAAGAAATCCGCCTCCTTCTCCACTTCTTATGCTCCCCTCCCATCTCCATAGACTTCTATGTAAAAGCTAAGTCAGCCTAATAAATGGAGAAGGAAACAGATTTCTGTAATAAGATATGTTACAAAGTTTCTTGTATTTGCCTGTCTTATTCAGTTATGACAAGTTATTTCATATTTGGAGGTCACATTAAGAAACAGAGGTTATCGGAAGGTACAATGGGGCTAACATGGGTGTTGCTGGGTCGCTCCCCGTGTGGGTGCTGCATTGTGGTGGTCCTTGTGTAGTGCTGCACCCTGTACATAAGGGAGCCGCTATATGGAGGTCGCTGTGACGTGCTATACACCTTCATCAATATATACACTAAGAACCTTGTTTTCATTTCTGTAGCTGAGAAGCATTAGATAAATGTATAAGATCAGGATGTACTGTCCATGTCTGGTTGTCTTTTCTCCAAAATGTGGAATATCTTTAAGTGTAATTGACCAAAGCAAAAATTTGGCAAAACTATAAAAAAATTTTTTTTAATAATATAGATGTTAATCCAAGTATGTTCCCACACAATGGATCATCTTAGGGAGAGTTCATGGGTGGTACTGACATTACACCCTCCCATGAGGTCTCTGGAGCTCGGCTTCTTATATTCTGTATAACATACAGATTTATTTTGAGGCACAGAAAATGAGTCCATTAAGATAAGATAAGATAATCCTTTAATAGCCCCACAATGGGGAAATTTCAGTGATACAGTTTCATAGATGGTACAGTACTATATAACAAGAGAGAAACACATACAAGCTTATGGCAGATAGAGAAATCCTAGGAATCATAGCAACTAAAAAGGAAAGAAACACAGACACACTGCAGGATCATTTAGTTCTTTGTGTGAAGTGATGTTAATAATACAGCCTACTGCGGTTGTAGGACATGAGGAGGGGGGGGGGTCACAGCATGTAGATATAACAGGCAGAAACGGTTTTTTGCAGAGGTGGGGGACATATGCAGCTATCACGATAACATGTGGTAGTTCTTTGGTAGGTGGTGAGATCTCCTGCTCACAGCTGATAGTTTGGTATCTTGTATCAGCACTATTGTCCATTAACCACAAAAAATGCCCCAAATGTCCTTCATCACAAGCCCTCCTCCTCCTTTCTTCTCACCACTGTGTTCTACTGCCCAGAGAGGTCTGAAGCCATCCAGGTAGACAGGGTGCTGCTCTCTTGCCAAGCTTCCATAAACTCATGGGGTAGGTTGGTGATGGTAGGTTCCCAGGCTGTAGCAGAGTCCCACATGTCCACAGTAATAGAAAGAAATACCAGTCAGCTGTAGGTATCTTCACACATCAGCAATAGACGCCAAAAATAATCTCCTTGAGAGAAGAAGTCCATACATCCATGCAGGTTTCTCCTCCATGCTTCATGGTGAAACATCCTGTCCTTAGCTCCTGGGGGGATGGTAACAGGCACATGTGCAAACAGGAAAACTCCAGCTGATTCAGGTCTTGAGTCTTGCCCATGCTTAACAATAGAAACAAAAGGAAAAATATACTCCATGGGGTCTTCCATTCGATTTATAGTTGCTAATTCATAGTGCTAGTCTGCTTGGTTAGAGGAATCTTGAAGATACAGACAAAAAAGAGTGAAAAAGGAAGATAAAGGTTGCTCTCAACTTGGAGCTCTGCTTTGAGGCAGCCACTCAAGGCGGCGCCATGATACGATACCATGATAAACATTTATATAAATGCCCAAACGGGTAGATTAAGGGCACCAGGACCCCGGGCTCTTCAGAAAGCACAGACCCCTCCCCCAAATGACACCAAAGCTCCCTGTGACATAATGATGTCCGATATCGATCTCCACACAATATAATGTCCCATAGTGGCCTCCACAAAGTGTAATGTCCCATAGTGGCCTCCACACAATATAATGTCCCAATATGACCTCCACAAAGGGTAATGACCCATAATGGCCTCCACAAAGTGTAATGGCCCATAATGGCCTCCAAACAGTATAATGTCCCACAGTGGCTTCTGCACAGTATAATGTCCCATAGTGGCTTCCGCACAGTATAATGTTCCAAAGTGTCCTCCACACAGTATTATGTCCCATAGTGGCCTCCACACAGTATAATGTCCCCTAGTGGCCTCTACAAAGTGTAATGGCCCATAATGGCCTCCAAACAGTATAATGTTGCAAAGTGTTCTCCACACAGTATAATGTCCCATAGTGGCCTCCACACAGTATAATGTTCCAAAGTGTCCTCCACACAGTATAATGTTCCATAGTGGCCTCCACATAGTATAATGTCCCATAGAGGCCGCCACACAGTATAATGTCCCATAGTGGCCTCCACACAGTATAATGTCCCATAGAGGCCGCCACACAGTATAATGTCCCATAGTGGCCTCCACACAGTATAATGTTCCATAGTGGCCTCCACATAGTATATGTCTCATACTGTAGTGGCCTCCACATAGTATAATGTCCCATAAAGGCCGCCACACAGTATAATGTTCCATAGTGGCCCCTCCAAATAATAAAATGTGAGTTTGAGGTGGAGAGAGTCTCTTTTATGAGCGGACACCATTGTCCAACCATCCTGACTTGATGTGGGTACAGACATGTTTTGTGATATCGGACATCAGTCAGCTTCTCATGTCCAGGCTTTAGACGACTCTTCTAATCCAATGTGACATCTTTGGCCAATCTTGGAATTTTCAGTCTTGAAATGATAAATCAGTATAGAGAGAGTAGCAAGAAATATGGCGGCAGAGAGGGCCAGGCGGATGTGATTCTCAAGGCGGTGATTTCCTATGGGAAAAAGAAAATTTATTACAATTATATCTGACTTATTAATTTATGTAATTGATTATAAAAATAAATCTGAAGATAAAAAAGTCCAGGACCATCCATGGTCACTGATGTAATGGTCATTGGTAGCTCTGCTGCCTCCTTTTGGTGAATGGTGACATTACCTAACAATGTGTGACTGTGATAGAACTGGTAGTATATAGGGAGGGAGCCTTTAGTGGACTCACATCGGAGAACAATGTCATCTCCCATGACCACCTTGTTTGGTGAGAGCATCAGGTGAGGTTTATTTACAGCAGCTGTGGATAAGGAATATATATCTTCAGTAATATATCAATAAAAATTGGGGAAAGCAGCTAATATAGACATAGAATCTATCTAGTATACAGTATATAATCCAGATCCTGCCATGATGGTTGAC
Organism: Leptodactylus fuscus; assembly: GCF_031893055.1. Taxonomy (NCBI): domain Eukaryota; kingdom Metazoa; phylum Chordata; class Amphibia; order Anura; family Leptodactylidae; genus Leptodactylus; species Leptodactylus fuscus. Next base: position 152,322,077 of record NC_134271.1, read on the forward strand.
CATGATTTGGATATTGTGAGCGGGTTCAGACCTTTAGTAGATTTATTTATGAGTTAAGGGCTGACATTCTTATACAGGTTTCCCCTTTTGCTCAGCTTTAGCTCACAGACACCTTGGAATTTCTTGGAATTTTTATTTCAGTAAGTTGAACTTCGACCAAAGATGACTCGCCCAAAGCCATGTCCATGACCATCAGCATGTTTGAGGGTTAGGATGAGGTTCTTATGGTAAAATATTTCCCCCAAATATAACATGCAAAAAAATAAATAAATGGCCGACTCCTTCTCCAGGTAACTTTCTAGGTCATCTAGGTAGTATTGTACAGTACAGTATATGGCTACATTTAGATGGCCCCTGATATTCTTCTTGGAATGAAGTGGCTCCCACCCTGATACCCCCATGCCTACCATTTGTTCTGTGGTTCATTGATACTATGGTCATAAGCATGGACCCTAAGGCTGTTGACACAGTGATTGTTTTTTAGTGGATTCCACCCCCACATCAGCAGCAGACTCCTTCCTAATTCTGCTGATCATCTATCCCATCGTATTCATGAGACGCAGAGATCTGAACAGTATACTGGAATAATAAGTCTTCTGCTCAACCTTGCCACAGATTCATTTTCCACCTGAAGATTCATATTTACTTAAGACTGTAAGGGGAGTGAAATGCAGCTGTACCCCCTCTTCCAGAAACGTATCCTATGCAATCCTAATCTAAGATTCCGTTGCTATTGACCCTGTTATGTTGGCATGTAAAGATTGGGGTTAGCACCTAATAGAGTAATTGATAACTTGCAGGATATCATTAGGCCTAGCAAAAGGATGTAATCACAGATGGGTATACCGATTCATTTTCAACCCAAATATGTCACATAAACACGCCAAACGTCATGTTCTCATGTCACCATTGAGGCCAATCAGAGGCCCGATTGGTGACCCCCAGGCACATGATGTCACTAAGAAGGTGGAGAGAGAGCACCAGATGCGGCAAGGAGGCATAAATAGGTAATGGAAGGGGAGTATGAATGTTTCTTTATTTTTTTACACCTCCCCTGGGCCTCCACTTATTATACTCTGTGGTCTGAAGAGAACCCAGACAATAATAATGTCTTTAACATAATTTCAACTGTTTTTAGAGAGCTAGAAGTTGGATATATAGGTTCCTAGGAGCCCTAAGAGTGATCTACACTATGTTTTATAGATTGGTTCCTAGGAGTCCTGACAGTGTTATAGACTATGTTTTATAGATAGGTTCCTAGGAGTCCTAAGAGTATTCTACACTATGTTTTATAGATAGGTTCCTAGGAGCCCTAAGAGTATTCTATACTATGTATTATAGATAGGTTCCTAGAAGTCCTAAGAGTATTCTACACTATGTATTATAGATAGGTTCCTAGAAGTCCTAAGAGTATTCTACACTATGTTTTATAGATATGTTCCTAGGAGTCCTGACAGTATTCTACACTATGTTTTATAGATAGGTTCCTAGGAGTCCTAAGAGTGTTCTACACTATGTTTTATAGATATGTTCCTAGGAGTCCTGACAGTGTTCTACACTATGTTTTATAGATAGGTTCCTAGGCGCCCTAAGAGTATTCTACACTATGTTTTATAGATAGGTTCCTAGGAGCCCTGACAGTGTTCTACACTATGTTTTATAGATAGGTTCCTAGAAGTCCTAAGAGTATTCTACACTATGTTTTATAGATAGGTTCCTAGAAGTCCTAAGAGTATTCTACACTATGTTTTATAGGTAGGTTCCTAGGAGCCCTGACAGTATTCTACACTATGTTTTATAGATAGGTTCGTAGGAGTCCTAAGAGTATTCTACACTATGTTTTATAGATAGGTTCCTAGGAGTCCTAAGAGTATTCTACACTATGTTTTATAGATAGGTTCCTAGGAGTCCTAAGAGTATTCTACACTATGTATTATAGATAGGTTCCTAGGATCCCTAAGAGTATTCTACACTATGTATTATAGATAGGTTCCTAGGATCCCTAAGAGTATTCTACACTATGTATTATAGATAGGTTCCTAGGAGCCCTAAGAGTATTCTATACTATGTTTTATAGATAGGTTCCTAGGATCCCTAAGAGTATTCTATACTATGTATTATAGATAGGTTCCTAGGAGCCCTAAGAGTATTCTACACTATGTTTTATAGATAGGTTCCTAGAAGTCCTAAGAGTATTCTACACTATGTATTATAGATAGGTTCCTAGGAGTCCTGACAGTGTTATAGACTATGTTTTATAGATAGGTTCCTAGGAGTCCTAAGAGTATTCTACACTATGTTTTATAGATAGGTTCCTAGGAGCCCTAAGAGTATTCTACACTATGTTTTATAGATAGGTTCCTAGGAGCCCTGACAGTGTTCTACACTATGTTTTATAGATAGGTTCCTAGAAGTCCTAAGAGTATTCTACACTATGTTTTATAGATAGGTTCCTAGAAGTCCTAAGAGTATTCTACACTATGTTTTATAGGTAGGTTCCTAGGAGCCCTGACAGTATTCTACACTATGTTTTATAGATAGGTTCGTAGGAGTCCTAAGAGTATTCTACACTATGTTTTATAGATAGGTTCCTAGGAGTCCTAAGAGTATTCTACACTATGTATTATAGATAGGTTCCTAGGATCCCTAAGAGTATTCTACACTATGTATTATAGATAGGTTCCTAGGATCCCTAAGAGTATTCTACACTATGTTTTATAGATAGGTTCCTAGGATCCCTAAGAGTATTCTATACTATGTATTATAGATAGGTTCCTAGGAGCCCTAAGAGTATTCTACACTATGTTTTATACATAGGTTCCTAGAAGTCCTAAGAGTATTCTACACTATGTATTATAGATAGGTTCCTAGAAGTCCTAAGAGTATTCTACACTATGTTTTATAGATGGGTTCCTAGAAGTCCTAAGAGTATTCTACACTATGTATTATAGATAGGTTCCTAGGAGTCCTAAGAGTATTCTACACTATGTATTATAGATAGGTTCCTAGAAGTCCTAAGAGTATTCTACACTATGTATTATAGATAGGTTCCTAGGAGTCCTAAGAGTATTCTACACTATGTATTATAGATAGGTTCCTAGAAGTCCTAAGAGTATTCTACACTATGTATTATAGATAGGTTCCTAGTAGCCCTAAGAGTATTCTACACTATGTTTTATAGATAGGTTCCTAGAAGTCCTAAGAGTATTCTACACTATGTTTTATAGATAGGTTCCTAGAAGTCCTAAGAGTATTCTACACTATGTTTTATAGATAGGTTCCTAGGAGCCCTGACAGTATTCTACACTATGTTTTATAGATAGGTTCCTAGGAGTCCTAAGAGTATTCTACACTATGTTATAAACCAGTTTACTGTGTGGTTCGTTTGTTCAACACAAAACGAAACTTGGAAGTTTGCCCATCTCTAGATATAATATAAAATACTTTTCATGGACACTTTTCTAGTGATATATAAAATGGGGCTAAGTGCCCTACAGGGAGTTCACCACCAAACTGGTGATGATGTAGCACCAGCCTCCTAAATCACCATTAGCTAGTGATAGGGTATAGTGACACTTGTGCATTGGTGTACTTCCCCAGGACTTATATAGAACCCAGATAGGGGTAAGCAAAACTATAATTCATAATAGCCCCACAGTGTATTGGTAGTGTTGTGCAGGGGCAGCCTGGATTACTAAGAAGACAAGTGGTGACTCTATTTCTGGCTTCTTGTACGGAGACTGATACTCACCATGTACCAGGACCTTTATCTCGCTGCTGTTCTTATAGATACCTCCGTATAATAGTGAACATTTGTAGTTTCCAGTGTCGTCTTCTGAGGCGCTAGGTATCACATACTCGTCATTGGAATCCTCATATTGTACAACTTGTGAGTCTTTGTAGAATGTAATTGGATTATATTTATAACTTAGGGTATGTCCACACTTTATGGTCACGTTGTCTCCTTCTTGAACCATTTCTGGATCAATTTGTAGCTCTGGTTTGCTGAATAACTCTAGAAAATATTTTAACACAATGAAAATGTGTTATATCTTGTACGAAAATATATCAAGAGTCTGCAGAAAGCCATAGTTGTACAGTACATCGGAGGTCAAGGAAAAGAGGGATGAGGAGGAAGCTAAGCTGGATTGGAGTCTAGAGAAACATGTCCCTGAAGTCACCAGCAGCTAGTGTATTACACACAGTATTGACACCAGCACCGACCATAACCAATGGCACTTCATCTCTTCATCTGTAGACCCCAGACTATGATAAATGGAGGCCGAGAGGATGTGCGAGAACATTATAAACACATACTCACCTTACCTCACCTCTCGTAGGATCTCTTGTGACATCCAGCAGTCCTTTGGCTCCTCTTCTGGTATCTTCCAACCTCTCGGGTGATATCAGGGGGCCAGTGGGACCTCTGATTCCTGTGATTGGACCTTACTGGGGCATGCCCCACGTGAACATGTGAACATTGGGTCTCAGTCTTATGAGGCCGTGAGCTCCCCCAGAGGTGAATCAAGGTAAGTATATGTTATGTTTCCTTGCCTCCCCTGGACCTCCACTTATTATACTCTGGGGTATAAAGAGACTCCAGTGTATAATACTGGCTTCTATCACCTGAAAATTTTAGAAAATTTGGGACAAACTGCATTGCATAACCTTACAGCTTCCTTATATATGTTACATACCAACCTGTTATACTGATATATGATGTGTCGCTCATCTTCATCACAGTGTCTGATGGAGTCCGCACCTCGCAGGTATAATTCCCAGAATCCTCCAGCTGAGCGGGCTGGACGGTGTATGTAGAAGATGATGTAGATGATGAGATATTCTGCACTATCTGCCCATTTCTGTAGAAGATAAACTGCAGCTCTGTGTCCTCTCTCAGGGGGTTACGTCTCGTGTCACACCTCAGGGTCATGCTATGTCCCTCTTTTAAGTTGGAGGACGCTGGTCCCACGCTTCGGATTTGCTCCAGGGGCCTTGTTCGCTCCACTCTCCTCCCTAAGGATTCCGCTCTTTTCCCAGTGCTGGGCAATCCTGCATTTCCACCTGGAATGTTTGACCGAGTTTTTCGTAATTGGCGCCGTCATGGGATTTTCCGTGCCTGTCACTTCCAGGACGCTGGGGGATGGACTACACTTCTGAATTCCCAGGCCCCTCCTGAGCTGCCCCCTTTGGACGCTTGGCGGGGGATGCAACTTCGTCACTTTTTACATTCTCTCCCTGCTCCTGCAGAGTTCCGCGTCGAACCTACCCCCTTGGAGAAGATTTTTGTTGGTGCTGGCCCCCTTCGCCACTCCCTCTCGCTCACTTACCGGATCCTGGTTGAACCTCCGGAGGACTTTGTTCCGCCGTTCTTGTTGAAATGGGAATCTGACTTATCCCTTTCCCTCTCTCAGGAACAGCGTAGGCGCATTTTTCGCCTTTCTCATACTGCTTCCATCAGCTCTCGCCACCAGGAGGCCAGCTACAAAATCTTGTCCCGATGGTATAGGGTTCCTACGAGACTCCATGCTATGTTTCCTCAGGTCTCCCCATTATGTTGGCGCTGTGGCGACGAGGAAGGCACGCTGCTACACATTTTTTGGTCCTGTCCTGCCCTTTCGTCCTTCTGGGAGGGGGTCAAGCGGATAACCCTCCAGCTTACTGAAACTTCTCACCATTTGGGCCCTGCCCTGTTCCTCCTTAATCATTGTGAGTCTTCTGTAAAGGTCTTTAAGCGTTCCCTACTTAGATTCCTGATCCTCGCTGCCCGGGCTTGTATCCCCCTTTTTTGGAAACGAGTGGATCCTCCTCCTCTCTCCCTCTGGATTTCGAAGGTCAACAAGATAATGCGCATGGAAAATCTCACGTCTTTCCTGCATGGCACGACTGAGGCGTACATCAAAACCTGGTTCTACTGGTTCAGGTTTCAACAGTCTGCAGAGTACCGGACGCTCCTGGGCTCTGACCCCTCCTCTGATTGATACTCTTGTTGTTCGTCTCAGGTATTTGACCAGTGGTTGCTCCCGAGCCCTTCCCAACTGGCTGTGGTATGGATGACCTGGCGAGCGCTCTCACTGGTTTCCTGACTGCTGACACTCACCCCTACCTACCCTTTCACCCCCCACATTTAGTCCTCTCCCCCACTCATCTGTCCCACTAACCCCTCCCTCCCCCCCCCCCTTTTTTTCCTTTTTCTTTTTTTTCTATGTTGCTTTCTTTGTCTTTAATTTTTTTTTTTTTTTTTTTTTTTTTTTTTTTTTTTTAATTTTATTCTTCTGATTGTATTTTGTGTTGCACTGTGTGCTTTTTCTGTTCGCAGGGCGGGTGTTCGCCTTGTAACTTGTAATTGTTTTTTCTTTTCTTATTGTTTAAAAAAATTTTCAATAAAAATTTGAGTTATAAAAAAAGTTGGAGGACGCTTTTATTTTTGGACTTGTAAAGAGATCTGAAACATTACAATGATCATCAGAACTTATTCTCAGGGCTGACCTTACCTTGGATGGTCCCTGTGCAGCCCAATGTACAACTACCCATATCATACAGTGGCTAAATACTAGTGCCGTGTAGTAAGGAGAGCAAATACTAAAACTATCATAATAAAGCCTAGGATGCCTAAATAGCCAGACTAGACAGTGCTGCCACCCCAACTCACTGCAAAAATAACATACTACACAGTACTCAGGTAACACCGCATGATAATACTACATACCTACATACAGGGACTCAGTAGCAGCTACAGGCAGGAAAGTAACTAATAAAGTCTTCTAATGAAAACAATATACTTTACAGGATTGTCACATTTAGAAAACCCAGTGACTTGTATTAATATGGCTATCTGCTCTTTGGGTCTTTGATTACAATGGGCACCATATAATCCTACATTACAATTGGGTGATGGCGGACATAATGTGATCCATGTATTGTCTGTGGATAATATGGTGTGCGAAAATAAGAAACTTTGTGATATATCTTATTTATAAAATCTATTTCCTTCTCCACTTATCAGTCTGCTCTCCTCCTCATCTTCACTCAGACTGTTTGTTTACATAGAGATCCATCTCTATTCTCCTCCCACATAGAAAGCTATGGAGAGGAGAGGGGGGAGGAGGATGTTAATTGATTTATTGCCTTATTCTGTGCACCGGCAGCTTCTTATCTACAACCTAGCTCAGAGTAGCAGAGTGTAATAGCAGCAATTATTTTGGTGTCATTTCTAGCAGTCCCAATATGTAGAAAGTAACTCATCCTTGTAATTGAGGAAGGAGACATATTTCTTTAAGGCTATATACAAAGTACCATCATAGTGTGACAGCAGCGGACATTAACGTTAGTAGGGTAATGAACATAGATGGAGGCCCCTCCTTCTGCATCGATTTCCATTGATTATAATGTAAAAAACATAATGGACATATTCTTTACTGTTGTAACAGAAGAAAAGTAAAAGAACATGATAGATATTTTCGGTCTTTTATTTACATGGAGGTGAATGTTGACGGACCCCCAATGTCATTTGTTTTCATCTTGTGCTGGATAAGAGCAATGGGCATTAAATACTAGTAGTGTGACCCCAGCCTAATAAGATATATTACAAAGTTTCTTATATTCACCGGCATTATCCATTTATACAGAGATGTCCATAACTGGAGCGTTATATATGGGTTCCTATAGGGTGCACGTTCTCACCACTCATTGGCGACAAGACCATCATGGCATTGAGCTCTGTTCTCCAGGGGCCTCATAGCTGTCTAATAATCTGGACCCAATGTCTGCACCTTGTGGACTATACTTTGGACTTGGTACCCTCCAATATCCTCCTCAAAGATTCCCCCATCACAAAATTTTGTATCCTTCTACCAGGGTCCTCTGAAGAGCTGGTGGTGTGAGGACCCTGTAAGGAGAATATTTCTCTGTTACCTTGGACAAATACAAATGTTTCTTCTGTTTTCAATAAACCTTCATTTGGAATTATTTTCTCACATCGGTAAATCCCACTCATGGACTTCTTCACATTTGGCAGATGTAAGATATGTCCTGATAACTGGATAATGGCGCCGTCCTTATAAAATGTTGTGTCCTTCTCCTCATTACGGCCCGGAGAGCTGTGACATCTCATGTCCAGGGAGTCGCCCTCCACAATATCCGGGGGAGTTTGCAGGATGACTTTATGCTGGTCTGAAAATGAAGACATAGGAGATACTTCCAGAACATACAGAATGACGACTCATAGATCAGACCGGCTCATCCATCAGATACTCACAATAGACGTCGAGTCTGACGGGGTAATTGGCTCCGCGCCCTTTCTCATATCTATAATTCCCTGTGTCATTTACAGTCGCCCTCTGGATGATATATTTTTGACCAATCATGAGTTCCTCAATGTCCTTGTACCAGACATAGTCCTGGAATGGTGATGTGGAAGATCGTAGGTCACAAGACATTTCCATTGTCTCCCCGACAAATATACTTCTGTAGTTTGGTCTGAAGGTCACGGAGGGTCTGTCCTTATCTTAAAGACAAAAGAATGAAAACATAAAAAGAAAAACTCACTGTATCTTGTTCGGTTGTGGCCGCTCATCCATTTGTCAACCCCTTCCAGAAAAGTACAAGCTAGTGAGAAAAAGTCACAACCGAGTCCCCCGAAGTAGTGATCACCGATAAATGTTAATAAACGAAGGATTCATTTGTAGCCTCCAGTAACAATTATGTAGTGGCCTTCTCAGTGCCCCCCACAGGTAAAATAATGACTACTACAATGTCCCCTACATGTAATATAATGGCCTCCACATGTAAAGAAATGACTACTACAATGGCCCCTACATGTAATATAATGGCCCCACATGTAAAGAAACGACTACTACAATGTCCCCTACATGTAAAGAAATGACTACTACAATGGCCCCTACATGTAAAGAAATGACTACTACAATGGCCCCTACATGTAATATAATGGCCCCCGCATGTAAAATAATGACTACTACAATGGCCCCTACATGTAATATAATGGCCTCCACATGTAAAATAATGACTACTACAATGGCCCCTACATGTAATATAATGGCCTCCACATGTAAAATAATGACTACTACAATGTCCCCTACATGAAGTGAGTAGTAAGCTATTCATTACTTACCACTGGGAAGATTAAGGTAACCATGGGACTCAGGCACCTCAGAACGCACCCCACAATCATACCAAAGATCCTTGTGACAGTATAATGTCCAATAGCAGTCCCTACCCACAGTATAGTGTTCTATAGTGGCCCTACACACAGTATAGTATTCTATAGTGGCCCTACACACAGTATAGTGTTCTATAGTGGCCCTACACACAGTATAGTGTTCTATAGTGGCCCCTACACACAGTATAGTGTTCTATAGTGGCCCCTACACATAGTATAGTGTTCTATAGTGGCCCTACACACAGTATAGTATTCTATAGTGGCCCTACACACAGTATAGTGTTCTATAGTGGTCCTACACATAGTATAGTGTTCTATAGTGGCCCCTACACACAGTATAGTGTTATATAGTGGCCCTACACACAGTATAGTGTTCTATAGTGGCCCCTACACACAGTATAGTGTTCTATAGTGGCCCTACACACAGTATAGTGTTCTATAGTGGCCCTACACACAGTATAGTGTTCTATAGTGGCCCCTACACACAGTATAGTGTTCTATAGTGGCCCTACACACAGTATAGTGTTCTATAGTGGCCCCTACACACAGTATAGTGTTCTATAGTGGCCCCTACACACAGTATAGTGTTCTATAGTGGCCCCTACACACAGTATAGTGTTCTATAGTGGCCCCTACACACAGTATAGTGTTCTATAGTGGTCCTACACATAGTATAGTGTTCTATAGTGGCCCTACACACAGTATAGTGTTCTATAGTGGCCCCTACACACAGTATAGTGTTCTATAGTGGCCCCTACACACAGTATAGTGTTCTATAGTGGCCCCTACACACAGTATAGTGTTCTATAGTGGCCCCTACACACAGTATAGTGTTCTATAGTGGTCCTACACATAGTATAGTGTTCTATAGTGGTCCTACACATAGTATAGTGGTCCTACACACAGTATAGTGTTCTATAGTGGTCCTACACATAGTATAGTGTTCTATAGTGGACCCTACACACAGTATAGTGTTCTATAGTGGCCCTACACACAGTATAGTGTTCTATAGTGGCCCCTACACACAGTATAGTGTTCTATAGTGGCCCCTACACACAGTATAGTATTCTATAGTGGCCCTACACACAGTATAGTGTTCTATAGTGGCCCTACACACAGTATAGTGTTCTATAGTGGCCCTACACACAGTATAGTGTTCTATAGTGGCCCCTACACACAGTATAGTGTTCTATAGTGGTCCTACACATAGTATAGTGTTCTATAGTGGTCCTACACATAGTATAGTGTTCTATAGTGGACCCTACACACAGTATAGTGTTCTATAGTGGCCCCTACACACAGTATAATACATATACCTGCTCTGATCCCAGTGTCAGATCACTTACCTCTGTATATAACATATAAGCTGAGCGGGTGACTGCGCTCTCCAGATCCGCTCCAGCATTCATACACCCCTGTGTCATAGGAATTTGCCTTCTGGATTGTAAATTTATGTTTGCGTTGATGTTGCCTTAGCTCTTTATTGTCTTTATACCAATAGAAATAGTAGCCGTCAATGTTCTTATTCTGCCCAATGTCACATTGTAAAGTCACCGAGTCACCGCTGTATATGTGATTCCAGGGAGAGCAGGAGACGGTGGGGCGAAGAATATCTCCTGCAAGAGAGGAGGGAAGTGGAAGATGTAACTGTAATATCACATGTCTGAGAGGTTGTCACAGCCCCGCCCCCTGTTACTGACATCACTGATATAATGACATGTGATCAGACATGAGCTCCGCCCCCTTGTTCTACAGTACAGCTATACATCTATTACTACTGACAACCAGCCTGTATATATCATGTCTGAGAGGTTGTCACAGCCCCGCCCCCTCAGTGACATCACTGATATACTGACATGTGATCAGACATGAGCTCCGCCCCCTTGTTCTACAGTACAGCTATACATCTATTACTACTGACAACAAGCCTATATACTGTATATCATGTCTGAGAGGTTGTCACCGCCCCTTTGTCACTAAGAATCCTTGTACATTTTCTTGCTGGTGCAGGCAGGTAATGTGTCAGAGTCACCGCCTCAGTAACTCTACAACCTCTGCAACTTCCATTATATATTCAGTGTGGATGAATTTCTTATTATATCTTCATAGCAGTTACTATTTCCTCATTCAGTCCAGTATATCACATGTACATGTTCTATTACTACATCTGAATACTTATAGGTGATTTATTTACCTGAATTTCCCATTATCAGAGCTGAAATAAAACCAGAAATAGGAATTATTAGTAAAGAGGGAAATGACATCACAGTCACATCTATAGGTGACATACCAATATACTGGGCTACATGTATAGGGGATAGTCAGGCCTAGTCTTACTACATAGGACTGGATATATATGGAGCTTCTTAGACTGGAAGAGATCCTCATGGGCGGAGCTAGTGATGTCATACTGCAGCTGCTGAACTGACAGGTCTGGTCCTAAATAATATCTTATGCGGGCATGAGAAATAAATGCTAAAAGTACAATAAAGATGTAGGTGACATACATCGCACCAATACTGGGGCTATAGGTTCTTATGAATATACATAGGTATTATATACTCTATAGACCCACTAGAGATGTTCGTCTACATGAATAATGTATAAATGAGAGTATGTAATGTTATTTTATTTCATACACATCTGATTTTAATTCTAATTTCAAGTATATTTTTATGAAAATATTGTATAAGACTTTTATTGATTTTACATTATTTGTATAGTTAATTTATTTACTTGAAAAATGGGTGTTTGGCCGGAAACATGTTGTGCCTTTTAACAATAAAGATATATGGTAGGATTAGACATTACTGATAGATATGTGATAGGATCAGACATTACTGATAGATATGTGGTAGGATTAGACATTACTGATAGATATGTGATAGGATCAGACATTACTGATAGATATGTGATAGGATGAGACATTACTGATAGATATGTGATAGGATGAGACATTACTGATAGATATGTGGTAGAATCAGACATTACTGATAGATTTGTGGTAGGATCAGACATTACTGATAGATATGTGGTAGGATCAGACATTACTGATAGATATGTGGTAGGATCAGACATTACTGATAGATATGTGGTAAGATCAGACATTACTGATAGATATGTGGTAGGATCAGACATTACTGATAGATAGGGGTATTGTCTAGAGATGAGCGAGTTCCATAGGAATGAATGGAAGCGGCTGGCTTAACGCCCGGCTGCGTCCATTCATTCAACCCAACTCTCGCCCTCAACGTCGGACAGTGAGGCGACTGGAGTATAAGTCCAGGTTTTTTCCCACTGAGCATGCTCAGACATTTCAGAGTCGCTCAGAGGGTAAGTCCCATTGTGGCCCTACTGAGCATGACCAATGAGGTCATGGCCACCGCCCCCTTTATATGGTGTGAGTCGAAGCCCGCCTGGTGCTTGCACTTTCACCAAAAAACACTTGAGACAGGAAGTTAGGACAGTAGCTCCAGGGTGCTTCCAGTACTTAGGCAGGTTGTTAGGCTAGGCCTCTGTGTGGGGTTACCTTAGCTTCTCCTGGCACTGTGAGTATAGACCTGTAAGTCCTGAACTGGCAGCTCTACACTACGGCTCGGTGCAGTGGACTCTGTACCAGCCGGTGGGGCTTCCAGCAGGTTTGGTCTCTTAGCTAGCCTATCTGTCACTGTCTACTTGTGTTGTAGCTCCAAGCTGTGCGGAGCCATTTGTTTTGCTGACAGGGGTGATGTTTAACCCCTGACAGCCTTTGTTGCAGCCTATTCACACGGTAGCTGCACAAACCCATTTACCCAGTTAGGTCAACTGGTGTAAATCTCCATTGCAGTTTATTCACACGGTAGCTGCACAAACCTTTTACCCAGTGAGGTTAACTGGAGTAAATCTCCATTGCAGCCTGTTCACACGGCAGCTGCACAAACAGAGTTACCCAGGGAAGTCAACTGGTGTAAAATTTTATTGCAGCCTATTCACACTGAAGCTGCACAAAGCTATTGTCCCAGTGAAGTCAACTGGTACAAACCTCGTCGCAGACCATTCACATTGTAGCTGCTCTAACGCATTCACCCAGTGAAGGTAATTGGTGCATGTGTATACTCCCTGTTCAGACATACTGTTGCCTAGTACTGGCACACGGCCGCCCATCGGGGCCTGTGGACCTCCCTGCAGTCTGGCGGCTCTGTAGTTGCAAAAAAACATTATTTTTATATATACACACAGAACCGTAACAGTATGGTAAACTCTTGGTCCCAGTGCATGGTAAACTCACCGTCAGTGCCTATTGGACTATTTTAGATAACAGTGTGCTTCCTACATTATGGCGGTTCTATGGGTCGGACCAATGTTACTTCCAGGATGACAAGGCCAGCTGTCATGTAGCGAGGTCTACCATGGCTTGGTACAGTGACAATCTGGTTATCCGACTGGACTGGGCTGCCCAAAGCCCAGACTTGAACCCTATCGAGCACCTCTGGGACGAGTTGGATCGCCGAACTAAGGGGTGCAACAGCCGACCAAAATCAGTGAAAGAACTTACCTGTCTTCTCCAAGCCGAATTGAATAAAATACCACTAGCCGTCATACAAGGACTTGTGGAAAGCCCCGGAGGGTGGAGGCTGTAATTGCCACTGGTGCCGCTCGGACCACAGGGGTCCAAATACTTATTGGTAGTGTAAGGGGTTCAGGTCACACAGTTGGGAACGGCAATGACACCATGCAGACAGGTAGTAGAATAAACAAGTCCAGTGTTTTATTTGGGCATTCGGCATAAAACACGGTGCCAGCAAAGAAACAAAACAACAAACAAAACCTAAGCCTTGTCCGGCTCTAGCTATACAGTAGGTTACCTCTCTGACCTACAGCAGGTTGAGTCACCATATTAGCAGGTCCAAGTCCACAAGGTACCTGTTTTCCTCACACACTCCTTGTGTGTATCAGGCTCCTAACTGAGCTTCCTTCCCCAGTAAATAGCCCTAAGGAAGCTTCACCTGTGAATGCCCCGACTCAGGGCAAAACCCGTGGTGGCGTAAGGGTGTGGACTGGAAGGCTCCCACTACCACCCTGCCCTCCGATCCAGAACAGCCAGCCCATACTATGGAACAAGAGCTCCAGCAGACTATGCTCTGCTAGAACATGATTACCCTGGCTTTCCTTTATCTCGCCTGGCTGAGGAAACCAGGAGAGATATACACTCCATCCACCACCTTACCATACACTTTACCACAGTAGACAGTGTATTAACTCATTGAGTGACTTCTGAAGGAAATTGTGCGCACTGGATTTTATTTAGAGGTATCAGAGTTCAGGGGGCTGAAGACTTTTGCACGTCACACTCTTCAGATTTTTGTTTGATTAAAATTTTGAAAGCCTTGTATCATTTTCCTTCCACTTCACAATTATCTGATACTTTGTGTTGGTTGTCACTGAAAATCTCAATGAAATAATCTCAGTAAAATACAATTAAGTGTGTGGTTGTGGTGACAAAATGTGAAAATGTTCAAGGGGTGTGAAGACTTTTTCAAGTCACTGAAGACCATATGGGGCCATATAAGACATTGGCATCACTTACAGATGTTCTTCCCTGCTTTCTTCTATCTAGTGTCCCCATTGCTTGGCATCTGTCACCAGTCTGGTGGTATATCTGGTCCTGACCATGGCTCATGTCTGGATTTATCTCAGTTCTGTTCAGTTTCAGTTATGTTTTATCTATCGTATATTATATTGGAGGATCTGTGCGCACTAGTTCATCTCATCGCCAACCGCCATCTTATCTGGTATCAGCTTCAACTGAGGCTGGCTGACTCTGACTATGAGATATAGGGGTGTATGTCTGTGTGTAGGGACTTACCATAATGACATTGTATGACTGTCCTCTATGAACAAGTGGAGGTGTCCTATAATATAACAAGGTTACACTTTTTCTTTTCTATATGGGGATCCAGAAGCCCTACCTGCAGCAACCACTAGGAGGCGCTCCCTGCATACAGATGAATACACCCCCCCCCCCCCCCCGATAACAATAATACATTTATAAGGAATGAGCTCTGAGAGTTTTATCTATTTTATGTTATTTCTCTCATTGCCAGATTCAGAATATTATCAGCACCTGATGTATATGTTACAGGCAATGTATGTAATGCAGGCATTCTATAGGATTCCTAACACTATTTAGGCAAAGTATGAAAAAGCCCCCTTCCCCCCCAATGAGCTGCTGCTGTTCCATGAAGTGGCGTAAAAGAATTACTGGGAGTCTGTGACTTCATACCAATGCCTTCTTTAAAGGGGTATTTCCATCTCGCCTGTTCACCACCTTGCAGGCTGTATGCTCTGTTCACTTCCTGGTTTTCTCTGTGAATTGGTGGGTGGGGTTTCACTTGCTGTCTCCCAAACAAAGCCAGCTCTGCTATCTCTCTTCATAGCCGTACATGTTTGCAGTCAGTAATGAGGGATGGTTGTAAATAAATTAGCACAGTATCACTTGAAGATGCACAATATGAAGCTGATGTAGCAGAGCTGGATTTGATAGGTGATAAGAATCCCAAATTTACATGCTAGGAATCCAGGAGTTGGCAAATGCTTTAGTCCAGGTCTGGGAGGAGATCCCTCTGGAGACCATCCGCAACCTCATCAGGAGCATGCCCAGGCATTGTAGGGAGGTCATACAGGCACGTGGAGGTCACACACACTAGTCAGCCTCATTCTGACATGTTTTATGGACATCACATCAAAGTTGGATCAGCCTGTAGTGTATTTTTCCACTTTGATTTCTGTGTGTGTGTGTGTGTGTGTGTGTGTGTGTGTGTGTGTGTGTGTGTGTGTGTGTGCGGGGGGGGCTCCAAATCCAGGACTCCATTGGTTAATACATTTTATATCCAATGATGATTTGTGTGATTTTGTTGTCATCACATTCAAGTTTGTACAGAACAAAGTATTCAATGAGAATATGTCATTCATTCAGATCCAGGAGGTGTTATTTGAGTGTTCCCTTTATTTTTTTTGAGCAGTGTACATATATACATATCAAACTCACCACTTACTCACAAAACCCTAATTCCATATTTGTGGTTCTCTGCTTTTACAAAAGTCCTCTATTCTCAGGAAGTATAACACTGTGGCTACTGATAGGGCCATCAAGATCAGAAGTAGTGTTGCTGTTGCCTTCCACATTCTTATTGCCAGTACTACTTGAACAAGAGTTTTCTCCTCCCCCTCTTTTTTCCTGTCCCTTATCCTGTTTTTCCCCAGAACAAACCCTGTTTTCCCATTTTTTTTCCTTGTTCAGAATACAGCAGGTGCTTTTTTTCAGATTAGCACAGGATAGACTGTATATTGAGTGAACACACCAAAAAAAAGTAAGATTCTTTTTTTTATAATAGTGAAAGATGCATTACTAGTACCGCTACTATTGTACTGTGTGTTTTGTATATCTAGAATTATATATTCACAGAAGTGCACACAGAGAAATACTTAGGATATCTTGTTGAAATTAATAACAATGCTCCTTCATACTGTGCATGAGTCAGACACTGAGAGAAATCACAGATCTGTCTGCATGTCCGCCATTGTACCAACTCGAGCTGATCTGTAGTGTCCACCTTTATACACCATATGTCATCAGCAGTGTAAGGTCCATCTATCACTGCCCGAGACTCTTAGATGTTGCTATCACATGATATGTGAGTTTTTTAGAGATGAGTGAACAGTCAAATGTTCGAGGTTCGATATTCATTTTGAGTAGCCCCTCAATATTCGACTACTCATATTGAATATCGAACCCTATTATAGTCTATGGGGGGAAAATGCTCGTTTCAGGGGTAGGCAACATTCGATCAAATTATACTTACCAAGTCCACGAGTGAGGGTCGGGCTGGATCCTCCGAGAAGTTTTCTCCTTGCAGCGTCCCCGCGGCGTCTTCCGGCTCTGAATTCACTCTGCCAGGCATCGGGCCTGAGCGGAGCCGACTGCACATGCCCGCACTACAAGCCCGATGCCTGGCAGAGTGAATGAAGAACTGGAAGACGCCGCGGGGAAGCTGCATGGAGAAGACTTCTAAAGGTAGGAGAAGAACCAGCGTTTATTGGCCGACTGTATAGCATTCAGCCAATCAATGCTGGTTCTGCATCGAACTTTTACATTTGAATAGCAAGTCATACTCGATCGAGTACAAGTATTTTGAATACCATAGTACTCGATTGAATACCTACTTGATCAAGTACTACTCGCTCATCTCTAGAGTTTTTGCAAACATGACATTATCTGATTTGAACTTCCCAGTCAAACACGTGGTATCGGCTATTTTCTCAGACGGCGGCCATTATTGTTCATCCGTAGTGAATCGCTATTTGTTCGGTTTTGTTAAAAATTTGTAACCATTTGGAATATTCAGGATGAGCCCATCTCTAGTAACTACCTAGTGTTCATCTCAATGAGAAACAGGTCAATGGCACAGTCACCTCTGCTACATCTATACAGACACACGCAGTGATCTAGGTAATGGCGGTACATATGTGTACAGTATTACACACTATTATATTATCATTAGTCAGATGTTAGTGAGGATCTGTGATATTCTCAGCTGTGACGGTGTGGTAGATACAAGTAGAGCCTGACGTCTCCGGAGTCTCTTCACCCGGATCGATCTGTATAGTTTCTCCAGAACTTCTAACCGTGGAGTACAAAACCGTAACCTGGAGAGAAAAAACACAAAAACTCTCAACACAAATCTGTAGAGCACGTACAATGATACAAGGCTAAAGTGTAGATGGAGATCTACTAGTGGCATAAAAACCAGTCAAGGTTGTACGGTATAGACAAGTGGTGGCCGTATTAGCTCCCTGTATACTCACATTCTCTCTTGTGGCAGCGGCTGGACAAGAGGGAGGAGCTAAAAAGAGACACAAATAAGAGAAATATCAATGGTTGTCAGATTGTCCAAGGCTTTCTCATATTGTGTTCAGGGTTGGATTTACATTGGTGGGATCCATGGGTTTAGACCCCTGACACTCCGAGCCGTATCCCATCTAGTAGTCACAAGATTCCTTACATAGCTATAAACACAAATGTATAGACACGACGAAAAGAAACAAATTCA
This sequence comes from Leptodactylus fuscus, assembly GCF_031893055.1. Classification (NCBI taxonomy): domain Eukaryota; kingdom Metazoa; phylum Chordata; class Amphibia; order Anura; family Leptodactylidae; genus Leptodactylus; species Leptodactylus fuscus. Next base: position 152,340,344 of record NC_134271.1, read on the forward strand.
CAGAAAATTTACTTAAAAGGAAAGTGTTGCCATTTTTTAAATCATTTTTATAATTCCATTTTCTGTATTTGATTATGGGGCGGCCATCTTGTATGAGCGTCTCCTCTGCTTTCTTAACAGCATTTAGTAATACGCTTTACAGCAGTATCATAGCCATAGGCAGTAATAGTCTGGAGCAGACTCATTGAGGTCTATGGGAGAGTTTTCTAGACATGCTCTGTGCAGACAGGAGAAGGAGCTGAGAAGTTCCATCATCTATTGTTAGTAGTGGGTGTAATGATGTGTTACTATGGATGTTATCTATAGAGGTGTTACCTTATATTGTAATCCTGTCTGTGATGTAAATAAGGTCACAGCTGCAAAGAAAATCCCTATAGAATTTGCAAGTGTCTGTCTATTATTAGGCTTAGCAAATAGAGTGAATATTGCAGGTACAGCAATCACATTTAAAAAAAAAAAAAAAAAGCAGATATTGACACTTATTGAAAATTAAGGATTTCCCTGGGGTCCCCGTACTCTGACATGTATAACTTTTTACTGTAATGTTGTCAGAGATATGTCAGGGCTCTTTATTTGCGGGGCAAGATGCACTTTTTTTTGTTACCCGTTTTTATTGCTATTTTTTTGGGAAGTTTTCCCTTTAAGTAACCCCCTGTACACACTCACACCATCACACTACTGATACCAAAATCTCTTCACCAGTGTAATACAAAGAGCGCCCCATAACACTGACCTTGTACAGCTCTGACAGTGATGTAGGTGTAACCCTCGTCTTCCTCATATATATTCTCCTGTTGTCGGACTGTCAATAACAGTGATTTAGTTAACCCTTTATTTCTATACATGAATAAATTACCATGCCAGTATGTAATCTATAGGGTCACTCTTAGCTGCATCAAACTGATAAAAACAATTGATCAATGACAAAGAAATCAGAACAAAACAAAAGTAGATTAAAGATAGTAAAGAGTGCAAAGGGGAAAGGTAATAGAATATAAAAAAGGGAGAGAAAAAGGATTATGTGGATGGAAGAGAAAGGAAGGAATGGGAGAGAAAGGGAAAGGAATGGGAGAGAAAGGGAAAGGAATGGAGGAGAAAGGGAAAGGAATGGGAGAGAAAGTGAAAGGACTGGGAGAGAAAGTGAAAGGAATGGAAGAGAAAGTGAAAGGAATGAAGGAGAAAGGGAAAGGAATGGAAGAGAAAGTGAAAGGAATGGACGAGAAAGGGAAAGTAAAGGAGGAGAGAGGGAAAGAAATGGAGGAGAAAGTGAAAGGAATGGAGGAGAAAGTGAAGGGAATGGGAGAGAAAGTGAAAGGAATGGAGGAGAAAGTGAAAGGAATGGAGGAGAAAGTGAAAGGAATGGAGGAGAAAGTGAAAGGAATGGAAGAGAAAGTGAAAGGAATGGGAGAGAAAGTGAAAGGAATGGAGGAGAAAGGGAAAGGAATGGAGGAGAAGAAAGGGAAAGTAAAGGAGGAGAGAGGGAAAGGAATGGAGGAGAAAGGGAAAGGAATGGAAGAGAAAGTGAAAGGAATGGGAGAGAAAGTGAAAGGAATGGGAGAGAAAGTGAAAGGAATGGAAGAGAAAGTGAAAGGAATGGAGCAGAAAGGGAAAGGAATGGAAGAGAAAGTGAAAGGAATGGAAGAGAAAGTGAAGGGAATGGGAGAGAAAGTGAAAGGAATGGAGGAGAAAGTGAAAGGAATGGAAGAGAAAGTGAAAGGAATGGAGCAGAAAGGGAAAGGAATGGAGGAGAAAGGGAAAGGAATGGAGGAGAAAGTGAAAGGAATGGTAGAGAACATCAAAGGAATGGAGAAGAAAGGGACAGGAATGGAAGACAAAGTGAAAGGAATGAAAGAGAAAGGGACATGAATGGAAGAGAAAATGAAAGGAATGGAAGAGAAAGAAAAAGGAATGAAAGAGAAAATGAAAGAAATGGAGGAGAATGTGAAAGGAATACAAGAGAAAGTGAAAGAAATGGAGGAGAAGGTGAAATGAATGGAAGAAAAAGTGAAAGGGATGGAAGAGAAAAGCAAAGGAATGAAAGAAAAACAAAAAGTGAAAAGTGAGACATGTGAAAGGGAAGAGAATGGAGAAAAGAAAAGAAGTGAAATAAATTGATGAAAAGAGTAAGAAATGGAAGAGAATGTGAATAATGAAGAAGAAAGAGAATGGAAGATCAAGCAGAACAAATTGAAGGGATAGTGAAAATAATGGAAGAGAAAATGTAATGAATTAAAGAAAAAGTGAAAGCTTGAAAGAGAAAGTAAAAGGGATGGAATAGAAAAAAGAGGATGATTTGATTATTTTTCTTACAATTTTCGTACACGACCTCAGTCTCGGGTGTAGTATTCGGTTTGTCTACATCTTCATTATTCTGCTGTGTATCTGTAGATGAAATAATTTTGTCATCCAGTTCTAGGAGATAGTTCAGACTCCAATTATCATAGTCTGTCAGCAGAATTCACCCCAATAACCTGTTTACACCACTGAATAGGCGACTGTAATAATAAATGTTTATAAAGATCAAGAAAACTGGAGAAAATGATCTTTAATCCATTCACCCGCCATCTGCTAATGACTCATTGAGTGTCCACTCAACATTCTTCTACCTCTAAAGTATCCTGAGGCCTTGTGTTCACGACAGAGTCTGCAGGCCAAAGGGGGAAGGGGTCTGATTTTTTTAATGGAATGCATTTGGATATCATGGGTTGATTCCAATGGGGAGTTCCATTCCAATCCATTTTCATGGGACAGGATCGGAGCAGCTCTATAAATGGCAGAACTGAACTTAGTATCGAAACCCCCTGAAATAACCCCTGGATGCATCCTTGGCCAGGTGCATGAGGCTGTAAGTTTTTGTGCTAGTCCCTACCAAATCATATGCCTCATTCTTAATTGATGTTCCCGTGAAATTACATTAGATAAAGCCATTTATGGGTGCCACATCTGCTGACAGACTGGGGGGATGAGCCACCTAAATCCTAGTGAAGTCTGTGTCTCACCGGACAACCCCGTTAACCACTTTCGGTAAACATGCTTGTGGGATTAAGTAACTGCATGAAATTGTGCACCTGTAGAGGTGGGGAGCGACTGTTACAATAGCCAGACCTCCCATAGGGTAGATAAGGATGGTTTATTACGGTTCCTGTCTTCCCGATCATTGTGTACACAGTTATGGGAACACCATGATGTGACTCCACTTCTGGCTCCAAGGGCATGTGATCGGCCAAGGACTGTAAACTACTTTAATTTCTGGGGCTAGAGGACCCAAATCAACTCTACAGTGAGTGAAAGGAGGCTGAAAAATTGGTTATGCACGAAGAGTTAGGTGCTATGTCTTGTGGAGAAGATAGATGAATACACAGTACGTGGTGACGTGTTTGCATGGTTTGTGGTACCTGTAGGTGGAGGCTTCTTACAACGTCCGGCAGACACAATTTTGTCCCAGTAGGTGAAGATCAGGCCGACAGCAAGGATGATGAGAAGCAGCAGAATCCCGAGCATTACCCACTGAATACTACGGCCTGGGGAACCAAAGAAGTCACAAGGTGAGAAGAATAGAGTCAGCAGTGATAATAATTGTAAGAGAAATTTTAGGAAAAAGTCAAAAGCAACAGCTGACAATCCAAAATGGTAGACAAAAAGTGTAGTTAGGCCGGACTTGATGGACTAATGTCTTTATCCAACCTCATCTACTATGTAATGTTATATCTTGGGCGTTACTGGACAGAGGAGAAAGTGTGAGGCTCTTCCATTTGCAGTGACCAGGACTGTTTCCCAAGTGTTGGTCTTCTGGAAGATCTGAAACAAGGATTTGGCTGCTCAAGTGGGGAGGGAAGAGTGAGTCCATTTAACCAGTAAAGACCAGGCCTTTACCACTTAAATGTAATAAAGAATCAGGTGCACAACTCTTTAAGAGGGTAGAGAGGAGTGAGTGATATCTGTCAGCTCGGGGACACATGGACCACAGTAGGTGAAGAGTTGTAGTGGTGAACAGCGAGAAGAGTAGGAGAAGGAGAAGACAAAAATGAAAAAATGGATACAGCAGTAAATGGCAAAGTTGAAGTACAAGAAGAAGGCAGACTCTTACAACATGTATTGACCTATAACCGGCCTTACCAATAGAGCTCAACTCCAAGATGTGGACCTTTCGGATCTCACTTTGCACAGAGAAAGTCCTGTTGGCCGATAGTTCATTGTTGGCATGACACTGGTATGTTCCTTCATGGTGGTATTGTAGGGAAGGTATGTACAAGACTTTCCCATCATCTTGCAGATGATAGATCTCAGATCTTTGCTCCACCATAGTCTCATTGTGCAGCCAGAAGAAAGAGATGGAAGTTCCTCGCTGGACGGAGCAGTTAAATGTCAAGGATTCTCCAAGCTCAAAATTTTCACCTTCTTTATCTGTGGTAATGGTAATGTTGGCTACCGGCTCTGTGGGAAGGGGAATGTGATACCGGACAATCACTAATAATATACAGGTAGGATTAGATAGTCTCGGGATCTTCAGCTGGTACCTGTGCATGCCGCAAGTACTTATCAACATCAGAAGGTGTCCATTGATTTCCATGGACTGGTGATCACTCATGGTCTCAGTCCTGACTTTTCTCCATGGCAAACCCTTCTAAGTCTTTTTATGGGACAAATAACAAGCTGGTTCACCAAAGCTCTTTTCTGTGCTATTATTTTTCTCTGAGGTCTCTTCAGATGTTAGAGTATAATAAATGGACCGCCAGGAGGGGCGTGCATAATAACATAATAAACACGTCTACTCATCAGCTCGTCAGCTCCCTTGAAACATCCTTTGGCCTCTTCTAACCATCTGGGTAATGTCACAGACCTTGGGATAGCGGTGATGTCTGTAATTGGGTCTCAGTGATCACATGGGGGGTATCACTAATACCAGGCCTCTGTAGACCTCTGGGGCCCATGACATTACCCAGGACTCCAGAAGAGGGCTTCAAGGATGCCCAGGAGAGGAAAAATATCACTGTTTTGAAGTTTTTGGAATGTTCCTAGATAACATATTAAAGATAAATTCTACAAACTTTACTCACACTTATACATAGACATGTCGTGACTACTTACCCATCACCAGCACACTGGCTACATCACTATGTTGTTGTTGGGTTTGGAGATCATTGTATGAAGCACAGTAGTAGGAACCACCCATGGTCAGTGATGTAATGGTTACTCGTAGCTCTGCTGCCTCCTTTTGGTGAACGGTAATATTACCTAACAATGTGTGACTGTGATAGAACTGGTAGTATATAGGAAGGGAGCCTTTACTGGACTCACATCGGAGAACAATGTCATCTCCCACGGCCGCCATGTTTGGTGAGGGCATCAGGTGAGGATTATTTACAGCAGCTGTGGATAAGAAATATATATCTTCACTAATAACTTTATATATAAAATGTTCCCTTATAGTCTTATATAATACATTAAAACATTTCTTTTGACAACCACAGTAAGGCTTGAATTTCCATTTATATTTAAATTTGCCTAAATGTAAAAATATCTGTAAACTATTGAGTATATATAATCCAGATCTTGCTTGCAGTTTGGATATTTTGAGCAGTTTAGACCTTTAGTAGATTCATTTGTCAGTTTAGGGCTGATATATTTTTGGTCATTTCCCTTCTTAACAGCTTTAGCTCACAGACATCTTGAAATATCCAATATTTTTTTCAAAAAGTTGAACTTTGACCAAAGAGGACTAGCCCAAACCCATGGATGAGGGTCTTATGGCGGAATATTTCCTCCAAATATAACATGTAAAACAAAAAAAAAAACTGTCCATCTCCTTCTCCAGATAACTTCCTAGGTCATCTAGGTAGTATGGTACTTAAAATTTTTTAGATGATCCACGATATTATTTTTAGAAAGAAGTGGCATCTACCCTGCTACCCCCATGCTTACCATTCTTGTTTTGTGGTTCATTGATACTATGGTCATAAGCATTCTAAGTTTTTTAGACTATGTTTTATAGATAATTTCCTAGGAGTCCTAAGAGTATTATACACTATGTTTTATAGATAGGTTCCTAGGAGCCCTAAGAGTATTCTACACTATGTTTTATAGATAATTTACTAGGAGTCCTAAGAGTATTCTACACCATGTTTTATAGATATGTTCCTAGAAGTCTTAAGAGTATTCTACACTATGTTTTATAGATAGGTTCCTAGGAGCGCTAAGAGTATTCTACACTATGTTTTATAGATAGGTTCCTAGGAGTCCTAAGAGTATTCTACACTATGTTTTATAGATAGGTTCCTAGGAGCCCTAAGAGTATTCTACACTATGTTTTATAGATAGGTTCCTAGGAGCGCTAAGAGTATTCTACACTATGTTTTATAGATAGGTTCCTAGGAGCCCTGACAGTATCCTACACTATGTTTTATAGATAGGTTCCTAGGAGCCCTGACAGTATTCTACACTATGTTTTATAGATAGGTTCCTAGGAGTCCTAAGAGTATTCTACACTGTGTTTTATAGATAGGTTCCAAGGAGCCCTAAGGCTCCATTCACACAGAGTAATGCCAGGCATTTTTTATGCTTATTTTGTGCTTATTTTAACTCCTGTAAAAAGACGTTTCCATTGAGTTCTATAGAAAAATATGTCCGTTTTTTTTACGTCCGTTTTTTGTGTCCGTTTTTTGCGTCCATTTTTTTGGTCCGTTTTTTTACGGACGTATTTTACTATAGAACTCAATGGAAACATCTTTTTACGGCCGTAAAAATAAGCACAAAATAAGCACAAAAAACGCCTGGCGTTACTCCGTGTGAATGGAGCCTAAGAGTGTTCTACACTATGTTTTATAGATAGGTTCCTAGGAGCCCTAAGAGTATTCTACACTATGTTTTATAGATAGGTTCCTAGGAGCCCTAAGAGTATTCTACACTATGTATTATAGATAGGTTCCTAGGAGCCCTAAGAGTATTCTACACTATGTTTTATAGATAGGTTCCTAGGAGCCCTAAGAGTGTTCTACACTATGTTTTATAGATAAGTTCCTAGGAGTCCTAAGAGTGTTCTACACTATGTTTTATAGATAGGTTCCTAGGAGCCCTAAGAGTATTCTACACTATGTTTTATAGATAGGTACCTAGGAGGTCTAAGAGTATTATACACTATGTTTTATAGATAATTTCCTAGGAGTCCTAAGAGTATTATACACTATGTTTTATAGATAGGTTCCTAGGAGTCCTAAGAGTATTCTACACTATGTTTTATAGATAGGTTCCAAGGAGCCCTAAGGCTCCATTCACACAGCGTAACGCCAGGCGTTTTTTATGCTTATTTTAACGGCTGTAAAAAGACGTTTCCATTGAGTTCTATAGAAAAATATGTCCGTTTTTTTACGTCCGTTTTTTGTGTCCGTTTTTTGCGTCCGTTTTTTTGCGTCCTTTTTTTACGGACGCATTTTACTATAGAACTCAATGGAAACGTCTTTTTACGGCTGTAAAAATAAGCACAAAATAAGCACAAAAAACGCCTGGCGTTACTCCGTGTGAATGGAGCCTAAGAGTGTTCTACACTATGTTTTATAGATAGGTTCTAGGTAGTATGGTACTTAAAAAAATTTAGATGATCCACGAGTTTATTTTTAGAAAGAAGTGGCATCTACCCTGCTACCCCCATGCTTACCATTCTTGTTTTGTGGTTCATTGATACTATGGTCATAAGCATTCTAAGTTTTTTAGAATATGTTTTATAGATAATTTCCTAGGAGTCCTAAGAGTATTCTACACTATGTTTTATAGATAATTTCCTAGGAGTCCTAAGAGTATTCTACACTATGTTTTATAGATAGGTTCCTAGGAGCCCTAAGAGTATTCTACACTATGTTTTATAGATAGGTTCCTAGGAGCCCTAAGAGTATTCTACACTATGTATTATATATAGGTTCCTAGGAGCCCTGACAGTGTTCTACACTATGTTTTATAGATAGGTTCCTAGGAGCCCTAAGAGTATTCTACACTATGTTATAGATAGGTTCCTAGGAGCACTAAGAGTGTTCTACACTATGTTTTATAGATAGGTTCCTAGGAGTCCTGAGAGTATTCTACACTATGTTTTATAGATAGGTTCCTAGGAGTCCTGAGAGTATTCTACACTATGTTTTATAGATAGGTTCCTAGAAGCCCTAAGAGTGTTCTACACTATATTTTATAGATAGGTTCCTAGGAGTCCTGAGAGTATTCTACACTATGTTTTATAGATAGGTTCCTAGGAGCCCTAAGAGTGTTCTACACTATGTTTTATAGATAGGTTCCTAGGAGTCCTAAGAGTATTATACACTATGTTTTATAGATAGGTTCCTAGGAGCCCTAAGAGTGTTCTACACTATGTATTATAGATAGGTTCCTAAGAGCCCTAAGAGTATTCTACACTATGTTTTATAGATAGGTTCCTGGAGCCCTAAGAGTATTATACACTATGTTTTATAGATAGATTCCTAGGAGGTCTAAGAGTATTCTACACTATGTTTTATAGATAGGTTCCTAGGAGTCCTAAGAGTGTTATACACTATGTTTTATAGATAGGTTCCTAGGAGCCCTAAGAGTATTCTACACTATGTTTTATAGATAGGTTCCTAGGAGCCCTAAGAGTATTCTACACTATGTATTATAGATAGGTTCCCAGGAGCCCTAAGAGTATTCTACACTATGTTTTATAGATATGATTCTAGGAGCCCTGACAGTATTCTACACTATGTTTTATAGATAGGTTCTGACCAGATGTATTACTACTGACTGTGACTATTTCATGCTTCTTGTACAGAGACTGATACTCACCATGTACCAGGACCTTTATCTCGCTGCAGTTCTTACGGATACCTCCATATAATATTGAACATTTGTAGTTTCCTGTATGTTCCTCTGAGGCAGCATAGATCACATACTCATCAATGTAGCTCATAGATTGTACAGATTGTGAGTCTTTGTAGAATGTAACTGAGTATATTTTTATATTTGTAGATCTTAGGGAATGTTCACACTTCATTGTTACTTTGTCTCCTTCTTGAACCATTTCTGGTTGGATTTGTAGTTCTGGCCTCTTGAACAACTCTAGAAAATATTTTAACAAAATGAAAAATTGTAATATCTAGCAAAAATCTGCAAATACCAAGAATTAGCAAAAATGGGAGCAAAGGCAAGGGTGGCCTGTCCATTCAGGAATGAGGGCAGGGGTGGACATAGAAGTCACAGGGCCCCTACATGAGGGCAGGGTTGGACATACAAGTTACAGGGCCCCTACATGAGGGCAGAGGTGGACATAGAAGTCACAGGGCCCCTACATGAGGGCAGAGGTGGACATAGAAGTCACAGGGCCCCTACATGAAGGCGGAGGTGGACATAGACGTCACAGGGCCCCTACATGAGGGCGGAGGTGGACATAGAAGTCACAGGGCCCCTACATGAGGGCGGAGGTGGACATAGAAGTCACAGGGCCCCTACATGAGGGCGGAGGTGGACATAGAAGTCATAGGGCCCCTACATGAGGGCAGAGGTGGACATAGAAGTCACAGGGCCCCTACATGAGGGCAGAGGTGGACATAGAAGTCACAGGGCCCCTACATGAGGGCGGAGGTGGACATAGAAGTCACAGGGCCCCTACATGAGGGCGGAGGTGGACATAGAAGTCACAGGGCCCCTACATGAGGGCGGAGGTGGACATAGAAGTCATAGGGCCCCTACATGAGGGCAGAGGTGGACATAGAAGTCACAGGGCCCCTACATGAGGGCGGAGGTGGACATAGAAGTCACAGGGCCCCGACATGAGGGCAGGAATGGACATAGAAATCACAAGGCCCCCGCATGAGGGCAGAGGTGGACATAGAAGTCACAGCGCCCCAACATAAGTGCACGTGTGAAGTTGGAGCCTTGGATTTGCCACAGTTTCCAAAGGTAGCATCATATATATATATATATACACACATACCAACCTGTTATACTGATATATGATGTGTCGCTCATCTTCATCACAGTGTCTGATGGAGTCCGCACCTCGCAGGTATAATTCCCAGAATCCTCCAGCTGAGCGGGTCGGACGCGGTATGTAGAAGATGATGTAGATGATGAGATATTCTGCACTATCTGCCCATTTCTATAGAAGATAAACTGCAGCTCTGTGTCCTCTCTCAGGGGGTTACGTCTCGTGTCACACGTCACCGTCATGGCGTCGCCTTCTATTATTTTGGAGGGTGCTTTTATTTTTGGACTTGTAAATAAATCTGCAACATTACAAAAATAATTTTAATAATGTGGACCCAGAACTTACTCTCGGGGCTGACCTTATTTTGAATGGTCCCCATTCCCCTTATATGGTGCACTGTCATCCAGTGTATATATACCCATATCATACAGTGGCTAAATACTAGTGCCGTGTAGTAAGGAGAGCAAATACTAAAACTATCATAATAAAGCCTAGGATGCCTAAATAGCCAGACTAGACAGTGCTGCCACCCCAACTCACTGCAAAAGTAACATACTACACAGTACTCAGGTAACACCGCATGATAATACTACATACCTACATACAGTGGCACAGTAGCAGCTACATGCAGGAATACAACTTATGACTACTATATAGTGCCAGGGCAGGATCCCTCTCCGTAAAATGTATCTCCAGTCATAAAACAACTTGTCATAAAGGAATAGTGTTGAGGGAATGGGTCACTTCCAGTGGTCAGTCACCTGCTCCAAATCAATCATGCATGTGCGCGCTGGCTAGAATGAATCCTGACACATAAGTCAGTGTTAATCCCAGTCCATGCATAGGGCGTGATGCCTGCTCACACAGTACTGAGGTTTATTGAGGAAGTTACAGTTTTTATACAGGAATGCAATAAAGATAAGATAACGGCAGGCTGTAAGCATATACGTCTTGTATCTGAATACACTGGCGATCAGTCATTGGCTCTTAAGTTTCAACATCTCTTAGATTTCGATTTCCAAAGAAATGATACTGTCTTTCTTGTAAACCACATGACGATCGTGTGCGTCAGCCTCTGGGTGCGGTACCGGATACAGGCGCCATCTTAATGTATAAACGTTGCACAAAGAAAAATATAATTTCTTAAACAGTATAAAGAATGTATAAAAATAAGAATAGACATGGTCTACCTTCACAATAGTACAGGTGGAAATAAGAAAAACTAATATATTTCCTTCTCCACTTTTCCGGCAGTCATTTTCGTTGTCTATCAAGAGGGGAGAGGGATAGAAAAGACACTCAAATAATTGCTTCTCTTATTCTCTATTACTCCGGACACTTTTAACACTGCTAGGTTGCAGAGAAGAGGCTGATAATATAAGAATGAGGCAATATATCAATTAACTAGCGGCAGAAGCCTCCTATTCCCCACCCCCCACCCTATAGAGACCTATGGCTGAGTCTGAATACAGAGATGAATATAATGTAAACGAGGAGTCAGACTGATGATTAGGAGGAGAAGAGCTCCTCTCCTTCCAAACCTCATAACTTTCTTGTTTTTCAGTTTACACAGCCATATGAGGGCTTAATGTTTGCGGGGCAAATTGTTCTTCATTATGGTACCATTTATTATTCTGTACAATTTACTGGGAAGCAGGAAAAAAAAATCAGAATGCGGAAGAATTGGAGAAAAAGTGTCTTTGTACATGTGAATATAAGAAACTTTGTAATGTATCTTACTAGTAGAATACCCGGCGGCTTCGCTCGTGGAAAATATGTTAAATTGTTGGTTATGCTAAAGTAAAATTTTTAGTGTCACACTGAAATTTACATTTTCAGTGCTATAGTAAAAAAAATTTATACTTTAAAATTTTATTATTTTGGCATTTTACTAATTTGTTGTAAGAGAGATGTGAACAACTTTTTTTCATTTCAACATTTTTATGGATTTTACATATTCAATACATATTATTTAGTATAAACTATTACAGCTATTTTTTGAACTATTTTTTTTTATCAAAAATTAAAATGTATGCCCCTTACACAAACATATAACATTTACACCAGGGGTGTAACTACTGGGGTAGCGGTATGGCCCCTATGGTGTATAATACTGTGTGCAGGGGCCCACTATAAGGTATAATAGTGCGCGCAGGAATGTGGTGGGGCGGGTCGGTCGGGTCTTCAGCGTCGGGGGGGGGGGGGGGCCACGTCAAAAGTTCGCCACGGGGCCCCACCATTCCTAGTTATGCCACTGATTTACACCCAATTGACAACATAGTGCAGCCCTCCCCCCTCCCTCCAGTGTAATCTATAAGTAGTTCACGGACAAAACAGTAAAATTGGTTTCCAGTTACACAACTATCTATTGTAGGGCTCAGTGATTCGGCTCCTGTACAGTCAGCAATACTGACAATCTTACTATCAGGCACTTTTCCCCTGACCAATATTTCTGCTCAGTAAGTCTGCTTGCACACTACAGTAACATTACAGTCTCCGGGCCGTGGATTCTCTATCTCCATAGACTTCTATGGAGCCTACAAAATTCACAGCTTTGTGCACAAAGAAGTCTATGGAACCACCAAATCCATGGCCTGGAGGCCTGTGAAAAATACTGCAGTGTGCAAACAGCCACTAAGGATACCAGACATGTTTTGTCAGTGCATGCATACGTGTACATGTGTGTGATCCATGTGTATGTATGCGTGTGTACATGCACATATGTATGGTCCGTGTATATGTATGCGTGTATGAGTGTGTGTGCGCGTGATCCATGTCTATGTATGCAAGTGTGCATGCACGTGTGTGTGGTCCATGTATATATGTCTGTGTGCACACTTGTGTGTGTGTGCACGCGTGTGATCCATGTGTATGTATGCGTGTGTGCATGCATGTGTGTGTGGTCTGTGTATATGTGTGTGCGTGTGTATGTGTGTGCTTGCATGTGTGTAGCTCATGTATATGTATGCGTGTGTGTGCGTGTATTTGTGTGTGTGAACACATGTGATCCATGTGTATGTATGCATGTGTGCGGTCTGTGTATATGTATGCGTGCATGTGATCCATGTGTTTCTGCGTGCACAGTGAAAGTGTCCATGTGTGCTATGGTTGTGTGTGAGTTTGCATGTGCTCTGTTCGTCCGTGTGCTCTGTTCGCATGTGCTCTGTGCATGGCATTTGTGAGGTGTTGTGCTTGCGGGTTGGTGTATGTGTGCTGTCTGTGTGATGTTTATATGGTGTTTGTGAAATGTTTGTGTGCTGTGTGTGGTGTTGCGGCCCCTTTAGCAGTGACTCTTTGGCGTTGTTGCTATAATCCGTCGCTGTCAGTCACAACTGTTGTTTTCCCCTCAGCACTTTCACATTTCCCCATTATATGTATAGGGCCTAAATTTAGGAGCCCCAATCTCATGACGGGTGGACGCTAGCGAGATGTAACATGCGCAATATTCTGCTCCTGTGGGTGGAGAGGGGGTGTGCCAAATTTGAGCCAAATTGGGCAAGAACTGTGGATTTGTATAGAGCAGAATGTGAGCTTTATATATATATATATATATATATATATATATAGATTTATCAAATCTGTTTCCTTCTCCACTTATCGGGCTGCTCTCCTCCCCCTTATCTTCTTATCTTCACTCAGACTGTTTGTTTACATAGAGATTAAGGACTATTCTCCCCACACTCAGAAGCATATGGAGAGGAAATGGAGGATGTGAATTGTTTTATTGCCTTATTCTGTGCACTGGCAGCTTCTTATCTACAACCTAGCTGAGCTCAGAGTAACAGAGTATAACAGCAGCAATTGTTTGGGTGTCTTTTCTAGCAGTCCATTCCTTCCTCTTTCCTCATCATATGGAAACTTGCCCTTATAAATGGAGAAAAAGGAATATTTTTTAAGGCTATACACCAAGGGTGCCCAATACGTCGATCGCGATCTACCGATTGATCACAAAGGACGTGTGGGTCAATCGTGGGATGCAGCCAGGGATCCCCAGTGTCTGCTTGTTCACAGTGCAGGCTGAGAGTCAACTCTCAGCCTGCGCTGTGAACAAGCACTCTGGACACTTGCAGGCCGGGCAGCAGCAGCTCCGGGGGATGACGCGCTCCCCACTCTCAGGGATGGAGGGAGCCGGGGTGCTGCTTGTTCACAGCGCAGGCTGAGAGTCATCTCCGGACACTTGCAGGCCGCTCTTAGGGATGAAGGGAGCCGGGGTGCTGCTTGTTCACAGCGCAGGCTGAGAGTCATCTCCGGACACTGGCAGGCGGGGCTGCCGCTGCCCCAGCCTGCCAGTGTCCAGAGATAACTCTCAGCCTGCGCTGTGAACAAGCAGACACTGGGGATCCCTGGGCGGCCACGGAACGCCGCTGTCTCCTGCTCTCACGCTCCGTGGCGACACTGCCCACATGCCCGCCCTGCCCACAGACATGCCCCACCCACAGACACGCCCTGTCCCACCCACATGCCCGTCCCGGCCCCGCCCACAAGAAATGGGTAGTAGATCTTTTGCATTGGTCAGTTTCTAAAGTAGCTCACATGCTGAAAAAGTGTGAGCACCCCTGGTGTACACAAACTATTCTAACAACAAAAATAATGCTACTAAACCTAAGGTGAGGTAAAAAAAGCATTAGAGGCAGGAGGTCACTGGCTAATGTCACCACCTCTCTGACTTCTAGATGGTGCTGGTGTATAGAAACTACCTTCATAGTGTGACAGCAGCAGACATTAACGCTAATAGAGTTATGGACATAGATGGAGGCCCCTCCTTCTGCATCTGATCCCATTGACTATAATGTAAAACACATGACTTCTCTCATGTATCTTTACTTTTGTAATGAAAGGAAAGTAAAAAACATGATAGAAGAAAGCTTTGGCCATTTATTTACATGGAGGTGAATGTTGACGGACCCCCAATGTCATTTGTTTTCATCTTGTGGTGGATAAGAGCAATGGGCATTAAATACTAGGAGTGTGACCCCAGCCTAATAAGATATATTACAAAGTTTCTTATATTCACCGGCATTATCCATTTATACAGAGATGTCCATAACTGGAGCGTTATATATGGGTTCCTATAGGGTGCAGGTTCTCACCACTCATTGGCGACAAGACCATCATGGCATTGAGCTCTGTTCTCCAGGGGCCTCATAGCTGTCTAATAATCTGGACCCAATGTCTGCACCTCGTGGACTATACTTTGGACTTGGTACCCTCCAATATCCTCCTCAAAGATTCCCCCTTCACAAAATCTTGTATCCTTCTACCAGGGTCCTCTGAAGAGCTGGTGGTGTGAGGACCCTGTAAGGAGAATATTTCTATGTTACCTTGGACAAATACAAATGTTTCTTCTGTTTTCAATAAACCTTCATTTGGAAATGTTTTCTGACATCGGTAAATCCCACTCATGGACTTCTTCACATTTGGCAGATGTAAGATGTGTCCTGATGACTGGATAATGGCGCCGTCCTTATAAAATGTTGTGTCTTCTTCCTGATTACGGCCCGGAGAGCTGTGACATCTCATGTCCAGGGAGTCGCCCTCCACAATATCCGGGGGAGTTTGCAGGATGACTTTATGCTGGTCTGAAAATGAAGACATAGGAGATACTTCCAGAACATACAGAATGACGACTAGTAGATCAGATCTGCTCATCCATCAGATACTCACATCCTGAGAAGACCTCAAGTCTGACGGGGAAACTGCTTACATGCCTTGTTACACATCTATAATTCCCCTTGTTTTCAATCTTTGCCCTCTCAATGATGATGGATTTTTGACCATTCAGATTATAATTGTCCTTGTACCACTGGTATCGTGTTGTAGAAGATCCTGACTCACAAGACATTTCCATCGTCTCCCCGACAAATATATTTCTGTAGTTAGGACTGAAGGTCACGGAGGGTCTGTCATTACCTTAAAGACAAAAGAATGAAAACATATGAACAAAACACTGGGTGTGGATCGGTTGTGGCCGCTCATCTATTTGTCATCCTACACAAACCCACTTGTCATGTACAAGTGGGACATAATACTGTGTGCAGGGGCCACTATGGGGTATAATACTGTGTGCAGGGGCCACTATGGGGTATAATACTGTGTGCAGGGGACACTATAGGGGATAATACTGTGTGCAGGGGTCACTATGGGACATAATACTGTATGCAGGGGCCACTATGGGACATAATACTGTGTGCAGGGGCCACTATGGGACATAATATTGTGTGTAGGGGCCACTATGGGGCATAATACTGTGTGCAGGGGCCACTATAGGGGATAATACTGTGTGCAGGGGCCACTATGGGGATAATACTGTGTGTAGGGGCCACTATGGGACATAATACTGTGTGCAGGGGCCACTGAGGGACATAATACTGTGTGCAAGGGCCACTATGGAGGATAATACTGTGTGCAGGGGCCACTATGGGGGATAATACTGTGTGCAGGAGCCACTATGGGGCATAATACTGTGTGCAGGGGCCACTATGGGGGATAATACTGTGTGCAGGGGCCACTATGGGACATAACACTGTGTGCAGGAGCCATTATAGGGGATAATAATTTGTGCAGGGGCCACTATGGGGCATAATACTGTGTGCAGGGGCCACTATGGGGCATAATACTGTGTACAGGGGCACTATGGGGGATAATACTGTGTGCAGGGGCCACTATGGGGCATAATACTGTGTGCAGGAGCCACTATGGGGGATAATACTGTGTACAGGAGCCACTATGGGGTATAATACTGTGTGCAAGGGCCACTATGGGGGATAATACTGTGTGCAGAGGCCACTATGGGGGATAATACTGTGTACAGGAGCCACTATGGGGTATAATACTGTGTGCAGGGGCCACTATGGGGGATAATACTGTGTGCAGGGGCCACTATGGGACATAATACTGTGTGCAGGGGCCACTATGGGACATAATACTGTGTGCAGGGGCCACTATGGGACATAATACTGTGTGCAGGGGCCACTATGGGACATAATACTGTGTGCAGGGGCCACTATGGAGTATAACACTGTGTGCAGGCGCCACTATGGAGTATAACACTGTGTGCAGGGGCCACTATGGGGGATAATACTGTGTGCAGAGGCCACTATGGGACATAATACTGTGTGTAGGAGCCACTATGGGGGATAATACTGTGTACTGGGGCCACTATGGGGGATAATACTGTGTACTGGGGCCACTATGGGGCATAATACTGTGTGCAGGGGCCACTATGGGGGATAATACTGTGTGCAGAGGCCACTATGGGACATAATACTGTGTGCAGGGGCCACTATGGGGGATAATACTGTGTACTGGGGCCACTATGGGGGATAATACTGTGTACTGGGGCCACTATGGTGCATAATACTGTGTGCAGGGGCCACTATGGGACATAATACTGTGTGCAGGGGCCACTATGGGGTATAATACTGTGTGCAGGGGCCACTATGGGGGATAATACTGTGTGCAGGGGCCACTATGGGACATAATACTGTGTGCAGGGGCAACTATGGAGTATAACACTGTGTGCAGGGGCCACTATGGAGTATAACACTGTGTGTAGGCGCCACTATGGGGGATAATACTGTGTGCAGGAGCCACTATGGGGCATAATACTGTGTGCAGGGCCTTATGGGACATAATACTGTGTGCAGGGGCCACTAAGGGACATAATACTGTGTGCAGGGGCCACTATGGGGGATAATACTGTGTGCAGGGGACACTATGGGACATAATACTGTGTGCAGGGGCCACTATGGGGGATAATACTGTGTGCAGGGGCCACTATGGGGGATAATACTGTGTGAAGGGGCCACTATGGGACATAATACTGTGTGCAGGGGCCACTATTGGGGATAATACTGTGTGCAGGAGCCACTATGGGGGATAATAATGTGTGCAGGGGCCACTATGGGACATAATACTGTGTGCAGGGGACACTATGGGGCATAATACTGTGTGCACGGGCCACTATGGGGTATAATACTGTGTGCAGGAGCCACTATGGAACATAATACTGTGTGCAGGGGCCACTATGGGGTATAATACTATGTGCAGGGGCCACTATGGGTCATAATACTGTGTGCAGGGGCCACTATGGGGGATAATACTGTGTGCAGGGGCCACTATGGGTATAATACTGTGTGCAGGGGTCATTATGGGGGATAATACTGTGTGCAGGGGCCACTATGGGACATAATACTGTGTGCAGGGGCCACTATGGGTCATAATACTGTGTGCAGGGGCCACTAAGGGGGATAATACTGTGTGCAGGGGCCACTATGGGCATAATACTGTGTGCAGGGGTCACTATGGGGGATAATACTGTGTGCAGGGGCCACTATGGGGGATAATACTGTGTGCAGGGGCCACTATGGGACATAATACTGTGTGCAGGGGCCACTATGGGGCATAATACTGTGTGCAGGGGCCACTATGGGGGATAATACTGTGTGCAGGGGCCACTATGGGGATAATACTGTGTGCAGGGGCCACTATGGGGGATAATACTGTGTGTAGGGGCCACTATGGGACATAATACTGTGTGCAGGGGCCACTATGGGGGATAATACTGTGTTTAGGGGCCACTATGGGGATAATACTGTGTGCAAGGGCCACTATGGGGCATAATACTGTGTGCAGGGGCCACTATGGGACATAATACTGTGTGCAGGGGCCACTATGGGGGATAATACTGTGTGCAGGGGCCACTATGGGGATAATACTGTGTGCAGGGGCCACTATGGAGTATAATACTGTGTGCAGGGGCCACTGTGGGGTATAATACTGTGTGCAGGGGCCACTATGAGGATAATACTGTGTGCAGGGGCCACTATGGGGCATAATACTGTGTGCAGGGGCCACTATGGGACATAATACTGTGTGCAGGAGCCATTATAGGGGATAATAATTTGTGCAGGGGCCACTATGGGGCATAATACTGTGTGCAGGGGCCACTATGGGGCATAATACTGTGTGCAGGAGCCATTATAGGGGATAATAATTTGTGCAGGGGCCACTATGGGGCATAATACTGTGTGCAGGGGCCACTATGGGGCATAATACTGTGTGCAGGGGCCACTATGGGACATAATACTGTGTGCAGGAGCCATTATAGGGGATAATAATTTGTGCAGGGGCCACTATGGGGCATAATACTGTGTGCAGGGGCCACTATGGGGCATAATACTGTGTGCAGGGGCCACTATGGGGGATAATACTGTGTGCAGGGGCCTCTATGGGGCATAGTACTGTGTGCAGAGGCCACTATGGGGGATAATACTGTGTACAGGAGCCACTATGGGGTATAATACTGTGTGCAGGGGCTACTATGGGGGATAATACTGTGTGCAGGGGTCACTATGGGGGATAATACTGTGTGCAGGGGCCACTATGAGGATAATACTGTGTGCAGGGGCCACTATGGGACATAATACTGTGTGCAGGGGTCACTATGGGGGATAATACTGTGTGCAGGGGCCACTATGGGACATAATACTGTGTGCAGGGGCCACTATGGGGATAATACTGTGTGCAGGGGCCACTATGGGACATAATACTGTGTGCAGGGGTCACTATGGGGGATAATACTGTGTGCAGGGGCCACTATGGGACATAATACTGTGTGCAGGGGCCACTATGGGGATAATACTGTGTGCAGGGGCCACTATGGGACATAATACTGTGTGCAGGGGCCACTATGGGGATAATACTGTGTGCAGGGGCCACTATGAGGATAATACTGTGTACAGGGGCCACTATGGGGTATAATACTGTGTGCAGGGGCCACTATGAGGATAATACTGTGTGCAGGGGCCACTATGGGACATAATACTGTGTGTAGGGGCCACTATGGGGACATAATACTGTGTGCAGGGGTCACTATGGGGGATAATACTGTGTGCAGGGGCCACTATGAGGATAATACTGTGTGCAGGGGCCACTATGGGACATAATACTGTGTGCAGGGGCCACTATGGGGATAATACTGTGTGCAGGGGCCACTATGGGGATAATACTGTGTGCAGGGGCCACTATGAGGATAATACTGTGTGCAGGGGCCACTATGAGGATAATACTGTGTGCAGGGGCCACTATGAGGATAATACTGTGTGCAGGGGCCACTATGAGGATAATACTGTGTGCAGGGGCCACTATGAGGATAATACTGTGTGCAGGGGCCACTATGAGGATAATACTGTGTGCAGGGGCCACTATGAGGATAATACTGTGTACAGGAATGGGGTGGGCAGTTGGTCGAGGTTTTCGGCGTCAGTTGGAGGAGAGGGGCCATGTCAAAAGTTCGCCACGGGGCCCCACCATTCCTAGTTATGCCACTGACTGTAAGGTCCATCTACCACTGTCTATTGGTTGAGAGCTGTCAGATATTGCTATCATGTGATGTGTGAGTCACTGCATCCATGACATTATCTGCTCAGTATTTCCTGGTGGTGGCCATATTTGTTTGTCCAAGGTGAATTGACATTTGTATTTATGGATGAAACCCTTGATACAAATAGATTTGACCTTCATTAATCCCCACAGAGCCGTGACCTCAACATCATTCAGTCTGTCTGGGATGACATGAAGAGACAGAAGGATTGGAGCAAGCCTACATTCACAGAAGATCTATAGTTGGTTCTCCAAGAAGCCAGATCACTTACCTCTGTATATAACATATAAGCTGAGCGGGTGACTGCGCTCTCCAGATCCGCTCCAGCATTCATACACCCCTGTGTCATAGGAATTTGCCTTCTGGATTGTAAATTTATGTTTGCGTTGATGTTGCCTTAGCTCTTTATTGTCTTTATACCAATAGAAATAGTAGCCGTCAATGTTCTTATTCTGCCCAATGTCACATTGTAAAGTCACCGAGTCACCGCTGTATATGTGATTCCAGGGAGAGCAGGAGACGGTGGGGCGAAGAATATCTCCTGCAAGAGAGGAGGGAAGTGGAGGATGTAACTGTAATATCACATGTCTGAGAGGTTGTCACAGCCCCGCCCCCTGTTACTGACATCACTGATATAATGACATGTGATCAGACATGAGCTCCGCCCCCTGTTACTGACAACCAGCCTGTATATATCATGTGTGAGAGGTTGTCACAGCTCCGCCCCCTGTTACTGACATCACTGGTATAATGACTAGAGATGAGCGAACAGTGTTCTATCGAACTCATGTTCGATCGGATATTAGGCTGTTCGGCATGTTCGAATCGAATCGAACACCGCGTGGTAAAGTGCGCCATTACTCGATTCCCCTCCCACCTTCCCTGGCGCCTTTTTTGCTCCAATAACAGCGCAGGGTAGGTGGGACAGGAACTACGACACCGGTGACGTTGAAAAAAGTAGGCAAAACCCATTGGCTGCCGAAAACATGTGACCTCTAATTTAAAAGAACAGCGCCGCCCAGGTTCGCGTCATTCTGAGCTTGCAATTCACCGGGGACGGAGGTTTCCGTCCAGCTAGCTAGGGCTTAGATTCTGGGTAGGCAGGGACAGGCTAGGATAGGAAGGAGAAGACAACCAACAGCTCTTGTAAGAGCTAAATTCCAGGGAGAAGCTTGTCAGTGTAACGTGGCACTGACGGGCTCAATCGCTGCAACCCAGCTTTCCCAGGATCCTGAATGGAATACACTGACAGTGTATTCCCGTATACCCTATATATACACCCCCGATCCCCATTCCAACGGTGTGCCCCCCCACCTTCACCCCAGAAATACCCTGCAAGTCCCCTAGCAATAGAATTGGGGCTATATACACCCACTATTTTTGCTACTGCCATATAGTGCCATTGTCTGACTGGGAATTCAAAGAATATATTGGGGTTACAAATACCCTCATTTCTTGCTACTGCTATATAGTGCCAGTTTCTGACTGGGAATTCAAAATGCGCAAGGCTTCCGGAAAGGGACGTGGACGAGGCCGTGGGCGAGGTCGGGGGAATGGTTCTGGGGAGCAAGGTAGCAGTGAAGCCACAGGGCGTCCCGTGACTACTCCTGTGGGGCAGCAAGCATTGCGCCACTCCACAGTGCCAGGGTTGCTTGCCACATTAACTAAACTGCAGGGTACAAACCTTAGTAGGCCCGAGAACCAGGAACAGGTCTTGCAATGGCTGTCGGATAACGCTTACAGCACATTGTCCAGCAGCCAGTCAGACTCTGCCTCCTCTCCTCCTATTACCCAACAGTCTTGTCCTCCTTCCTCCCAAAATTCCCAAGCTTCACAGTAATAACAATAACCCCAACTGTCCCTGCTCCCCAGAGCTGTTCTCCGCTCCTTTCATTGTCCCTCAACCTGCCCCTCCACGTCGCGATTCCACGAACCTAACAGAGGAGCATCTGTGTCCAGATGCTCAAACACTAGAGTCTCCTCCATCTCCGTTCGATTTGGTGGTGGATGACCAGCAACCCACCCTCATTGACGATGATGTGACGCAGTTGCCGTCAGGGCATCCAGTTGACCTGCGCATTGTGCGGGAGGAGGAGATGAGACAGAAGTTGGAAGAGGAAGTGGTGGATGATGAGGACACTGACCCGACCTGGACAGGGGGGATGTCAAGTGGGGAAAGTAGTGTGGATGTTGAGGCAGGTGCAGCACCAAAAAGGGTAGCTAGAGGCAGAGGCAGAGGTCAGCAGCTTAGGCGAAGCCAGACCACACCCGGAATCTCCCAAGATGTTCCAGTTCGTACCCAGCCCCGAAAAACTCCCACCTCGAGGGCACGTTTCTCGAAGGTGTGGAGTTTTTTCAAGGAATGCGCCGAGGACAGATATAGTGTTGTCTGCACAATTTGCCTCTCGAAATTGATTAGGGGCTCTGAGAAGAGCAACCTGTCCACCACTTCAATGCGCCGTCATTTGGAATCCAAGCACTGGAATCAGTGGCAGGCAGTAACGGCAGGACAAAGGCCGCCTGCCGTTCACGCCACTGCCACTGCCTCTGCCTCTGCCACTGCCACTGCTGACTGTGCTGGCGATGCACTCCAGAGGACGAGCCAGGACACCACTTCATCTGCCTCCGCCACTTTGTTGACTTCTCCCTCATCCTCCCCTGTTTCTGTCTTATCTCCTTCTCCTGCACCATCAAGGGCACCATCAGGCGCTTCTTTACAACAACCCACCATCTCTCAGACATTGGAGCGGCGGCAGAAATACACTGCTAACCACCCACACGCGCAAGCCTTGAACGCCAACATCGCTAAACTGCTGGCCCAGGAGATGTTGGCATTCCGGCTTGTTGAAACTCCCGCCTTCCTGGACCTGATGGCAACTGCGGCACCTCGCTATGCCGTCCCTAGCCGTCACTACTTCTCCCGGTGTGCCGTCCCCGCCTTGCACCAGCACGTGTCACTCAACATCAGGCGGGCCCTTAGTTCCGCGCTTTGCACAAAGGTCTACTTGACCACCGACGCGTGGACAAGTGCATGCGGACAGGGACGCTACATTTCACTGACGGCACACTGGGTGAATGTAGTTGAGACTGGGACTGCTTCCCAAACTGGCCCGGTGTACCTCATCTCCCCGCCTAACATTCCTGGCAGGGACACAAGAAGAACACCCCCCTCCTCCTCCACCGCCTCCTCCTCCGCCACCGCCTCCTCCTCCGCCACCGCCTCCTCCTCCGCTGTTAGATTGACCCCAGCTACGAGTTGGAAACATTGCAGTACTGGCGTTGGTAGACGTCAGCAGGCCGTGCTGAAGCTGATCAGCTTGGGGGACAGACAGCACACTGCCTCCGAGGTGAGGGATGCCCTCCTCGATGAGACAGCAATATGGTTTGAGCCGCTGCACCTGGGCCCAGGCATGGTCGTTTGTGATAACGGCCGGAACCTTCTAGCAGCTCTGGAGCTTGCCGGACTCCAACATGTTCCATGCCTGGTCCACGTCTTCAACCTAGTGGTGCAACGTTTCCTAAAGAGCTACCCCAATGTTCCAGAGCTACTGGTGAAAGTGCGGCGCATGTGCGCCCACTTTCGCAAGTCGACAGTAGCCGCTGCTAGCTTAAAATCTCTCCAGCAACGCCTGCATGTGCCACAACACCAGCTTTTGTGCGACGTCCCCACACGCTAGAACTCAACGTTTCAGATGTTGAATAGAGTGGTTGAGCAGCAGAGACCTTTGATGGAATACCAGCTACAAAACCCTAGGGTGCCACAAAGTCAGCTGCCTCAGTTTCTCATCCATGAGTGGCCATGGATGAGAGACCTTTGTGACATCCTACGGGTCTTTGAGGAGTCCACAAAGAGGGTGAGCTCTGAGGATGCGATGGTGAGCCTTACAATCCCGCTCTTGTGTGTTCTGAGAGAATCCCTGATTGACATCAGGGATAACTCAGATCACACAGAGGAGTTAGGGATAGCATCCGATCCGTCACAGCTGGAGAGTAGGTCCACACATCTGTCCGCTTCACTGCGTTTAATGGAGGAGGAGGAGGAGGAAGAAGAGTTGTCCGATGATGTGATAGTGATACAGGAGGCTTCCGGGCAACTTCGAATCGTCCCATTGTTGCAGCGCGGATGGGTAGACATGGACGATGAGGAGGAAATGGAGATTGAACTTTCCGGTGGGGCCAGAGGAGTCATGCCAACTAACACTGTGGCAGACATGGCTGAGTTCATGTTGGGGTGCTTTACAACCGACAAGCGTATTGTCAAAATCATGGAGGACAACCAGTACTGGATCTTTGCTATCCTTGACCCCCGGTATAAAAACAACATCTCGTCTTTTATTCCGGTAGAGGGGAGGGCCAATCGCATCAATGCTTGCCACAAGCAATTGGTGCAGAATATGATGGAGATGTTTCCAGCATGTGACGTTGGCGGCAGGGAGGGCAGTTCCTCCAGTAGGCGACCAAGTTCTCACCGGTCCACACAAACGAGGGGCACACTGTCTAAGGTCTGGGACACCTTGATGGCACCCCCTCGCCAAAGTGCCGCCACGGAGGGTCCTAGTGTCACCAGGCGTGAGAAGTATAGGCGCATGTTGCGGGAATACCTTTCCGACCACAGCCCTGTCCTCTCCGACCCCTCTGCGCCCTACACGTATTGGGTGTGGACCTGTGGCTTGAACTTGCCCTATATGCCTTGGAGGTGCTGTCCTGTCCTGCCGCCAGCGTCCTATCTGAGAGGGTGTTCAGTGCAGCCGGTGGCATCATCACTGACAAGCGCACCCGTCTGTCAGCTGAGAGTGCCGACCGGCTCACTTTGATAAAAATGAACCACCACTGGATAGAGCCTTCATTTTTGTGCCCACCTGTGTAAAGCACCCCAACATGAAACTCCATGTCTGTGCTCAACCTCTCAAATTCCTCCGCATCCTCATACTCATCCACCATAAGCGTTGCACAATTCTGCTAATACTAGGCTCCCTCCACCATGATTTCCACCAACTCTGCTGGTTAGAGGTTCCCTCCACCCTGATTTCCCCCAACTCTGCTGGTTAGAGGCTCCCTCCACCCTGCTTTCCCACAACTCTGCTGGTTAGAGGCTCCCTCCACCCTGATTTCCCCCAACTCTGCTGGTTAGAGGCTCCCTCCACCCTGATTTCCCCCAACTCTGCTGGTTAGAGGCTCCCTCCACCCTGCTTTCCCACAACTCTGCTGGTTAGAGGCTCCCTCCACCCTGATTTCCCCCAACTCTGCTGGTTAGAGGCTCCCTCCACCCTGATTTCCCCCAACTCTGCTGGTTAGAGGCTCCCTCCACCCTGATTTCCCCCAACTCTGCTGGTTAGAGGCTCCCTCCACCATGAATTGGTCCAAACTGGGGTTTTTAGAGGCTCCCTCCACCATGAATTGGTCCAAACTGGGGTTTTTAGAGGCTCCCTCCACCATGAATTGGTCCAAACTGGGGTTTTTAGAGGCTCCCTCCACCATGAATTGGTCCAAACTGGGGTTTTTAGAGGCTCCCTCCACCATGAATTGGCCCAAACTGGGCTGGTTAGAGGCTCCCTCCACCATGAATTGGTCCAAACTGGGGTTTTTAGAGGCTCCCTCCACCATGAATTGGTCCAAACTGGGGTTTTTAGAGGCTCCCTCCACCATGAATTGGTCCAAACTGGGGTTTTTAGAGGCTCCCTCCACCATGAATTGGCCCAAACTGGGCTGGTTAGAGGCTCCCTCCACCATGAATTGGTCCAAACTGGAGTTTTTAGAGGCTCCCTCCACCATGAATTGGTCCAAACTGGGGTTTTTAGAGGCTCCCTCCACCATGAATTGGTCCAAACTGGGGTTTTTAGAGGCTCCCTCCACCATGAATTTGCCCAAACTCTGCTGGTTAGAGGCTCAATCCACCCTGATTTTCAAAACAAATGTTGGTGCCAACCTCAACTTACTACAAGGGCCAAATTCACTGCTGGTGACAAGCTCTCCTCACTGCAAGTGCCAAATACACATGTTTCAAGGTGTTTTCCTACTGTCAGAGATGTGGTATTGAGTGTGTAAAGTGTGTAGTTGTTAGGCTGTGATGTTGGGGTAATAGAGGGTCTTTGGTGTGTTAGATGCCCCCAGACATGCTTCCCCTGCTGTCCCAGTGTCATTCCAGAGGTGTTGGCATCATTTCCTGGGGTGTCATAGTGGACTTGGTGACCCTCCAGACACGGATTTGGGTTTCCCCCTTAACGAGTATATGTTCCCCATAGACTATAATGGGGTTCGAAACCCGTTCGAACACACGAACAGTGAGCGGCTGTTCGAATCGAATTTCGAACCTTGAACATTTTAGCGTTCGCTCATCTCTAATAATGACATGTGTGAGAGGTTGTCACAGCCCCGCCCCCTGTTACTGACATCACCGATATAGTGACATGTGATCAGACATGAGCTCCGCCCCCTTATACTACAGTACAGCTATACATCTATTACTACTGACAACCATCATGGTCTGAGATTAAAACCAAGCCAGAGTGTAAATAGCGTGTAATAATATGTAAATAACAGTTCCTCTTTTCAGTAATAGTTCCTCCTTATAAGTAAAACCCCTTATGAATAAGTCTCCCTACTAGAGATGAGCGAACACTGTTCGGATCAGCCGTTCCGAACAGCACGCTCCCATAGAAATGAATGGAAGCACCTGGCATGGCGAGCAGCCGCCAGCAAAAGTGTACACGCCAGGTGCTTCCATTCATTTCTATGGGAGCGTGCTGTTCGGAACGGCTGATCCGAACAGTGTTCGCTCATCTCTACTCCCTACCTTTTCCATCCCAGCATCTGCTGTAATACCACAGTGGATGTCGGGTATTTAAATATGGCACCGATCTATGCACTAAGGCCCCTGGCACCTCAAACAAAGCTGACCAAGACATAATTTTGCCAGGAATTGCTTCCCCCCCAAGGTCTGGGGTTGGCGTCCTGTTGTTATGATAACAGAGTGTTAGGACTCTGCGGCATGTGCGGCCAAGGGATCAGGGTCACAGCCTGTTCTGCTGTTTCTGCTCAGTCCAGCATGATTGGGGTTAATTCCCGTCCAGCTGATGGGTGTGGTCGGTCTGCTGACTGACAGTGGTGTCAGCCTATGGACACCAGGCTTGGGCACCTGGGCTGGCTGTTCAGGCCCGCCTTCCCTCCATTTAAGGAGGCAGGTTGGGGCAGCCCGGTGCTCTAGCCTCAATTGCATTTTGTGCATGTCAGTAGTTTGGCAGTGAGCTGCCTTAGTTAGGCAGGTAGGGAGAATCTCCACCCTTTACTTAAACTTGTGGGAATTACTTCCCTTAGTCAGTATTGGGGAAATCTCTTACCTTAGGCAGGCTGCTACCCAGGGCTTGCGTCAGCGCACGGCATAGTCGGGCAAGTGCCGGGGCCCACAGAGCCTCTGGGGGCCCCCCGGCACTTGCCTGTCATGATTTCAGCTCATCGGCGTCCGTCCGCCGATGAGCTGGAATACATACGCGATTAAAGCAGGAGCTGTGAGTTCAGCTCCTACTTTAAAGCTCCGGCCCGGCTTGCGTGTGTAGGCGCGATGACGTCATCACGCCTACACACGCAAGCCAGGCCGCAGCTAAGCAGGAGCTGAACTCACAGCTCCTGCTTAGCTCCGGCCCGGCTTGCGTGTGTATATAGATGACAGTGGAACCGCACACTAATGACTTGAAGGATATGGGTGCTAGCAGTCAAAGAGTCCTGCGACTCATGCACAGTATAAACAAATGCTGCTGCACGCCGTAAATAGGTGAAAGGGTGGAACAGAATTTTATTCTTGGTACATTAATTTTTGGTACATAAACGCCATGGATTGATTTGACAAGCATAAAGAAAGTACTAGATCAATAAATGAACATAACGTTTCGGTCATTATGGACCTTCATCAGATCGGATCACAGGCAGAGCCAGGCTAATCACCACACGGACGTCTCCTCTCCCCTCAAGGTTTCCCGCCCGCGGTGACGTCACCGGGCTCAGCTGTCTCACACCGTGCTGATCCTGTGTGAGACAGCTGAGCCCGGTGACGTCACCGCGGGCGGGAAACCTTGAGGGGAGAGGAGACGTCCGTGTGGTGATTAGCCTGGCTCTGCCTGTGATCCGATCTGATGAAGGTCCATAATGACCGAAACGTTATGTTCATTTATTGATCTAGTACTTTCTTTATGCTTGTCAAATCAATCCATGGCGTTTATGTACCAAAAATTAATGTACCAAGAATAAAATTCTGTTCCACCCTTTCACCTATTTACGGCATGCAGCAGCATTTGTTTATACTCGGCTTGCGTGTGTAGGCGCGATGACGTCATCACGCCTACACACGCAAGCCGGGCCGCAGCTAAGCAGGAGCTGAACTCACAGCTCCTGCTTTAATCGCGTATGTGACTGGAGAGAGGAGCGTCGGGGGATCGATGGAAGGTGAGTGATAGAAGGTGAGTGTGTTTGTTTTGTATTAAATGTAAAGGTGGAACATAATGAAGGGGGTCCATGAAACTGGGGGGCAAATGAAGGGGAGGGGGGAACGGCATGACACTGGAGAACATGAAGGTTGTGGGGAGAGAACGGCATGAAACTGGGGACAAAGATGGAGGGGGCCCAATGAAACTGGGGGGCAAATGAAGGGGAGGGGGGAACGGCATGACACTGGGGCAGATGAAGGGGAGGAGAAAAGCATGACACTGGGGCAGAGACGGGGGACATGAAACTGTGGGCAGATGAAGGGGGAGAACGTGATGAAACTGGGGACAGAGATGGAGGGGGGGACATGAAACTGGGGGCAAAGGAAGGGTGTATATGAAACTGGGGGAGAGATGGAGGGGGGACATATAATTTACGGGTGACTGTAGGAGGATTGTACTGTGTGGGAGCACATGATAAATGAATGAGAATGGGTGGAATCAACAAAAGGGTTGGAGCCAAATTTGCCACGGCGCGCAGAGCGCGCCGCACATTTTTCTCCTCTTTCTTCTCTTTAAAAATTGGGAGGTATGGCGTTGGTGACGCCACACTCCTGCATGACGTCACTCACTTCATCTGCGATGCACAGTGTCTCGACTCCCCCGCCTCCTTTACAAGGGGGCCCACTGAGGCTCTGTCGCCCAAGGGCCCATAAAAACCTGGAGCCGGCCCTGCTGCTACCTGTGGTGCTCCAAAGTAGGTGCGGTGCAGTAAGCTACGGGGAGCACACGGTCATTATTAGTTTGTGTTTGGTCTTGCAGTGGAGTAACTGCAAGACTTTATAATTCATTTGTGGCTGCCCTGTCCTGCAGAGATCTTATCTATTTAGTTTCAGTTTGTACCCAGATGGTGTGGTAGCCCGGCAGTGACATTAACTGTCGGTCCTTGTTCACACCTTGTGCCCTGCGGTTCAGCGCCCAGCTGGTCTCCGCAGGATATTTAGCTTTTTTTTAAAGTATCCTGCCAATTGTAACAGTAGGCCTGAGCCAGAGCCCTGCCGCAAAATGGAATCGTCTTCGCAATTGACGAGTCTTGTGAACTGTTATGTCAGTCCAGGTAGCTGCAACGGGGCTAAGGAATAGCAGTAGGGAATCTCGCCCTGCACTACTCCCACTAGCTATCCCGGTCCCTGCCTCACGGGTGTGGGTCGGCTGTTCTCAGGCTAAGCCTGACCCCGACAGCTCCTCTCTCACTGAAACCGTAGGCCTAGATGGAAGTGGGAGAAGGAATGCCCTATAAGATTTCTAGGGACTGGAGACTAAAGGGGGTCACCCCTAACGAACAAGTGAAGCTGCTACTGACAGGGACTGACAAGGGTGTGCGCTGACTAACAACACAAGCAGCACACAGGAAAAATGTGGGAAAGGATTCCACCAAACCAATATGGGAAGGAACCTTACACTAGGAAACAAACACAGGGAAACTGAGTAGAAATCAAAGGATAAGGCAATTCACTCACACAGTCAATTATACACAGAGGGAGGATTGGTGAACACAGAAGGGAAAACACACAAACCAACTCGTTCACCCAAACCTCCCAAAAACCAACCACGGAACTTCCTCTATCCCAGATCACCACCTACTCCTCCTGCTAAGGCCTAGCTCTGTAAAAAGAGACACTCAGCACAGAACCATGGGAGGCATGGGTTTAAATACAGAGTAGAGACCACTCCTCCCAGGTGCAAATGGGAGGACAGACTAATCAACCAGGAGATAAAGCTGCCTACCAACAGTGCGCACGTGCAAGTCAGAAGGTGTGCACCAATACTCACGACAGGACAACCCCGCAGCGCCAGGATGCCACCCCAGACACTGCGCAGCCAAAAACTCCCCAGGTAAGAAAAATAGAAAGCAATGAACCTAAATACTCCTAACAGGATCCTCCCCTCAAGGAGAAGACTTCGGATTCTCTAGGAGCATCCTTCTTCGGGAACTCCTTGTGGAATTTCTCCACGAGTCTGGGGGCTGACATATCCGACTCCAGGACCCAAGAATTATCCTCAGGACCGTATCCCTTCCATGCCACCAGATACCGTAGCTTCCCCCGAACATATTTGCTATCCAGAACTCGGGATATCTCATACTCCCCGAACTCAGAAACTGGTGGAACCTTAACTGGAGGCGTTCCCTTCTTGGCCTTCTTTAACAAGGAGACATGGAACACCCGGTTTATCGTCCACCTTTTAGGTAGTTGCAGCTGCGCCGCCACTTCATTTACCATCTTGATGATCTTAAAAGGACCCACAAACCTGGGATCCAGCTTCTTGCTAGAAACCTTCAACCTGATATTCTTGGTGGACAACCAAACCATCTCACCAGGGAAGAACTGCAACTCTCCTCTCTTCCTATCCGCCTGGACCTTAGCCTGGTGCGACGCCCACACCAGATTCTCTTGGATACGGGACCATACCCCTTGCAGCTTTTTAGAAAATAGCTCCTCCTCCGGAACTGGGGAAGAAATGGAAGAAAATACTCCGAAAACAGGATGTCTACCACTGGAGCAAAAAAAAGGTGTGGTACCTGTGGCGTTGGAATCATGGTTGCGCTTCGATCAAGGCCTTCTCCAATTTCGCGCCCAATACTGCTACCACCACTCCTTCCCCAAGAATAGTGGCAGGCGCCTCTCGTTCCTCCTCGGTCGACATATACCGGGATAAAGCATCAGCCTTAACATTCTTCGAACCCGGCACATAAGTCACGGTAAAGTGGAACCGCGCAAAAAATAGAGACCATCTGGCCTGCCGTGCATTTAATCTCTTCGCCGATCCAAGATAAACCAAATTCTTGTGATCAGTAAATACCTGGACTGGCCTTCTGGCCCCCTCCAGGAAATGACGCCAATGTTCGAACGCTAGTTTTATTGCTAGTAGTTTCCTATCTCCGATGTCATAATTCTGTTCAGAGGCAGAGAATTTCTTAGAAAAGAAGGCACAGGGATGCATACCCTCCTCGAACTCCTGAGAAAGTACTGCTCCCACCCCCACCGAGGAGGCATCCACCTCCACTCGGAAGGCCAACTTCTCATCCGGCTGTCTCAAAATGGGAGCGGACGAGAATCGCTTCTTCAATTCTTCAAACGCGGCTAGCGCCTCTGGCGACCACTTAGCACAGTCAGCCCCCTTCTTAGTCAAGTCCGAGATAGGTTTCACAACCTCAGAAAATCCCTTAATAAACTGGCGATAATAGTTGGAGAATCCCAAGAACCGTTGGACCGCCTTTAGGTTCTCGGGTCACGGCCACTCCAAGACTGCCCTGACCTTCTCAGGGTCCATCTCGAATCCCTTTTCCGATAGGATATAGCCAAGGAAACATAATTTATTGACCGCGAACACACATTTCTCCAGCTTAGCACTTAATTGGTTAACCCTCAGGAGATCTAAAACCTCTCTCACTCTCTCCCAATGAGTCTCCAAATCCGGGGTGTAAATGAGTATATCGTCCAGATAGACCACAACCCCCCTCCCTATGACGGCACTTAGTACATCATTAATAAAATTCTGAAAAAACGCGGGTGCATTGGTTAGACCAAAAGGCATCACCAGACTCTCAAAGTGTCCTAGGGGTGTGTTAAACGCTGTTTTCCACTCATCCTCCTTCTTGATTCTCAGCAAGTTATACGCCCCACGTAAATCTATTTTACTAAACCAGCGGGCTCCCGTAACCTGGCTGAATAGATCCGAGATCAACGGGATGGGATAGGGATTCCGCACCGTGATCTTGTTAATCTCCCTAAAATCCAAACAAGGGCGCAACCCTCCATCTTTCTTCTTTACAAAGAAAAACCCCACTGCTACTGGGGACTTAGATGGGCGAATATGCCCCACCTCTAGACTCCCCTCAATATACTCTTTGAGCGCCTCCCTCTCCGGAATAGTGAGATTGTATAACCTTGTCTTGGGTAACACTGCATTAGGTATAAATTTAATCGAGCAATCATAGGTGCGATGTGGTGGTAATGTCTTGGCTGCCCTTTCCTCAAAGACCTCCCTGAACTCACATATTTCTTGAGGCAAATTGTCTATAGACAAAGACATAACGGATATGGGCAGACATCGACCATTACACCCCTGCCCCCAAGAAACTACTGACTCGGTCTCCCAGTTGATAATAGGGTTATGCTGCTTCAGCCAGGGCCACCCTAAAACTACTTGTGCTGGTAACTTAGACAACAAGAACAAGTCAATCTCTTCCCTGTGGCCACCCACAATAAACTCCAAACCCTCCACCTGTCTGGAGATGACAGCTTGCTGTAGAGGGGTCTTATCAATAGCCCACACTGGTATCTGAGACTCCAAGACCAAAGGACTCACCCTTAATTGCTCGCAAAACTCTGAGTCAATAAGGTTGACTGCCGAACCACAATCAACCAAAATCCGGCACTTCTGCCCATTTACCCATCCTTCAAGGGTCAACCCGGCAGTCTGAGTACAGGAAATATGCACACCTCCCTCCTTAGTAGGTTATCTCCCTTTACCCTCAAAAGACCTGGGGTTATTACTCTCCTTGGCGAACCATTCTCTGGAGGGGCATACCCTTGCTACATGTCCCATCCCTCCACACACAAAACAGCGTACTGTGCGGGACCCTTCACTCTTGGGTCTAGCACTTCACACAGTGGCCCCAATCTGCATGGGTTGGTCCCCCGGGTCCTCTCCAAAAACAGAGAATTGAGGAGGGCTAACCCCCCTAGGACTCTTGTCTCCACGCTCCCGGAGGCGCCGTCCAACTCTAATTGCCAGCTGCATGGCCTCATCTAGATCTCCCGGAACAGGGTGAGAAACTAGATGGTCTTTAACCTGGTTTGAGAGTCCTGTCTCAAACTGACTAAGTAGAGCGGGGTCATTCCAGTGTACTTCTGCTGCCCACCTACGAAACTCTGTGCAATATTTCTCTATAGCGTGATCCCCTTGCACCACACGTCGTAGGTTATACTCAGCCGTGCGTACCCTGTCTGGGTCGTCATACAGTAACCCCATTGTGGAGAAAAACGCCTCTACAGTTAGTAAGCAAGCTGAGTCGGCTGGTAACGAATGTGCCCAGATGAGGGGATCATCTCTCAATAAAGTAATAATAATCCCAACTCTCTGTACCTCAGAACCGGAGGAAAACGGCTGTAGCCGGAAATACAAAAGACAGTCCTTTTGAAATCGGAAAAAATCTGACCTCTTACCTCGGAAGGGTTCAGGTAAGCTGACTTTTGGCTCCAGAGGCCGACCCACA
Organism: Leptodactylus fuscus; assembly: GCF_031893055.1. Taxonomy (NCBI): domain Eukaryota; kingdom Metazoa; phylum Chordata; class Amphibia; order Anura; family Leptodactylidae; genus Leptodactylus; species Leptodactylus fuscus. The sequence continues at coordinate 152,374,366 of NC_134271.1, forward strand.
GGGGCGCCACTTACCTGCCTCTGTATGCTCTGTATGAGAGGCTGTGTGTTGAGCCAACTGCTGTAACTGAGATACGCCAGAAGCTTGGATGGCATCCATTCGTAGCTTGATCCCCTCCATCTCAGTGGAGATCTGCTGCACCGCCTGGTACAACTGTTTCAGGTTCGTCATAATGCAAACGAACCTTTTTTTTTTTTTTTTTTACGGCTGAGTGTACTGTTATGTCAGTCCAGGTAGCTGCAACGGGGCTAAGGAATAGCAGTAGGAAATCTCGCGCTGCACTACTCCCACTAGCTATCCCGGTCCCTGCCTCACGGGTGTGGGTCGGCTGTACTCAGGCTAAGCCTGACCCCGACAGCTCCTCTCTCACTGATTCCGTAGGCCTAGAGGGAAGTGGGAGAAGGAGTGCCCTATAAGATCTCTAGGGACTGGAGACTAAAGGGGGTCACCCCTAACGAACAAGTGAAGCTGCTACTGACAGGGACTGACAAGGGTGTGCGCTGACTAACAACACAAGCAGCACACAGGAAAAATGTGGGAAAGGATTCCCCCAAACCAATATGGGAAGGTACCTTACACTAGGAAACAAACACAGGGAAGCTGAGTAGAAATCAAAGGATAAGGCAATTCACTCACACAGTCAATTATACACAGAGGGAGGATTGGTGAACACAGAAGGGAAAACACACAAACCAACTAGTTCACCCAAACCTCCCAAAAACCAACCACGGAACTTCCTCTATCCCAGATCACCACCTACTCCTCCTGCTAAGGCCTAGCTCTGTAAAAGCGACACTCAGCACAGAACCATGGGAGGCATGGGTTTAAATACAGAGTAGAGACCACTCCTCCCAGGTGCAAATGGGAGGACAGACTAATCAACTAGGAGATAAAGCTGCCTACCAACAGTGCGCGCGTGCAAGTCAGAAGGTGTGCACCAATACTCACGACAGGACAACCCCGCAGCGCCAGGATGCCACCCCAGACACCGCGCAGCCAAAAACTCCCCAGGTAAGAAAAATAGAAAGCAATGAACCTAAATACTCCTAACATGAACAGCCTGGAACAACACTTGCAGCAATCTCCACCAGCTGCCTCAGCTGACATTTCTGTCCTGTCCTATGGCTTAGTTCAGGCTATGGCTCAGTTGGTTGGTAGTCTGCCGACCCCTGCAGCGTCACCGTGTCCTCTCCTGCCTCCAGAGCGGTATGCGGGTGAGCCGCAGGGATGTAGGGGATTCATACACCAGTGAAAAAAAACATACATTGAGGCCTGTCCCAGTCTCTTCCCAGATGAGAAGGCTAAAGTGGCCTTTGTGGTTTCCTTGCTCACTGGGAGAGCCTTGGCCTGGGTCACTCCGTTAAAAGAACAGGGCGCGGCGGAGTTGGCTACACTAGCTTCACTGTTTGAAGCACTACACCTTGGGTTTCATGGCCCAGTGCCCCAGTCCATCTACGCCTCTCAGCTCTTATGCTTATGGCAAGGCCAGAGCTTGGTAGTGGACTTTGCTATTGAGTTTCGGAACGTAGCATCCGAGTTGGATTAGCCAGACAGGGTACTGGTGTCAATTTTTTGGGAGAGTTTGTCCTCACATACAAAGGATGAACTAGCAGGCTGGGAACCTTCTACTTCACTCTCTGCCCTTATTAATTCAGCGACTCGTGTTGATACACAGTTGTCTGATAGGAGAGTGGAGAGAGAGCTCGAGCATACGCTTATGTCACATAGGGGAGTCTTTAAGTCCACTGCCACACCTGTTGAGGAGTCCACGGAACCTATGGACACTTCCAATGCTTCCTCTTCCGGTGGCAGCAGGAGTAGGAAGATTAGGGGGGCGATCTGTTACTGTTGCAACAGGTCAGGGCATATTGCTCCTCAATGTTCGAGTTAACCGGGAAAAAGGGCTAGTCAAGTGTCCATCGGGGGGTGGACTGCTTGGCACACTAAAGCCCCATGCTCAAGTCTGTTTTCTTAAAGTATCCTGCCAACCGTAACACCGAGAGCCTATTGGCCTTGTCTGGCATTACCTTCTATTGCAGGCTGCTTTATGTAGCCTGTCATACATATGCAGGTATTGTGCAATGCATTGCATTAGTGATAATAAGGAAAATAATACATTTAAAAAAAACAAACAAAAGAACTAAAATTTTAAATCCCCCCCCCAACACACTTTACCTACGATACATATAAAAGTTACAGTGAAACACATACACATTACGTATCCCTGTGCCCGAAAACGCTCGCTATACAAATCTATAAAAATATTTCTGTTATACGGTAAACGCTGTAGCAGGAAAAATAAATCAAAAGGACTGAATCTCAGTTTTTTCACTGTTTTGCCTTTGATAAAAACTTGAATAAAAAGTGATCAAAGCAATAGCAATTCCCCAAATTGGTAGAACTAAAAAGTACACCCAGCCCTGCAAAAAAAGACGCCCTATACATCCCCGTACACTTACGTATAAAAAAGTTATGGGTGTCAGAATATGGCGACTTTTAAAAAAAACATTTTTTGCAAAGATTTACATTTTTGTTAAGGGGTTAAAATGTAAATAAAACCATATAAGTTTGGTATCCCCGGAATCATACCTTAGCATAGAATACAGGGGACATGTCATTTTGGCTGCACGGCGAACGGCGTAAAAATGAGGCCAGTAAGAAAGTCGCACAAATGCAGTTTTTCTCTAATTCCACCCCATTATGAATTTTTTTCAGCTTTCCAGTACGTTTCATATGTAAGTGAATTTGCCACAACTAGCTAAGGTGAGAGTGGTACCTGACATATACATATATACATATATACTACTAGCTGACGGTACTTCACTATGTACAGTTCGGTGCTGTTGTGTGTTTTCTCTCATTGAGCTATGTATAGACATAGAATTATAGGACATAATGATGGAGACCTGCAGCTGCCACTAGAGGGAGCCGAGAAGCTTCCTGTATACATACTGTTTTTATTCTATTAAGTATATTTTCTTCATCTGAATACATATTGGTGAATTATTTACCTGTATTTCCCGTTATCAGAGCTGAAATAAAACCAGAAATAGAAATGATTAGTAAAGAAGGAAATGACATCACAGTCACATCTACAATGGACAAGGTACTCGTCTACTGTACAGCGGATAGTCAGGGTAACTTTTAGTATGCAGCACTGAACATGAACAAAGTGATCCTCATGGGCGGTGCCAGTGATCTCATACTGCAGTTGCTGAAATGACAGGTCTGATCCTATATGAGATCTTATGTATGGCCTTAAAGGAGAACTAAACTAAAACTAATAGTAACCCAGAACTGAAGGTGACCACCCTCTGTGCTGTATTAGTATGACCCTGACACAACAGTAATGGAGACAGCAGAAAACAAAAGGGTTAAACCTTTCACCACCTTTAATAAGTTCCATTCGTTACATATCAATCGCTGCTTCTCCACTGATTCTGACACAGTTGTATATTTTCTCTACTCCCACCATTCTACAATTCTGTGGTCTGAGACTGGCTACCTCTGATTGGATCTCTGAGTCACGCTTCATGCCTGACCCCGCCCACTTGACATTAAAGAACTTAAATAGTCCGTCAGACACCAAAACTACTTGCGCTTGCTAGGAAACGGTGGGGGCTAGAGAGAGAATTCCAACTGTGCTGGAGTCAGAGAGGCAGCGACTATTAACAGATGCTAAAAACTTGTACTGATAGATGTGGTGAGAGGTCTTCTATAATCAACTGATGTCCTCCCCAAATACATAGATTGCTTTATAGGATTTTTTATAGGTTCCTTAGTTTTAAATGTAATATTGAAAAAATCTGAGAAGGTTCATATATAGTTTAATAAACTAAGAAATCCAACTAAGTATACAGAAAAATCATGAAAACTTTAATAACACTCTTATATATATATCTCCGCACTAATACAATGGTGAACATTATTTTCAACATATTTATAAAAGAAATGAGCCAGAAAAAAAAGATTCTTTACACAATATCAACAGATAGATATGTGGTAGGATGAGACATTACTGATAGATATGTGGTAGGATGAGACATTACTGATAGATATGTGGTAGGATGAGACATTACTGATAGATATGTGGTAGGATGAGACATTACTGATAGATACGTGGTAGGATGAGACATTACTGATAGATACGTGGTAGGATGAGACATTACTGATAGATACGTGGTAGGATGAGACATTACTGATAGATACGTGGTAGGATGAGACATTACTGATAGATATGTGGTAGGATGAGACATTACTGATAGATATGTGGTAGGATGAGACATTACTGATGGATATGTGATAGGATCAGACATTACTGATGGATATGTGGTAGGATCAGACATTACTGATAGATATGTGATAGGATTAGACATTACTGATAGATATGTGGTAGGATCAGACATCACTGATAGATATGTGGTAGGATCAGACATCACTGATAGATATGTGGTAGGATCAGACATTACTGATAGCTATGTGGTAGGATCAGACATTACTGATAGCTATGTGGTAGGATCAGACATTACTGATAGCTATGTGGTAGGATCAGACATTACTGATAGATATGTGGTAGGATCAGACATTACTGATAGATATGCGGTAGGATCAGACATTACTGATAGATATGTGGTAGGATCAGACATTACTGATAGATATGTGGTAGGATCAGACATTACTGATAGATATGTGGTAGGATCAGACATTACTGATAGATATGTGGTAGGATCAGACATTACTGATAGATATGTGGTAGGATCAGACATTACTGATAGATATGTGGTATGAAAAGACATTACTGATAGATATGTGGTAGGATCAGACATTACTGATAGATATGTGGTAGGATCAGACATCACTGATAGATATGTGGTAGGATCAGACATCACTGATAGATATGTGGTAGGATCAGACATCACTGATAGATATGTGGTAGGATCAGACATTACTGATAGATATGTGGTATGAAAAGACATTACTGATAGATATGTGGTAGGATGAGACATTACTGATAGATATGTGGTAGGATGAGACATTACTGATAGATATGTGGTAGGATCAGACATCACTGATAGATATGTGGTAGGATCAGACATCACTGATAGATATGTGGTAGGATCAGACATCACTGATAGATATGTGGTAGGATCAGACATCACTGATAGATATGTGGTAGGATCAGACATCACTGATAGATATGTGGTAGGATCAGACATCACTGATAGATATGTGGTAGGTTCAGACATCACTGATAGATATGTGGTAGGATCAGACATTACTGATAGATATGTGGTAGGATCAGACATTACTGATAGATATGTGGTAGGATCAGACATTACTGATAGATATGTGGTAGGATCAGACATTACTGATAGATATGTGGTAGGATCAGACATTACTGATAGATATGTGGTAGGATCAGACATTACTGATAGATATGTGGTAGGATCAGACATTACTGATAGATATGTGGTATGAAAAGACATTACTGATAGATATGTGGTAGGATGAGACATTACTGATAGATATGTGGTAGGATCAGACATCACTGATAGATATGTGGTAGGATCAGACATCACTGATAGATATGTGGTAGGATCAGACATCACTGATAGATATGTGGTAGGATCAGACATCACTGATAGATATGTGGTAGGTTCAGACATCACTGATAGATATGTGGTAGGATCAGACATTACTGATAGATATGTGGTAGGATCAGACATTACTGATAGATATGTGGTAGGATCAGACATTACTGATAGATATGTGGTAGGATCAGACATTACTGATAGATATGTGGTAGGATCAGACATTACTGATAGATATGTGGTAGGATCAGACATTACTGATAGATATGTGGTAGGATCAGACATTACTGATAGATATGTGGTATGAAAAGACATTACTGATAGATATGTGGTAGGATGAGACATTACTGATAGATATGTGGTAGGATCAGACATCACTGATAGATATGTGGTAGGATCAGACATCACTGATAGATATGTGGTAGGATCAGACATCACTGATAGATATGTGGTAGGATCAGACATCACTGATAGATATGTGGTAGGATCAGACATCACTGATAGATATGTGGTAGGATCAGACATCACTGATAGATATGTGGTAGGTTCAGACATTACTGATAGATATGTGGTAGGATCAGACATTACTGATAGATATGTGGTAGGATCAGACATTACTGATAGCTATGTGGTAGGATCAGACATTACTGATAGATATGTGGTAGGATCAGACATTACTGATAGATATGTGGTAGGATCAGACATTACTGATAGATATGTGGTAGGATCAGACATTACTGATAGATATGTGGTATGATCAGACATTACTGATAGATATGTGGTAGGATCAGACATTACTGATAGATATGTGGTAGGATCAGACATTACTGATAGATATGTGGTAGGATCAGACATTACTGATAGATATGTGGTAGGATCAGACATTACTGATAGATATGTGGTATGAAAAGACATTACTGATAGATACGTGGTAGGATGAGACATTACTGATAGATATGTGGTAGGATCAGACATTACTGATAGATATGTGATAGGATCAGATATTACTGATAGATATGTGATAGGATCAGACATTACTGATAGATATGTGGTAGGATTAGACATTACTGATAGATATGTGGTAGGATTAGACATCACTGATATGTGGTAGGATTAGACATTACTGATAGATATGTGGTAGGATTAGACATCACTGATATGTGGTAGGATCAGACATTACTGATAGATATGTGGTAGGATCAGACATTACTGATAGATATGTGATAGGATTAGACATTACTGATAGATATGTGGTAGGATCAGACATTACTGATAGATATGTGGTAGGATGAGACATTACTGATAGATATGTGGTAGGATCAGACATTACTGATAGATATGTGGTAGGATCAGACATCACTGATAGATATGTGGTAGGATGAGACATTACTGATAGATATGTGGTAGGATCAGACATTACTGATAGATATGTGATAGGATTAGACATTACTGATAGATATGTGGTAGGATCAGACATTACTGATAGATATGTGGTAGGATGAGACATTACTGATAGATATGTGGTAGGATCAGACATTACTGATAGATATGTGGTAGGATCAGACATCACTGATAGATATGTGGTAGGATTAGACATTACTGATAAATAGGGGTATTGTCTCCATGACTATTTTGTGATATTGGGTATAATTTTGACTTCTCTTTCCTGACTTTCGTTCTTACTATTACTTGCAGTGAATATAACAAGGGGCGGTGAGGCTGAAAAGTGAGAAGATAATAATAGAAAACACTGATGGAAAGTAGAAAATGGAAAAAGAAAAATCTGAACTAACAAGAACTAAATTTGTAGATAATCTAATATAAAGAAAATTTAAAAAGTGAGAAATATTAAAATAATAAGTCTATGGTAGAAATATATAACAGAGTAATAATTCTATAATATAACAGATATTTTCAGGATAATTGAAATTCCTTGATCTCTGTGGGAATAGTCAGATATCTCCTCAGTATAAGATCTACGTGTGACTACTATAGGGTCGGGGGTCAGCAGGTCATGGTGGGTCATCTGTTGTCCTGTGGCCACTATATGGGATATGTTGGCAGATGACGGCCCCTCCATATAATACACAGTGACCCCATATTTTCCGGTTTCCTCTTTAGGTCATTGAGGGGAGTCCTGTAATACCCTATGGAGATGGCGGCTTATATAGGACAACCATTTATAGTATAAGGACTCCACACACTTAGGGACTAATGTAACATATTACAGACAACCCACAACCTGCAACATTTCCTGAAAAGAGGTCCTTATGGGAGTCAGGACTACTAAACAGTCCCCAGTGACCCAGAAAACAGCAGTTACCCACAATCCCTCCTGGCCAGGCGCCACTATAGGGTCACTGACAACCTATGATAGGGAGTGGAGGATTTACTTACAGATGAGGGTGAGGAGGGTCAGGACGGCCATGGTGCTCTGCTCTGTGCCCTGCAGCTCTCTATGTAGATCTTCTCTCTGGGTTTCACTTCTCACTTCCTCTAATTGTTATATCATTTATTTGAAGGTGGGGAAAAAATTTTGGCTCTCAATATTACTTCCCCAAAATAGATAAAACTCTAGCTTGGTGTCAGCACACTTCAGTATTTCACAGAGCACCATAGGAAAAATACAAAAATTACCCCTCCCCCCCAGTCTTTGGCTGTAATAGACAAGCAGAAGAGAATGTAGTTGTGATGAATATAATGTAAAGGATTGCTCAGGAATGGTGGGGGCTAGAGGAAAAAATCCCAACTGCACCAGAATCGGTAGAGCAGCATCTATAGGAGGATGAGAAGAGTTGGAGTTGGTGGAGGTGACAAGAGGTCTTCTTAAAGCCCTTGAGAAGTGAGAAGAAGCAGGACTGTAAATATCAGAGTTTATTACAACTTCTAACCCTTAGTTTGCAGAAAAGAAGCCCTCGGAGGACTCACAATGGAGGTCATCTCATCACCAACCACCATCTTACCTGGTATCAGCATCTATCTAGAAGAAGGAGAGAAGTACACAACACGTGTGAAGCTGGACAAGTACTGCTGTGTGTCCCTCACCCTCTCGTGCTTTAAGAAAATTGTAAGATGTTTCGTTATTTTTCAGATCTACAGAACTCAAAAGTGATCCATATCAGGAAATACATCAAGTCCTATAGCCGTCTTCTCTCGTCTTCTCTCGTCTTCTCTCGTCTTATGTCTTCTACAACAAAGCACCGAGGAAACTTACCTGCAACACTTCCCACAGCCCTGAATGTTTAGAAAATGATTTTCAGGTGAAGGGCTCAGTACTGTCCCATAGATGGCATTTTATAGGGTTCAATTCTAATGACTAGTTGAAGAGAATGTCACCAGAATCCATCATATTGTCTACGTTTTGCAGATAGATAGGTTAGCTTCACCAGACCCAGTATATCACCCCAGCCCTGCAGATAGATAGGTTACTGTCACCAGACCCAGCATATCACCCCAGCCCTGCAGATAGATAGGTTAGTGTCACCAGACCCAGTATATCACCCCAGCCTTGCAGACAGATAGGTTAGTGTCACCAGACCCCAGCATATCACCCCATTCCTGCAGATAGATAGGTTACTGTCACCAGACCCAGCATATCACCCCAGCCCCGCAGATAGATAGGTTAGTGTCACCAGACCCAGTATATCACCCCAGCCTTGCAGACAGATAGGTTAGTGTCACCAGACCCCAGCATATCACCCCAGTCCTGCAGATAGATAGGTTACTGTCACCAGACCCAGCATATCACCCCAGACCTGCAGATAGATAGGTTACTGTCACCAGACCCAGCATATCACCCCAGACCTGCAGATAGATAGGTTACTGTCACCAGTACCAGCATATCACCCCAGCCCTGCAGATAGATAGGTTAGTGTCACCAGACCCAGCATATCACCCCAGTCCTGCAGATAGATAGGTTAGTGTCACCAGAGCCAGCATATCACCCCAGCCCTGCAGATAGATAGGTTAGTGTCACCAGACCCCAGTATATCACCCCGGCTCTGCAGATAGATAGGTTACTGTCACCAGAACCAGCATATCACCCCAGCCCTACAGATAGATAGGTTACTGTCACCAGAACCAGCATATCACCCCAGCCCTGCAGATAGATAGGTTAGTGTCACCAGACCCAGTATATCACCCCAGCCTTGCAGACAGATAGGTTAGTGTCACCAGACCCCAGCATATCACCCCAGCCCTGCAGATAGATAGGTTAGTGTCACCAGACCCCAGTATATCACCCCGGCTCTGCAGATAGATAGGTTACTGTCACCAGAACCAGCATATCACCCCAGCCCTGCAGATAGGTTACTGTCACCACAACCAGCATAAAACAGCAGGACTGTTTTAATATAACTCTATGGGAAGTATTTCAAGACTCATTTCCAGAGGACATTGAGGGACTCACACACTGCATAACGGACTACATTAATTTCTGTGTGGACAGCACGGTACCAACTAGGAAGGTGAGGTGTTTCTCCAATAACAAACCATGGATCAACTCTGAGATTAAAACTCTTCTTAAGGAGAAAAAGCAAATTTTTAGGTCTGGGGACAAAAATGGCCTGGGGGCGGTGCAGAAACAACTAAGACAACTGATCAGAGAAGGGAAAGCCAACTACAGGCGGAAGATGGAACTACAGATGCGGGAGGGTAGAATCTCAAAGGTCTGGGACAGCCTGAAGGTGATATCCGGACATAAACAACAACAAATGGCAGCTCATCAGATTGAAGGAGACAGGAAGTGGCTTAATGAGCTTAATCTATTCTTCAATAGATTCGACTCCAAACCAACTCCCCCCTCACAAGCAACCCCCCTCCCCCCACACACCAAGACCCAACCCCCACCGACTGGCAGTAAATCGCAATCCGAATGTCTGATCCTCAAGGAGTCTCTGGTATGTCGGGAAATTAAGAGAATTAAGGCAGACAAGGCCGGCGGACCCGATGGGATAAGCGCAAGAGTTCTTAAAATGTGCAGTGACCAGCTGTGTGGTATTATTACGCACATGTACAATATGAGTCTAAAGCTGGGAGTGGTACCTCAACTGTGGAAAACATCTTGTGTGGTACCAGTCCCAAAGAAACCCAACCCGATGGACTACAATGACTACAGACCTGTAGCACTGACATCCCACTTGATGAAGGTCCTAGAGAGACTGGTCCTGACACACCTACACCCCCTAGTGAGCTCCGCTCTGGACCCCCTCCAGTTTGCCTACCGGCCGGGCATTGGGGTAGATGACGCCATCATCCACCTTCTTCATAGAGCTCTCTCTCACCTGGAGAAACCCGGGAACACTGTGAGAATAATGTTCTTTGATTTCTCCAGTGCATTCAACACCATTCAGCCAGGGCTACTGAGGGAGAAGCTGAACCTTGGTGGAGTGGTCACCACCTGTCCAACTGGATCCTAGACTACCTGACAAACCGCCCTCAGTAGGTGAGAGCCCAGGACTGTGTGTCTGACACTGTGATCTGTAGTACGGGGGCACCACAAGGTACAGTTCTTGCCCCATTTCTCTTCACACTGTACACTGCTGACTTTAGGCACAACTCCTCCAGCTGTTACTTACAGAAGTACTCCGATGACTCTGCTATAGTCGGCCTTATCACTGATGGCGACGATAGGGAATACAGAGACTTAAACCGGGATTTTGTTGAATGGTGCCAGCAGAACCAGCTCAGGATTAATGCTGGGAAGACCAAGGAGATGGTGGTGGACTTTAGTAAACGGAGAGGTGCTCCGACCCCAGTGGAGATCCAGGGGACATGCATTGAGATAGTCAGGACCTATAAGTATCTGGGTGTGCTCCTCAATAATAAACTAGACTGGGCTGATCACCTGGAGGCGCTGCACAGAAAGGGCCACAGCAGACTCTACCTGCTCAGGAGGCTGAGGGCCTTCGGAGTCCAGGGGACACTTCTTAGGGCCTTCTTCAACTCTGTGGTTGCCTCAGACATCTTTTTCGGTGTAGCCTGCTGGGGGAGCAGTATATCAACCAGGGACAGAAATAGACTTGACAGGCTGATCAGGAGGGCCAGCTCTGTCCTGGGGAGCCCTTTGGACCCAGTACAGGTGGTGGGTGACAGAAGGACACTGTCTGTGGTGACCTCCATGCGGGGGAACAAATCCCACCCCATGTATGGGACCCTGATGGGACTTGGCAGCACTGTAAGTGACCGTCTGCTTCACCCCAAGTGTGAGAAGGAGCGCTATCGCAAGTCCTTCCTTCCAACCGCGACCAGGCTGTATAATCTACATCAGACCAAGCGAAGATCACTCCGCACAGAGAACTAATGATTATGAATGTCCTCCTTCTTTCTTCTCTGTTCCCAAGCTGCTATGGACTCCTAGTATATCTTTCTCAGCATATGTGTGTCTACTACTTAATATTTACTGTGTATTATCCTGTATCTGTATTACTATGCAGTGGAAACATACTGAAATTTCCCCACTGTGGGACTATTAAAGGATTATCTTATCTTATCTTATATCACCCCAGCCCTGCAGATAGATAGGTTAGTGTCACCAGAACCAGCATATCACCCCAGTCCTACAGATAGATAGGTTAGTGTCACCAGAACCAGCATATCACCCCAGCCCTGCAGATAGATAGGTTAGTGTCACCAGAACCAGCATATCACCTCAGCCCTGCAGATAGATAGGTTCAGGGTCGGACTGGCCCGCCGGAGCACCGGGGGATCCCCCGGTGGGCCCCCGGGCCCCGACTATACTACTAATCATTTTAGCATAGGCAGGGGCCCGATCGGGCCCCTAACCACCCCATTGATGATCGGGCCCCTGCCTATGCTAAAATGATTTCAATTGGGCCCCTGCCCATGTCAGAGGAGGATTAGGGGAGGCGCTTTGGGCGCCTCCCCTAATCCTAAGAACCAGCGCAAGGAGAGCTACCGATCTCCTTGCGCTTGTTCAGCCATCTACGTATCAGCGTAGGCGGCGTCATCACGCCGCCTACGCTGATACACAGACGTCTGAGAGAAGAGGATGCGGCAGCAGCGGGAGCAGCAGCGCGCGGTCGGACGGTAAGTATAATAACTTTTTTTTTTGTTTTATAATAGGCCGCTGCCTGCTGGAGTATCTACCAGCAGGCAGTGGCCTATTTACCAACCCGGACCTGCTCACTGCCGCCCCCGCTTCCCCTTGTACTTTAGGCCGCGGCGGGCGGTAGTGAATAGGCCCGGGCCAGGCCGCGATCCCACTGCCGCTATTATTATACTCAGGGGTCCTTTCAGACCCCCGAGTATAACAATCAGGGCCCCAGGGGAGGTGAGGGAACATAATAAACAGTGTTACTCACCTCTCCGGGATCCGGTGTTACTCCTAGCTGGCATCGGGGCTATATGGTAATGCCCAGACGTCACGTGGTCTGGAATATTACCATATAGGCCCGAAGCCTGTTCTAGCAGTAACATATAGGCCCGAAGCCTGTGGTAGTAGTAATAACCTGTTACTGCGAGCACAGGCTTTGGGCCTATATGTTACTGCTAGTGTAGTGTTGTAGTGAGGATGCAGGTCTTCTGGAATAAGTCCACTATGAGATGGTTACTCTTGTAGATCAGAACACTTTATTCCATGCTCCATCATGGCTCCCTGTCTAACAACTCCTCCCCCTAAGCTCCGCTCCTCTTCCATTACTACCTCACTGTTGCTAGGCAGACAAAGCAGAATAAGTAAGCAGAACAGAACATATAGAATATACTTATAGCAACATCACAGCTAGTACAGGCTTTGGGCCTATATGGCAATATCCCAGACCACGTGACGTCTGACACATTACCATATAGGCCCAAAGCCTGCTACGAGTAAAATCGGATCCCGGCGAGGTGAGTAACAGTGTTTATTATGTTCTCTCACCTCCCCTGGGGCTCCGATTATTATACTCAGGGTCTGAAAAGACCCCCGAGTATAATAATAGTTCAGGGGTGTGCAACTGTGGGGCATAATAGAGCTTGAAAGGTCCACTGTGGCCCCTGTAACCTCTATTATGCCCTACATTGGCCCCCCTGCAACCTCTATTATGCCCCACAGTCTATTGTGCCACTATGGGGCATAATATAGGCTGCAGGGGCTGCTGTGATATAAAATATATATATATATATATATATATATATATATATATATATATATATATAGTCCTATGAAAAAGTTTGGGCACCTCTATTAATCTTAATCATTTTTAGTTCTAAATATATTGGTGTTTGCAACAGCCATTTCAGTTTGATATATCTAATAACTGATGGACACAGTAATATTTCAGGATTGAAATGAGGTTTATTGTACTAACAGAAAATGCGCAATATGCATTAAACCAAAATTTGACCGGTGCAAAAATATGGGCACCTCAACAGAAAAGTGACATTAATATTTAGTAGATCCTCCTTTTGCAAAGATAACAGCCTCTAGTCGCTTCCTGTAGCTTGTAATCAGTTCCTGGATCCTGGATGAAGGTATTTTGGACCATTTCTTTCTACAAAACAATTCAAGTTCAGTTAAGTTTGATGGTCGCCGAACATGGACAGCCCGCTCTCAAATGATCTGAAAACAAAGATTGTTCAACATAGTTGTTCAGGGGAAGGATACAAAACGTCTCAGAGATTTAACCTGTCAGTTTCCACTGTGAGGAACATAGTAAGGAAATGGAAGACCACAGGGACAGTTCTTGTTAAGCCCAGAAGTGGCAGGCCAAGAAAAATATCAGAAAGGCAGAGAAGAAGAATGGTGAGAACAGTCAAGGACAATCCACAGACCACCTCCAAAGAGCTGCAGCATCATCTTGCTGCAGATGGTGTCACTGTGTATCAGTCAGCAATACAGCGCACTTTGCACAAGGAGAAGCTGTATGGGAGAGTGATGAGAAAGAAGCCGTTTCTGCACGTACGCCACAAATAGAGTTGCCTGAGGTATGCAAAAGCACATTTGGAGAAGCCAACTTCATTTTGGAAACAAAGATTGAGTTGTTTGGTCATACAAAAAGGCGTTATGCATGGCGTCCAAAAAGAAACAGCATTCCAAGAAAAACACTTGCTACCCACTGTAAAATTTGGTGGAGGTTCCATCATGCTTTGGGGCTGTGTGGCCAATGCCGGCACTGGGAATCTTGTTAAAGTTGAGAGTCGCATGGATTCCACTCAGTATCAGCAGATTCTTGAGAATAATGTTCAAGAATCAGTGACGAAGTTGAAGTTACGCCGGGGATGGATATTTCAGCAAGACAATGATCCAAAACACCGCTCCAAATCCTCAGGCATTCATGCAGAGGAACAATTACAATGTTCTGGAATGGCCATCCCAGTCCCCAGACCTGAATATCATTGAACATCTGTGGGATGATTTGAAGCGGGCTGTCCATGCTCGGCGACCATCTAACTTAACTGAACGCGAATTGTTTGTCCAAAATCCCTTCATCCAGGATCCAGGAACTGATTACAAGCTACAGGAAGCGACTAGAGGCTGTTATCTTTGCAAAAGGAGGATCTACTAAATATTAATGTCACTTTTCTGTTGAGGTGCCCATACTTTTGCACCGGTCAAATTTTGGTTTAATGCATATTGCACATTTTCTGTTAGTACAATAAACCTCATTTCAATCCTGAAATATTACTGTGTCCATCAGTTATTAGATATATCAAACTGAAATGGCTGTTGCAAATACCAAAATATTTAGAACTAAAAATGATTAAGATTAATAGGGGTGCCCAAACTTTTTCATAGGACTGTATATATATATATATATATATATATATATATATATATATATATATATGGGTTGGATGTGTGGAGAAGTGAGGAGTCAAAGATGTCTGTGTTTCAAACTTTACAGAGTCAAGTCACAGCTGGAAGAAGTGGTCATGGCGGTCCAAAGGGAAGAGACGGGAAATGTGGGAAGACGTCTCCGTGAGTATTACTGCACAAAATATTACTGCATTGTATTTATTGTAATGTTGTGATTTATTGTAATGGTACTGCTAGCACCCCCAATCCCCCCGCTGTCTGAGGTGGACAATCGAGAGATGCCCCCAAATCTTTCAATTACTACAACTCCCAGCAGCTCCAGATGCCCTGGAACTGTTGAGAGTTGTAGTCCACCCACCCCATAGATGATGTCCCACTCTATTGTTATGCTGGTGCCCTTTTCTAGAGCTCCAGCATAACAATATCCAAGTTTCAGAAACGCTGAGGACTTAGGGTATGTTCACACATCAGTATGCCATCCGTCCGTTTGAATTCAGTTTGACACTTCAAAACGGACTGAGGCACATACTGATCTCTACTCTGTTTCCAATTGCTACTTTTAATCCCCTTATCTGTCCTCTAGGGGACGGAGAGCGTTTGCTATCAGCATAAAAAGGTGTCAGTATACAATCAGTATGTGCCTCAGTCCGGTGTCAGTATACAATCAGTATGTGCCTCAGTCCGTTTTGAAGTGTCAAACTGAATTCAAACGGATGGATGGCATACTGATGTGTGAACATACACTTATCTGCCTGACAATGGCTGACACCTGGCGGACTTCATTATGTTAATGAGGTCTGCCACTGTCTGGGTGTAACCGCCATTTTGATAGTCCACCTCTCTGTCATTCTGGTCCCATTGTGGACCTGTATGACGGAGAGCTTGCCGCTGTTGTGAACCTAACATAAGGCTATCTCTACACTATAACTTCCGTCATGCAACCAAAGATGTGTCGCCCTGTGATTCTTTCACTCATGTTAGTGAATGGAGTCACATTGCAACCTGAGGGACCCAATGCGACTCCATTCACTAATGTGAAAGAGTCCCAAAGGGACACTGCGATCTTTGGTTGCATGAAGGAAGTAGTAGTGTAGCCATAGCTGTTTTGCACACTGTATTGTGCGTGAAAATGCACTTTAAACGTGTATAATGGCAAAAACTGGAGGGGCGATATTACATATGGCAGTAGGGTGGGCCCCTGGAAATAATCCCACTGGTGGGCCCTAGGCACCCCAGTCCGACCCTGGATAGGTTAGTGTCACCAGACTAATTGACTGGGGGTGATCTATTACTAAGACATCTGACCCCATTAGTCGTTGTTCTGGTGATGTAATCTGTGGTTGTATAGCAGTTCACAGCTTAGCCAGACTAAGAGGATTTCCCTCAGTATATTTAGACAGCACATTACAGAGATATTGTGTTGGCCACTTTTTGTTATTTTGCACATCTTTCGGTTCCTGATTACGGCTCTGTGTGATAAGATGATATACCGCGCCTTCTTATTCCTCTTCACCTTTCTTTTTATCTGTGAATTGTGTGGGTGATAGATCTCGGTGTGTGTGGCTTCCTGATCGTGCCCGCTATTGCTGCTGGTGTCTGTATTACCGCTGTATCACTTACTTACCTCCCCATATTATTATATACATCACTGCAGAGTTTTTGGTTACATTCGACCTCTATGAACGGGGCTAAAAGGCACAACCACCCCCGTCCACTTCATGAAGCCATGCTATGAGGCTATACTCATCATTCATAGACATTCAGGTCACTTTCCATCTATAGACGTTCCCCTCACCGCCCTATAGACGTCAGGCTTCATCCTTGCAGACTATATCGATAACAGAAATGTATACAATGCACATACGTAGAGAGACAATAATATATCACTGATATAATAATATCTATAAAACAACATTTATTAGGTAACATTACATCAATACCTTACAGAGCATTTACAAATATTCTAAATTTACATAAAATTTACATATAACCCCCCAAAAACCCTCATGAAGCCAATGTACAATACTATGGAAACGTGAACACTTCACAGAGATGGGTAGGACAAGACCTAAGCCCGTGTAAGTCATTTGGCGCCACTTATAGACTTCATTCAGTAAATTTGGGACAATTTTTAGAAGTTGATTAGTCCGACCCCATGATACCTTTCTAAATATATTACCCAATATCACAAATGGTGGACGTCTGTCAGAAGCTGTGTATGTAAAGCTGTGTTTATTCCCAGTCCTCTAGCTCTGAGGTGTATCTTGCTCAGATTACCTTGGATCCGTTTGACTACCCACTTGTGTACCGAACTTGGCTCTGTCTGTGTAAGGATTGGAGTCAGGGTCAGGCAGTGCAAAGTGACACAGCTGGGAAAGCAACACTGTGCAACTGAGGACAAAAGGGGTCGCAGGCCCTGCAGCTATAACTATGCTGTAATATCTGAGATGAGGCAGACCAATGCACTTCCAAATTGAAGTGCGCCTACCACGGCTCCTAACCTTCTATCCGGCGGCTAGGATAAGGGAAGAGGAGGCCCTGAAAGTCCTAGGGACTGGAGTCACGGGGTCACACCTAAACAGAAAGCACAGTGTAAATGCAATGCAAAACAAAAGACTAAACAGCATGGAACCAGGGAGGACCACAAGTCCCAGCAAGACACAGAAGAGAAGGCGAGGTCAGACGAGCAAGAGGTCAAGCCAGGAGATATAATAAAAGGTACCAAATCAAAAGACAAGGGATAGTCAAAAATACAAGCCGGGTCTAAAAACCAAGAAACATATGGAAAACAAACAGACAGGGAATCAGACTGAGCAGGGGGACCAGGAAACACAAAGTGAATGGCTGGCAAGGATCCATGCCTGGGTGGGGATTAAATAGCAGCAGAGAAACACACCTGATGGCTAACGGCATGGAGACTGAAGGCAAGGAAAAGATTAACCCTTAATGACCTAAGCACACCCAATAGAACTCCTAGCACGTCTCCCAGGGAGACGCCGCGCAGCAAGGAGACCGCGGCGACTCCGTATCCTGACAGTCTGACTACCCGCTTGTGTACCAAACTTGGCTCTGTCTTACTACCCACTTGGGTACCGAACTTGGCTCTGTCTGACTACCCACTTGTGTACCGAACTTGGCTCCTTCTGACTACCCGCTTGGGTACCGAACTTGGCTCTGTCTGACTACCCACTTGTGTACCGAACTTGGCTCCTTCTGACTACCCGCTTGGGTACCAAACTTGGCTCTGTCTGACTACCCGCTTGTGTACTGAACTTGGTTCTGTCTGACTACTCGCTTGTGTACCAAACTTGGCTCTGTCTTACTACCCGCTTGTGTACTGAACTTGGTTCTGTCTGACTACCCGCTCGTGTACCAAACTTGGCTCCATCTGACTACCCACTTGTGTACTGAATTTGGCTCCGTCTGACTACCCGCTTGTGTACCAACCTTAGCTCCATCTGACTACCTGCTCATGTACTGAACTTGGCTCTGTCTGACTACCCGCTCGTGTACTGACTTTGGCTCCATCTGCTTACCCGCTCGTGTACCGAACTTGGCTCCATCTGACTACCCGCTTGTGTACCGACCCCTGGCTATCCACCAACCAATTCTCCTACTCCGCGGCAACTGCCGTCCTTCCTGGCTATCGGATTCCAGCTGTATCACCAGTATCGTAACAACGTCACTAGTAAAAGGTATTTTGGGACATCAGGATGGCAGTCTCTAAGCCTTGAAGTTCTGGTAGAGCTCGGTACCATTGGGTGTCTCTCTCGGTTGTTCATAGATTTTTTTGAAGACGGAGAAAGTTTTACCGCGAAAATTCTTCTTCATGAATTAAGAGCAGAATTGTAGTTTATTCCATGCATTTTCCATGGCTGTGATTTTATTATTGAGAGGTCCCATAGTGGGGTCAACAATCCATCCCACAGCAGATACTGGGCTATAGTGTGTAAGAAAATGTGAGGAATTGAGAATGATGACTTAAGGAAAATCGGTGGGAGAAGAGGAGAGGAAACTTCTTCTTTCTCAGAATTTTCTATCTTGGGGTCTAATTTTTTTCTGGTCTTGTAAATACTCCCATTGGTTTTTAGTCTAGATACTCCCCCATTAATACTAAAATGTGAAGTGAACTTACTTTCCTGAAATCTGCCGGACTATAACGGCATTAGAATTAATGCGTTTGTGTATAAGTATATATATTTGGTCAATACACAAAAGAATGATATTCACGTGTTCTATACAAAAGTTGCCACAATGTTTCAGTGTTATATGTACACATTTGTTAACGTCATATCAGCTCCATGAGATATATTTACAAAAATTCTGAATATACGTGAAATGTATACAAACATATCAATATCATGGAAAAATCAAGGCTATAGAAAGATAGATAGGATAAAACCAAATTTATGGAAAACTTGGTGCCATCTCGACCTTCTATCTACTTACAGATGCATGTAGTTTCCAAAAATTGTGCTAAATTTGGGGCAAATGTGATGGAGATTGGTCAGACTCCTCTCCTGAATCTGTTATACATGTCACAATACAAAATCCTAAATGGCGCACGTCACTGGCCCCACCAAACATTAGGGCACATTTCTAGCACACGCTTTTTTGGGTCTCTTGGCCTCGAAGTTCTGGTAGAGGTTGGTACCGTTGGGTGTCTCTCGGGTTGTTCGTGGATTTGATGTCGGTGAAAGTTTTACGGCAGAATATATAACAGACAATTCTTCCTGAGGAATTAAGAGCAGAATTCTGAATTATTCCTTCTGTTCTCCATGGCTGTGATTATTCTACATGGAGAGCTTATTATTGTGGGTTCTACGAGAGGTCCCATAGTGGGGTCAACAACCCAACCCACAGCAGATACAGGGCCATAGTGTGTAAGAAAGTATAAGGAACTGAGAATAAAGACTTATCATGTAAAATTGTTGAGAGGAGAGGACACTTCCTCTTCCTCAAGAGATTCTATTTCGGGGTCTAAAATTCTCTGGACATCATCGGTCTTGTAAATACTCACATTGGCTTTGCTTGGGTGAGCAGAAGCTGGAAAAAAAGATAGATATGAGTATAAGAAGTCTTACAGTGGAAGGATTCTTTACAGTTAGACTATGACATGGACAATGGCCAGTCCTGGCAAACACCAAAAATTCCCAACATGTACAGTATAAACCTTCACAATGTATCAGGGTGGTACAGAATAAGATTGTCCTATGGTCCCCATAAGTAGAAGATTCAAGGAGGATTCTCGTCAATTCATCGAATGGAAAACTAACACAGTGGTGAAGATTTATGGGCCAAATTCAGTAAATAAGTACATGACTGGGTAACAGACAACCCCCATGTCATGCTCCGTACCCTTTACTCGGTAGATCGCCAGAGTAGGTGGAGACTATTAGAGAATCCAAAGAGTTGGAGTTGGGAGTGGTGAGAGGAGCTGAACATTAGACCATATACAGTAGATGCTGAACATGTGACTTACCTTCTTGGGTCCGATTGGTATCAATATAGGCATAACATACGTCCTCACATACAGCAAGGCCCCTGGAAGGAACTAAAAGAAGATAAAATAAGTTTACATAACGTGCGTATTCCGTAAGATATACATGAAAGGACTAAAGTAGCGTCATCTCAGAGTCAGGTGGAGGCCGTACAGGGGACAGGGATCGGTAAAACACAGTACAGGGGCCACAGTACAGGAATACGGGGGAGGGGGTCACTTGGGGGCTTCAGCAGGCGCCGGTCGGGGGGGGGGGGGGGGTGCGTGTTAAAAGTTCACCACGGGGCCCCACCATTCCTAGTTACGCCACTGCTTAGACTCCATGTTCTTGTTTAAAGGTAACCTGTCAGGACAATTTGGGACACCAAACCAACCACTTATTACTGGGTATAAAATATACACCCATTATCCTTCCTGGCTTCTGTACTCCCGGGCACTGGTGTCCTTCTTCAGTGAAGCAAGAAGAGTAATCTTCAGCTTCAGTGCGTCTGCGCTGGACCTCGGGTGCATGCGCAGTGACGCCATTATATATGTCCTCAGCTACACTGAGCTGTGTAGGTGCCCAGAGATCTAAAGATGAACCCCAAGAGACTCATCGGGTTTGCTTTATATATTTGAAGGTTTGCTTTACTTTAATGCAGGTGTGGACTGTGGTCAACAGCGCTGTATGGGACACAACGCCTTAAGGACCTGTGGGTGGGTTAGTGTCCAAATCAACATGACAGGATCCCTTTAAAGGAGAGTAGATATCCAGATCACTTACTGTTACTGTAGTCTTCTTGGACAATGTCTGATAAGCTTCCTCTGGTGTTACTTGTTGGGGTCTGTGTAATCCTTAATACACAGCAATAAGAAGGTTATAATATAGTCAGGTGACGGATTCCATCCAATAATCTCCTATGTAATCCCGTACAGTATAGGTATATGGCGCACAATACACACTTACCTGGCCTGGCCTTTAGCTCTGTCTAAAATCAACAAAAATAATCGATATGGAATCACAATGAAAAAAATTTAAATGTATTAAAAAAAACAATAAATGTAAAATCTAAATTTAAAAAAAAAAAATTTAAAAAAAGAATTACCTGTTTTGGGTTGTAGTAAGGCACAGAGTCTGAACAGTGGAGCCATTTTGTCTCTATACATATAACTCAGGACAGCGATGAGAATAGTCAACAGCACAACCCCGAGTGCAATAAACAGGTTGTTTCCTTCTGCTAGAAGAAGAATATGTAGAATAGTATTCACGGATTAGAGAGTTTATTGTAAAATTGGGATCACATCTATCTAGTCCATGAATTGGGATAGTCAAAAATTAATTTAATAGCCTAATAAAAAATTCTATTGCCTTGCTAGCTTGCTGATAATTGTATCAATTTTGTTCAGACCTTCATGAGATTCAAGTAACTGAGGCAGCTCTCTCTGCCCCTCTCCCAGCAATAAATCGCAGCACAAAGTCAATCACATCTTCCCAGTTGGCCTTATGTAATGTGTTGCATTTAGAGCACCGTTGTGTATCACATAAGTGTCCTCACCAGCTGTAATTGGCTCCACAACATTGATGTCCTTGGGGGCACTCACTATGGAGAACACTCGGTTGGGTGGTAGTGTATTGCTGGCCTTACATCGGTAAGCTCCTATGTGGTGTATCTGAAGAGAATCTATATGTAGACGTTTCTGATTGTCTGTTAGCTGGTAGAACGTTGAGTCTTGTTCCACTACTTCCTCATCGTGCAACCAAAGAAAAGACGGAGAGGTGCCATGCTGAAGGGAGCAGGTCAAAGTTAAAGGCTCGCCAAATACAAAATCCTCATCGTCTTTATCCATTGTAATTGACACGTTGGCCACCGGGTCTGTTTAAACCAAAAATACAAAAAATTAAGTAAAAAATAAAGCCAAAACAACAAAGACAAAGAAATAGAGTAAAAAGCGATACAAAGTTATATAAATGCCAGAATGATATCATTAAAAAAATGCTGCCCATCTTACAAAAAACAAGGCCCAAAACAGCTCTCAGAACATGGCGACACAAAGCAAATCATTTTATTTAAGAACAGTATTCTATGAGTAAATTATCGTAGCCATACTGATCCATAGAGTGAAATAAAATGTTACTTATGTTTTATGGTGAACAACGTGAAATTTGTAATGTCAATGATATTGAAAAACGACAAATCCTGCAAAACACAAGTTACGGCTTTTTTAATTCTCTTACGGAAAAAATAGGGAAAAACAGTCATAAGGCCAAAACTGTCTGTACAACATTCATGACATTTGTCAAAATTTTTTATTAGATTTTTATTGAGTGTTTTAATTTATCAATAACTTACACTATATGTATATCATATACAACAATCACATAAAATAAAGCGCATACTCACCCATAATAAACAAGCTAACTTCCTCACTTTTCCAGGCCTTTGATGAAACAGAATTTGGACAGTCACAATAGTAGGGTCCGGTCATGGTCACCGACTTAATGATATGTCTTATTTCCACTGATCTTTTTTGGTAATTGTTAACATTTCTTAATAACGTCCCATTGTGATAGAATCTGAACTGTGTAGGAAAGAAGCCCTCGGAGGACTCGCAACGAAGGGTCATCTCATCGCCAACCACCACCTTATCTGGTAACAGTGTCAACCGAAGCTGGCCGGCTCCGACTATCGGGAGGAGATAAGTCGTGATCAATAATGTAGAGTGGCATGGAATTCAATGTCTTAAAAATATTCTAAAGCTGGAAAAACTAATCCATGTGCTCTCCCCACACACAATTTTTTGTTGGTTTTTGGCCACCTCACCTCCACAAAAAAAGGAATAAAAACTGACCAAATAGTCTTATGAATCAGAAATAGCATTAAAAAAAAATATTAAAGAACAAGATCCCAAAAAAGTAACAAAAAAAAATATATGGGCATCAGCATGTGAAGACAACAAGCCGATTTTTCTCACAAAATTAAATTCTATTTAATAAAAATTATAAAATCTACAAAAATATGTTGTCGCTGAATAATAAGGGGTCGGAATGAACTTTGTTGAAACAAAACTCCAAAAACAAGGACTTTTTTTTCATTCAGTCTCTCTAGATCACATTTTATATACCCCAAAGTGGTGCCCTCTAAAAATACAACTCATCACGCAAAAAGTAAACTCTCATATGGTTATGTCAGTGGAAAACGTAATTTTTTTTTTTTTTTAAGTTATATTTTTGAAAAGCGGACATGAGAAATCAAAAAAACCTAACTGATCCTTAACCCATAACCCACGGCCTAGTGTGTTACTTTGGTATCTGTCTCTTTTTGTTTTTTCCACTGCCATATTCTACTTTTTCATGTTGACATAGCCATATAAGTGCTTGCTTTTTGCACTATGAGTTGTAGTTTTCTATTACACCATTTAGGGAATATTTACCTTATTGATAAAATTTAATTAACTGTTTGTTAATGGCATTGGCAAAAAAAAAGTGAGTTTTACCATTTTTTTCTATTCTAGATTCTGTGTGGGGCCCTGGACATCATCACTGACATGTTACCTATATTCCGCCGATCCGTATGACTATGGTGATGCCAAGTTTATGTTTGGGGTTTGATGTTGTAAAACTTTTGTGCAATAAAATTACTTTTTTGGCCACAAATAATGTTTTAGGGGCTCCATATTATGAGCCAAAACTTTTTTTTAAGCATTGGTGCCATGTGAGGGCTTGTTTTTTGTGGGAATATCTGTCTTTTTTATTGCTACCATTTTGGGTTATATGTAACTTCTTGATCAATTTTTAGAAATTCTTTTTGAAGGCAATTTGACCCAAAAAACAGCAATTTTGTTGTTGTTTTATGAATTGTTCACCGTACATAATATCTAAAAATCTATTTTTATTCTGTGGGATGTTACGGGCACATCAATATCACATATGGCTATATTTTTTAAAAATTTTTTTGGGAAAATGGGCAATCATTTATTTATTATGTTATCTGTTATTTCACTTTTTTTCCCCCTTTTTAACAATTACTGGAATTTGAACACTAGGTGGCGGGATTGCCATTGAAATTCACGGCAATGGTTCTGTGAAAGTGTCTCATATAAAACATTAGCGTCAGCAATGTTTTATACTGAGACTTGAAAGGATGACGCAGGGGCCTTCAGTAGACCCCCGTCAGTGTGGTAATGTGTCGTTGATCGTGGAGGTGCTGATGGGGGAAACAAACACAAAGAGACCCCTTAGATGCCGCCATCATTATTGAATGTGGCATCTAAGAAGTTAATTGGCTGTGATCAAATCCCAAGTGGTTTACCAACATCTAGTGCCCATGTTACAGGTAAAAAGACAGGGAGCAATGTCCAAGAGATCTGCCCACTTCGGAAGGTCACCCCTCTTTTCAGGAGCTTCTTGGAGGTCCCGGGAAAGTTGACAAATATGGTAATACTACATAAAAGGTTAGGTCATTATTTGTTGGTCGGCTACTCAGGTGCTCAGAACGGGCGGTTATATGGAATGAATGTGTAAGGGGTTATATGAGCGTACGCCCTATTCTTACATTTAATGGGGGTGTTTAATACTGTGCCTTTAAATTTGGCCGTACCGGTCAGGCACTAGGATGGGATAGAAGAGGTAGACTTGGTTTGCCAGCCATACTCTTGTAGAGATACAGGGGTGGTGCTGTTTTTGTAAGAAATCATCCATGTTTTTTGATTTTGGAAGTCCCTTTTCGGGTTCTCCATTTACAGGTTATAGGGGGAACATTCTTACTCACCGCTTGTCTCAGAGTCCTCGTTCTCGTTGGCCCCATTGTCAGAAGATCCTAAAGTATAGGACATTGGAAGATACCATGTCACAATGTACATATATACAAGATGTTCTATTATGAGTTTTCCTACTTTTTGGGGCTTATTTTTTACGGTAGTACTCACTTTTTACTACCACGTTGAGGACTTCGCTGTATTTCACGACTTTATTATTCTCGGTTTTAGCAGAACATTGATAATTTCCGCTGTGGTCTTCTCCAGCTTTCGGAATGAGATAATTATTTTCCTTGGTATAATCAATGATAGTCTTTTGGTC
The DNA here is from genome assembly GCF_031893055.1 of Leptodactylus fuscus. Taxonomy (NCBI): domain Eukaryota; kingdom Metazoa; phylum Chordata; class Amphibia; order Anura; family Leptodactylidae; genus Leptodactylus; species Leptodactylus fuscus. The sequence goes on from NC_134271.1 coordinate 152,400,270, forward strand.
TTTCAAGAAGCTGTAAAGAAGACCTCCAGTCTTAGAAGTGGTCTCGCATTGCAGTACCATCGGCACTCCTTTACGTATAGGAGACGACGGGAAAATGTTCATCACCGGGGTCTTCAATACCTCTAGGTCATTTTAATATTGAGAAAAAGTATAAACTTATTCAATATTTAATGAAATATGTAATATCGCAATTAACGGTTCGCAATAGACACTAGAGGGCGACTCGATGATACTTATACAACGTTTTTCCAATACACATCGCTCACTGGTATATTATAAGACTTACCTTGTATTTGGATGACTACAGCGTTACTGGTCTTCCTTACGGTGCCAAGTAATGTTCTGACCGTACAGGTATATCTCCCCGAATCTCCCAGTGTGGACTGGACTCTGTATCTATTATTTGTACTGAATTCCTGGACTGTTTGTCCATTCCTATAAAATGCAAACTGTAATACTGTGGGCCTTCTTCTAGGAGTAAGAGTCGTGTCACATGTCAGAGTCAGCTCATCCCCTTCTGATAGTAATGGCGAGGCCTGTTTTAAAGCTGGGACCGAGAACAGCTCTAGAATAGAGACAGATAGAAAGACGGACAGATGATAGAGCGTCTCGTGTAACCTCAGAATGAGTTAGACTTACATGTCATCAGCATTCTTTACCATGGACAGGAACGTAAATTTCCATCGATGTATGATCAGTAAGCAATCGTGTCTTCGAACATTTATACATTCCAGTTCTCGTGTTATCCACAGGATAGCCAATATTTCTTATCACATGGTCGCCCTTGTATATCACTTCTTTGCTAGAAAAAAAAATGTCCCAACCACGACATTTTAAGGTCAATTTATCTCCTTCTAAGATGTACGAGGGCACTTGGAGAATTACCCAGTCTGAAAGACAAGAATTGATAGTTAAGATCAAGTACTGAATGCTGTGTGACCCTATTTACAGTGTCTGGACTCTCTGTGACCCTATTTACAGTGTGTGCACTCACTTTGACCCTATTTACAGTGTATGGACTCTCTCTGACCCTATTTACAGTGTCTGGACTCTCACTGACCCTATTTACAGTGTCTGGACTCTCTGTGACCCCATTTACAGTGTCTGCACTCTCTGTGACCCCATTTACAGTGTCTGGACTCTCTCTGACCCTATTTACAGTGTCTGCACTCTCTGTGACCCTATTTACAGTGTCTGGACTCTCTGTGACCCTATTTACAGTGTCTGGACTCTCTCTGACCTTATTTACAGTGTATGGACTCTCTGTGACCCTATTTACAGTGTCTGGACTCTCCGTGACCCTATTTACAGTGTCTGGACTCTCTGTGACCCTATTTACAATGTCTGGACTCTCTCTGACCTTATTTACAGTGTGTGCACTCTCTGTAACCCTATTTACAGTGTCTGGACTCTCTGTAACCCTATTTACTGTGTCTGGACTCTCTGTGACCCTATTTACAGTGTCTGGACTCTCTGTAACCCTATTTACAGTGTCTGGACTCTCTGTAACCCTATTTACTGTGTCTGGGCTCTCTGTGACCCTATTTACTGTGTCTGGGTTCTCTGACCCTATTTACTGTGTCTGGGCTCTCTGTGACCCTATTTACAGTGTCTGGACTCTCTCTGACCCTATTTGCAGTGTCTGGACTCTCTGTGACCCTAATTGCAGTGTCTTGACTCTCTGTGACCCTATTTACAGTGTCTGGACTCTCTGTAACCCTATTTACAGTGTCTGGACTCTCTGTAACCCTATTTACTGTGTCTGGGCTCTCTGTAACCCTATTTACTGTGTCTGGACTCTCTGTGACCCTATTTACAGTGTCTGGACTCTCTGTGACCCTATTTACAGTGTCTGGACTCTCTGTAACCCTATTTACTGTGTCTGGGCTCTCTGTGACCCTATTTACTGTGTCTGGGCTCTCTGACCCTATTTACTGTGTCTGGGCTCTCTGTGACCCTATTTACAGTGTCTGGACTCTCTCTGACCCTATTTGCAGTGTCTGGACTCTCTGTGACCCTAATTGCAGTGTCTTGACTCTCTGTGACCCTATTTACAGTGTCTGGACTCTCTGTAACCCTATTTACTGTGTCTGGACTCTCTCTGACCCTATTTACAGTGTCTGGACTTGTTTTGACCCTATTTGCAGTGTCTGGATTCGCTTTGACCCTATTTACTGTGTTTGGACTCTCTCTGACCCTCTTTACAATGTCTGGACTCTCTGTGACACGATTTACCTGGACTCTGTATGACACTATTTACAGTCTTGGCCATAAGTGTTGGCACCCATACCCCAAATATGTCTCCCAGAAAGTTATTGCAATTACACATATTTTGTTACAAACATGTTTATTTCCTTTGTGTGTAGTGGAACGAGATCAGAAAACTGAGAAAAAATAACAAATTGGATAAAATTTCACACAAAACTCCAAAAATGGACCTGAAAAAATAGTTGGCCCATTTTTAAAAGTGTGGGTAAATAACTCGTGATGTGATGTTCAAACTCACCTGTGGCAAGTAACAGGTGTGAGCAATATAGAAATCACACCTGAAACAAGATAAGGAGAGAAGTTGACTCAATCTTTGCATTGTGTGTCTCTGTGTGCCACACTAAGCATGGAGAACAGAAAGAAGAGAAGAGAACTTTCTGAAGGTTTGACAACCAAAATTGTGGGAAAATATCAGCAATCTCAAGGTTACAGTCCATCTCCAGAGATCTTGGTGTTCCTTTGTCCATGCGGCACGTCATGTCTCCCCGCCCTGTACCCGCCCACACTCTCCTAAGCCACAAGCCCCACCTTCTTCCTAGCTCTTTAAACACTAACCTGGGCGGCGGGTTCAGAAGAAGAACGAGAACACCGGGCACTGGACCAGCCATCTCTGCAGGTAAGTAGCTACTAGAGATGTTAGCTAGTCTCCCATTAGAATGAATGGATGCAGCCGGCATGCAGGGGGTTAAGGAGCGTATACTTCGTGTGAAGGCTAACATTGCTTGGCCAGTAGCAAAGCCTTGTGGGAAATAATCACCGATCTCAATCCCACCTAAAAAGATCGTGTTCGGAATTTCTCAATCGCCGATCGGAATCCGATCTTTTCCAAACACGATCGCTCAACACTATGTAAGACACGACAAGACAAAAGGAGGCATAGAAAAAAAAAAGGCGGGCAATAGGGGGATCGGGACAACACAGACAGGGACAGAGACAAGGAACACAGAGGGGAAAGACAAAGGAGGGGGAAAAGATGACCAATGCAGAGGGAATCACGAGAAAGAGGAGGAGAACTCGGAAGAATCTTGAAACATGACCCAGGGCTGCCAGGTCCTGTCAAGCCTGGACGGGTCCGGAGAGTCCTCCGCAACCAAAGACTCGATCCTCCTAATAAGGAGAAGCTCCTACAGAAATTCCAGCATTGAGGGCAGAGTAGTACTGCGCCAATGCCTAGGGATGACAGCCGTAAGAAAGTGCCGCAAGAGGTCCTTCTTAATCTCAGAAATCTTACCGGGAAGGACCGAAAGGAGGGCTACCTGGGGAGATGGAGCAATAGTACGATGACATACCCTTCTTCTAATTTTAATGTGGATACCCTGAAATGAAATCTGAGAGTCTGGACTTTATGTCCATGTCCATTATATAACTAGAACTTGAATATGTTTCAGAAAACAGGTAAAAAAAAACACAACCCCAAATCAGTGTCTAAATATATATAGACCTAACTGTATATTATTTTTGGCTTTTTCTTCTCTTTTATTTTATTACAATACAGACAAAGGAAATAACCCTGTGTATAACAAAACATGTGGGAGAAATACTTAATTTTCTGGAAAAATTTCAAGGGTGCCAAAAGTTATGGCCATAACTGTATCTGGCCTCTGTGTGCCACCATTTATCTGGACTCGGTGGATGGCCTTCCCATCTATAGATTGACGGTGATTGGAAGACCAATGGTATATGTGTAACTTGTGACTCTCTTATCTCACCGTTGCTCACTGTCACCTGGACGCCATCACTTCTGCTACTGGAGCTTGTTCTACACCGGTATTCTCCGTCATGTTCCTTTTTGGCACTTGGAATAGTAAATGTCTTCTGATGAGCATCTAATGGCCGACCATCTTTGTACCAGTAAAAGTCTTCCAGTTTAGTAGAATGCAGGACCTTACAGGTCATAGTGATCTTATCTCCTTCGAATATGGTCCTCCAGTCCGGATCCAGTTCCAAGTAGGTTAGCGGTGCGGCCTCGGACATCGGAGACCATAGGCCAACAATGACTACCCAGAATGGGGAGAACTTCAGTGACCTCCTCACTACACAATAGCACAAAAACAAGTGAAACGACAATTATACCGCAAGGATCTGTGTGATACTATTTATCTACACGTGTGCGACACTATATCTGGAGGCAGTTTGATTTTTTTGGCCTGTATCTGCATGGAGTTTGTATATTCTCCTCATGTTGGCGGGGGTTTGCTCTGGGTACACTCCCACATGCCGAAAATATAACAGGTCAATACCACATGCCAAAAATATAAATATAAAAAGTAAGTCAATAAAATAAAAATTCACATATTGAGTATTACCACAAGTGTAACGACCTGAACATGGTTAACAGCAACATAATCTAAAAATTTTTTTTCCAAAATTGCCATTTTTTCGAAAGAGCTATCAAAAAATATTATATTCAGCAAAGTGGCATCAAATAAAAAAACACCCAGGCAATTTTGTAGAAAAATAATATGCTATAATAATATATGACTATTATACAATACAATATTATACAATACGGGTATGGGTCTTGAAAAATAAGGTTGCAAAAAAATTAATAAGGTGTGCAAAAAATTAAAAAAAAAAAAAAGAAATTAGAAAAATTTGAAAAAAGTTTAAAAAAATCTTTTAAAAAATATAAAATTTGAAATCTTTCTCATTCCTTAAATCACCTATAAAAATAAACAAAAAAAAAAATGTATTCCAAAAATGTCTGAACCGTAAACATATAAAAAATATCTGTCCCAGATTGTGAAAATCAGAACTGCCGAACCTCCATTTTATCGTCTCTCAAAATTTTTTTTTATAAAAAGAGGTGAAAACGGTAAAAATAACGATGGTGGTAAAAACGACAACTCGTTTCCTAAAAGACTCACAGATCTATACATTGAATTATGGCGATGAAAAAATATTTTTTAAATTTTTTAAAGTTTTGGATCTTTGCAAACATTATATAAAATTATTAAAAAATTGGTCTCGTTGTGATTGTACCGATCTGCAGAATATAGGCGCCGAATCATTCGTTCTGGACTGTAAACATTAGGTGGGGGCTGTAAAAAAAATGCCTCAAGTGCAGTTTTTTCTTATTCCTACTCAGAATTTTTTGAAAGTATATTTTTAGAAAAAAAATGACTTACGGCAGGAGACCACGAGGAAAGCTGAAACAAAGAGAAAAGATATCAGACGGGCAAAAAGTAACTGCCGAGGAACAGGAAGAACGTGGACAGAAAGCCATTAGGACCTCAGATGACCTTTACAAGGACTACAGGATGCTCAAAAATAACTAAAAACACGTATTTTATATAGAAGTAATCATCTAAGTTTATCTGGAGGAAATTCAGAAAAAATTCTAAACCAATTTCAAATTTTTAATCCATATTATAATTAAACAAATAAAGGATACACTGCTGGATTTCATGAAAGTAAGAATTTAGAATTAGTAAATTATAGAAATTAGTTTTTATTCAATTATTATATTTTTAGGAATCTTCGTATACATTATGATTTTCTTGCTTAGCAAAACATATAAGACATTGCAAAAATTCATTAAAAATCTACATATTGTATGAAGGCAACTGTCTAGAATGTGAAAAGAAATTCTAAATATTTCCTTTTTATAGAATTTTCGAAATAATTCTTAATGTATTTAGGTTAAAAAACATCCATATAACCGTTTTCTATATCAGGGGTCGGCATAAATATCATTTTAGTCTTCTAAAAATTCAGTAAAGGAACCCCCTACTAGTGAGACTATGAGTCCCATGCGGTTATATTTCACTATAATACTGCCCGACCTCAAGAATTTACAAAATAGAAAAAAGTTTTAGAATCTGATATTAAAATTCTCACGCCAACATGGCCGACCTTTACACAAGTTCTATAGATTCATATAAGGGACATATAAGTGAACAATACATATTGTCGGTACTTACAGACTGAGAAGATCCACGGCAGGGCTGACATGACTCCGCCATATGGGGTAAGCGTGACGCTGATATGTAGTCAGGTGTAGAGTAAAAAATCTCACTTCCCCTTTCCAGTAATAAGGAATGTAAATGAAGAGTCAGAAGACAGAATCGCAGCAAACAGGAAGAAGAGACCACCCCGGAGACCCCGCCATAGCAGTAATGTCATATAAGGGTGCACAGTCTGGAAATGAGTGTCGGGTGTTATAATTAATCATCGTGATATTTTCACACTGGGTGGCGATAGAGAATAATGTAGGCCTATGCAGGGCAAAGGACCCCACTGCACCTCTTACTAGATGACGCCATCTCGCTGATAGCTTGGGTTCACCATAAGGACAGGTGAAACATTCTAAACTCCAGAGAGAGCCATCAGATAATGCCTGAATCGGTTAGAGATGGTCACACGATGGCCTATCCATTATAACCATGAGGCATTGCCTTTAAGAAGGACTCGTTTTCCAAGCTTCTATTAATGTGCTAAGAGAACCAATCAGATTTCTCTTCACTGGAATGTTAGAAGCCCGGGTGGAAGGCGCCATCTTTCTTCAGCACGGTGAGTGGCTTGTCTGCCACCGAGGCTACTGAGTTGTCAGTCACTGGTGAAGGACTTCATACCTCCATAGGACAGTGATTCACACACACGTGATTGATGTTCTACTGTAGAACCCGATTGGTGGGGGAGAGCAACTTCGGGCTGTTTCCGGTGCATACGAGAGTTACACATGTTGTTCTGTTAAGACAGAGACTTTTCTTGTTACCATGGCTGAGAGAGTTATTCATCAGATACTGTATTTAACTTTAGCTCCATGTCCAGCCACAGCTGTCATGTGTCATGTATGTGGGAGGAGATGGAGACTCCATGCCCATAGGTGTGACGCCAAAGACAGGGAAGTTACAGATTACAAGTGACTACATGTGACTAATAGGGTTGAGCTGATCTTGACTTTTCAGGATCGATTTTGAAATCTGATTTCTGATCATTTTTCATTCGAACCCGATCTCCATCCCAATTCCGATCCCAATGCAAGTCAATGGGATTATTTTACTAATCGGAGATTGGATTTTAAAAACAATCCTATTCACTATACAGCATGGAATCTAACAATTGAACGCTTTAATTACTAGAATCCACGCTGTGTAGTGATTTTTTTTTAATCACTAAGGGTGTATAAGGGTGTATGGGGGTGTATAAGGGTGTATAGGGGTGCATAAGGGTATATAAGGGTGTATAGTGGTGCATAAGGGTGTATAGGGGTGTATAAGGGTGTATAGGAGTGTATAAGGGTGTATAGGGGTGTATAAGGGTATATAGGAGTGTATAAGGGTGTATAGGGGTGTATAAGGGTGTATAGGGGTGTATAAGGGTGTATAGTGGTGCATAAGGGTGTATAGGGGTGTATAAGGGTGTATAGGAGTGTATAAGGGTGTATAGGGGTGTATAGGGGTGTATAAGGGTGTATAGGAGTGTATAAGGGTGTATAGGGGGTATAAGGGTGTATAGGGGTGTATAAGGGTGTATAAGGGTGTATAGGGGTGTATAAGGGTGTATAGGGGGTATAAGGGTGTATAGAGGTGTATAGGGGTGTATAAGGGTGTATAGAGGTGTATAAGGGTGTATAGGGGTGTATAAGGGTGTATAGGGGGTATAAGGGTGTATAGGGGGTATAAGGGTGTATAGAGGTGTATAGGGGTGTATAAGGGTGTATAGGGGGTATAAGGGTGGTAAAAGACTGCGATCACAACCAGATGCTCTTTGTGACGTTTTACTTGAATATCTTAAGTAACATACAGGAAATAGTCACTAGGGTTAACCCCCTGTGCGCCGGCTGTGTCCATTCCTTCTAATGGGAGACTAGCTAACATCTCTAGTAGCTACTTACTTGCAGAGATGGCTGGTCCGGTGCCCGGTGTTCTCGTTCTTCTTCGCCTCGCTGCCCCCTGCCTCCCAGGTCAGAAGAGTGTGGGCGGGTACTGGGAGGGGAGACGTCACGTCTCCCCGCCCTGTACCCGCCCACACTCTCCTAAGTCACAAGCCCTGCCTTCTTCCTAGCTCTTTAAAACTAACTCGGTAGGCGGGGGCAGCGAGGCGAAGAAAAACGAGAACACCGGGCCGCGGACCAGCCATCTCTGCAGGTAAGTAGCTACTAGAGATGTTAGCTAGTCTCCCATTAGAATGAATGGACACAGCCAGCGTACAGGGGGTTAAGGCTGTGTGCCGGCTGCTTCCATTCATTCCTATGGAACCGCAGCGGAGCCTTCACACTGAGTATATAAAGGCTAACATTGTTAGCTTTTCCCACAATGCTTGGCCAGTAGCAAAGCATGCGATCACAACCAGATGCTCTTTGTGACGCTTTACTTGAATATCTTAAGTAACATACAGGAAATAGTTAGTCACTAGGGTTGAGCGATCGTGTTCGAGAAAATTTCACGATCGCGATCGTTTAGGTGCTTGGCCAGTAACAAAGCATTGTGGGAAATAATCACCAATCTCTATCCCACCTAAACGATCGCGATCGTGAAATTTTCTCGAACACGATCGCTCAACCCTAGTGACTAACTATTTCCTGTATGTTACTTAAGATATTCAAGTAAAGCGTCACAAAGAGCATCTGGTTGTGATCGCAGTCTTTTACCACCCTTATACCCCCTATACACCCTTATACACCCCTATACACCCTTATGCACCCCTATACACCCCTATACAACCTTATGCACCCCTATACACCCCTATACACCCTTATACCCCCTATACACCCTTATACACCCCTATACACCCTTATGCACCCCTATACACCCCTATACAACCTTATGCACCCCTATACAACCTTATGCACCCCTATACACCCCTATACCCCCTATACACCCTTATACACCCTTATGCACCCCTATACACCCCTATACAACCTTATGCACCCCTATACACCCCTATACACCCTTATGCACCCCTATACACCCTTATACCCCCTATACACCCTTATACACCCCTATACACCCTTATGCACCCCTATACACCCCTATACAACCTTATGCACCCCTATACACCCCAATACAACCTTATGCACCCCTATACACCCCTATACACCCTTATACCCCCTATACACCCTTATACACCCCTATACACCCTTATGCACCCCTATACACCCCTATACAACCTTATGCACCCCTATACACCCCTATACAACCTTATGCACCCCTATACACCCCTATACACCCTTATACCCCCTATACACCCTTATACACCCCTATACACCCTTATGCACCCCTATACACCCCTATACAACCTTATGCACCCCTATACACCCTTATGCACCCCTATACACCCCTATACACCCTTATACCCTCTATACACCCTTATACACCCCTATACACCCTTATGCACCCCTATACACCCCTATACACCCTTATGCACCCCTATACACCCCTATACACCCTTATACCCCCTATACACCCTTATACACCCCTATACACCCCTATACACCCTTATACCCCCTATACACCCTTATACACCCCTATACACCCTTATGCACCCCTATACACCCCTATACACCCTTATGCACCCCTATACACCCCTATACACCCTTATGCACCCCTATACACCCCTATACACCCTTATGCACCCCTATACACCCTTATACACCCCTATACACCCTTATACATTGGCAAATGTTTGCAGAACTATGTTCTTGATTTTATACACTGAAGCAAAGGGACTGAATGTAACAGCAGATTCCAGTGATTCCGAGTATGTAGTGTTACCTTAGGACACATTTAGGGATTTTTCTTACTTTTACTTTCTATGACTATTTAGTTTAAAATTCTTGAATTAAAAAACCCAAATATATGACTAAGAGCGTGAGACCAGAGCAGATATGAGGAATCACTGCTGGGGGAAGTGAAAGAGCATGTGATGGGTGCTGCCCCGAATACATGAAACTAACTCACACACATGACCTAGAACAACCGGAGCAGAACACGAGGAGGCGACCACCAAGGCATATGTGTTGTGTCTACACGTTCTCCAGTCTACTCCCACACAACACACTCACTGTAAAATCTATATACCTTGTGACACTTACAATAGTGGTGTATTTTATGTGACAGATGGCTCTGAGACCACCAATGGGACTAGGGCCTGGTAGTATCTATTATTCTGGGGGCGGCCATCTTGTCTGAGCTTCTCCGCTGCTCTGTCGACAGCATTTAGTGACCTGTTTTACATCACAGTCATGGCCGTCGTCAGTAATAGTCTGGAGACAACCCATTTAGACATGATATGGGCAGGTAGTGGGGGGGGGGATAAGCTGTGACATCATCTATTGTAAGGACTGAATGTAATAATGTCTCCGTGAGGTTTTCTATAGAGGTGTTACCTTCTATTGTAACCCTGACTGTGCTATAAATAAAGTGACTGCAGTAAAGATAGCCCATGTAGAATTGGCAATTGCTAGGCTATTATTAGGCTTAGTGGTTAGAGAAAAATTGTAGTACTTAAAAAAATCTATCAAATTAAAATCATCAAAAAATCTTTATTAATATATTTATCATATAAACTTGGTTTTGATCCCAGTCATCCCCGGGCAGCACAAAATCCTTGTTTATATGCACTTTGTTACCAACAATTTTTGACAATTTTAATAAATTGTTTCATAATTTGAAGAACAAATAATGGATAATAATGGATAATAATGGATGGATAATCCCAATTTTCCCACAATCTTGGGTTGGTCGGTGACATCTATAGAATTATTTGTCAGTCCTGTGTGTTTCGTGATCTTGGACATCGGTCCATTGTCTATTATCGGGGCTTTAGGCGACTCTTCGGGTCCAGTCTGAAATCTTTGGCCGGTCTAGGAATTTTCTGTCTTGAAATGATAAATCAGTATAGTGAGAATGGCAAGAAGTATGGCGGCAGAGAGGCCCAGGCGGATGAGGTTCTCAAGTCCATAATGACCCAATGGTTCTCCAGATAGTTCTAGAAGAAAAAACAATTCTAAAAATTATTTTAAAAAATGGGTCATCAATTTTAGATCAATGAGGTCTGACCTGTTTGGACAAGCTTGCCATGTATGTTCTCATACATAGTGGCTGTGCTTGGTATTACAATACAGCTCCATTTGCTTCCCTGGTACCATGTGACCAATAAAGAAGCTGTCACTGGTCTGTGAAGCCACTTTGGATAGCTGATCAGTGGTGGTGCCGGTTGTCAGACCTCCAGTAATCTGATATTGATGAACTTTCCTATGGAAATCTACCCATGTCTCTTGATCACCACAACCATGATTACCTATCAAAGTGGGCTAACCCCAAAATGTACATTGGGAAGAACCAGTGATGTCACCTTGATGGGAAGCAAGATTAAATCTATATCCAACCACCATATATAACTTGGAGATGTAAATATGATATGTACAGAACACTGGAAAGTGAACACAATCCTATTTATATTATAAATGTGAAAGTTTGTGTGTTTGGATGTTTGTGGGTTTGTGTGTTTGGATGTTTGTTCCTCAATCACTTTGTGGGTTTGTGGGTTTGGATGTTTGTTCCTCAATCACACCCGAACGGCTGAATGGATTTCCTCGAAATTTTGCACACACCTACATATTGGCCAAGAAAGGGTAATAGGCTACTTTAAAAGTGTCTCACTCACCCCAAAACGCCGCCGCGACCCTCCAAAGTTGTCTCCTGCTCCGCTGTCGGCCCGGGCATGACGTCACCGCAGAGACTTACACACAGCTGCTATTGGTGCATGCTGGTGTGTGGGCGGGATAGGGAGCCAGCACAGCGGCCCATAGATTGCCGCTGAATTGTGGGCGTGGCCAGCGCGTGCAAACCCGACGCTGAACATGGCGGCTGCCCGCATCGCTCCGAACGCCGCTGACATGCCGGGCGGCCACACATTGCCTCAGCAGCGCATCCAGTCCGAACAAGCCCAGCCGCACGTACCCGCAAACTGTGCGGTCGGGAACACACACGCCACGGGAAGGACCGCACAGGCTCACTGAAGCTGCGGCCACAAGACACACACCTCCCCAGCATGTAAATGGTGAGTACTGCAGGAACAGGGATCAGCGGGATGCTTAAGGGAGGGGAGGGGAGAGGGGGTGCTAGTGCTAAGGGTTACGGAGGCGGCCGGGGGTGCGGGTTTGGCAACAAAGGGCAGAAGGTAAGTAGTGGGGAGAGGAGCCAGAGTGCACATGTGGAAAGAGGGGAGGGGTACATGTAGGAGGTGACTGTAATCTCTAAAAGGGGGCGAGGGTGCCGGGGACGCGGGTGGAAGGTAAGGGGAGAGCCGGGGGCGAGGGTGGGGGGAAAAGGGAGGGCCGGAGGTGCAGCAGCGGGGCCGTGGGGTCCTGGCCCACGATGCTGTGGGAGGGGCCCGCGCCGGCCGCAAGGAAAGGGCCGTGGCGGGCCACGGGTGGCGCTGCAGGTGGTTCGCGCAAGGGTGAGGGGATAGCGGTCGAAGTTGCGGGTTATAGCTAGTGTCTATATACAATTGGGAACCAATCATGATGGCAACCATTCTACTGACTGGCAAACCATTGTATGTACATGATATTGGCAAGCGACCATGTTGTCAAGATAAGGCAATATTTACATGTCTTTAAAAGCGTTTATAGCACCCACATGCCATGGTATAGTCATCTTATTATGCCCTTTGCCATTGGGAAACCACCATCTTTCCCATAGTCGGAAGAAACGCACTTAAATTTGTGAATCCACCATGATGCCCTTCATACAACTGGAAAGCAAGCATGATATGTACATAACACGCTGTAATAATACCACTATGACATAAAAAGCCAAGAAATCGCCCATAACACCCATGTGCCAATGAGTTGTGTTCATGATACATCCTATTCTTGAGCGTAGCAATGTTGATACATATGTGTAATGAAGCAAACCATGATTTTGCCATTGGGTGCCCGGACACCTCTGGTCATTACAATGGATTACTCCTTACTTTTAAGTCTGACGTCGTAGTGTTGGGTACACAGGTGATCCCATTGGCTGGTGAAAAGCTCCGCCCTGTAGATATTCTGATCTTCGCTGGTCAGATTAGATAATCTCAGTGATCCATCCTCCAAGACAGACGCTTTACCATGGTAGCTGGAATTATGGCGATACATAATACCGCCTGGCCGTGTAATCGCTATATGATCAATGTTATTAATGTCCCAGTAGGCTCTTGTCACGTTTGGACGATTTGGAAGTTTCAGCATAACACTTTCTCCAAGACGACTAAATAATTGTTGAGTGGGAGTGCAGGCTTCTAAGGGATCTAGGAAACATAGAGATTAGGGGGGTCATTTCATGTATTCTGGACGATTCACATATGGACTTACTGTACGGTACAGTGGAAGCAGTTCCCAAAGTCTATGGGTCTGTCCATTGGATAGAGTAGTGTCTATGGGTACCATTTCAAGACCCTGGTGGTGTATTGTTCATTAGTAGAGTTGAGCCGATCTTGACTTTTCAGGATCGATTTTGAAATCCGATTTCCGATCATTTTTCATTCAAACCCGATCTCGATCCCAATTCCGATCCCAATGCAAGTCAATGGGATTTTTTTTACTAATCGGAACTCGGATTTTAAAAACAATCCTATTCACTATACAGCATGGAATCTAACAATTGAATGCTTTAATTGTTATAATCCACGCTGTGTAGTGATTTTTTTTAATCACTAAGTAGCCAGAGGATTTTTTTTAAAATCCTCTGGCTACTTAGTCCCCCCGGGTGTCCACTTACCTGCAGAGATGGCTGGTCCGGTCCCGGTGTTATCGTTGTTCTTCGTGTCGCTGCCCCCGATTCCAAGGTTAGGAGAGTGTGGGCAGGTTCGGAGAGTGTGGGCGGGTACTGGGAGGGGATACGTCATGTCTCCCCACCCTGTACCCGCCCACATTCTCCTAAGCCACAAGCCCCACCTTCTTCCTAGCTCTTTAACACTAACCTGGGAGGCGGGGGCAGCGAGGCGAAGAAGAAAGAGAACACTGGGCACTGAACCAGCCATCTCTGCAGGTAAGTAGCTACTAGAGATGTTAGCTAGTCTCCCATTAGAATGAATGGATGCAGCCAGCACGCAGGGGGCTAAGGCTGTGTGTCAGCTGCTTACATTCATTCCTATGGAACCGCAGCGGAGCCTTCACACTGAGTATACACTCTGCTCAGAATGAGTGGAGCATATACTCAGTGTGAAGGCTAACATTGATAGCTTTCCCACAACGCTTGACCAGTAGCAAAGCCTTGTGGGAAATAATCACCGATCTGGATCCCACCTAAAAAGATCGTGTTTTTAATTCCGATCGCGATCGTGAAATTTTCATGATCGCTGATCGGAATCCGATCTTTTCCAAACAAGATCGCTCAACCCTACTTACATTTTGTAAGTAATCTTTATTAAAAATTTGTTGTGCCATTTTTCCGCTGTAGATTCAGTGTAACTACTTCACATCACTGGTTGTCCTGCTGCTTCTGCCATAAATCGCACCAGATACTGATCCTACTGTGTCTGCTCTCTCTTCTCCTCCTATCTTTTGACAATGTTAGCGATATCAATAGAGATGGAAGAAGTTTTACACATCATATCAGAGTGTGGAGAAGGAGGACATCCAAGTCTTCAGGCAGAGCAGATTACGCAGGCTGTGTTGTATGAAAGTCTAGTTAGGGATAAGATATCTAGAATTGATCTGGCAGTTTGTAACAAAGCTGATTCTTCTGCAATGAAGATGGAGATGGACATTCGGGGATCATATGAATATTATGGGACACCTTAAAATAACAACTTTGCCTTTAGAAGCTTTGATAGTTGAATAAGGTTCTACCATAAGGGCTCTTATCACCCAATCCCCTTTCTCTAGTCAGGCCATACGTTGTTGGCTAAGATTCTTGTAGAATATTTGGCTAAAGTCTGTCCTTATCTCTTTCATGAAGATCCGAAGGAGTTTCGCCCAGTAGGACAGCAGCCGACACAAGATTGGACTGGAATATGTAGATATGTCCTGATAATATCCAGGACTGTGACGTGGTGTCGCTCTATGGACAGAAGTCTTTGTCTACAATGAGTGGAACGTTCTGCAGGCGATTCGGATGATGTTGGGTTTAGAATTAGGGTCATAAACTGAGTTGGGCTTTTAGACCCTGGACCTAAAGCTAGACTTAGTATTAGTGCTATGGTCATGGGGTGGAAATATAAGGGCCATGGTCTCCACTTTTATTCTACTTTGGGTGGTGGAGACTTAGGAGATCTGTAATTGATCTAGATCTGATATGGAGGAGCTAAAGTATGGAAACAGGGAGGAGAAAACCAGAGAAAGCCTAGAGAGTAGGCAGGGATGGTTTATAAGGTCTCTGCCTTCTCGACAACTGTATACATGCACAATGGCGCAGATATATTAAGACTGTCGTGCCATATGGCAATCTTAATAAAGGGCCCAAATGGCAGAGGTAATGAGAGATTTATGGAAAGGGTGTGTCCCACCAGTTCATGTCGATGGAGAGGGGAAGGGGGAGGAGGAGACGGCTGCCATGCTTTATTGCTTCTTTCTCTACAGTGAGTGTTATCTCTGTATAACACTGCTGGCCCTATAAAAGCAACCGGAAATCATTCAAGTCAACGACTTACCAACATTTGGAGAAATTCCAGTATTCTCTAAAAGTAGAAGAAAAAATGTTTTTACAACTGTATGTGAACTGAAACCAAAAAATATCATACACATCATATCATACCACAAGGTTTATTATATGACTATCACAATGTTAGTGATGCAGGTTTTCCCGATATGTTAACTTTTTTCTTTTACTTGAAGTTGTCCCATTAGAATAAGTCAAAATCACCCCCCACCCCCCCAAACTGGTCAATGGGATCAGGTCAAGAGACACATCATCTCACCCAATGTGTTAGGAGAACATTTTCTTGTTCTATGAATGATGGATGACCTTCTTCATACCAAGTCGTATTCATTTTGGATTTTCCATAACTCTTAGGTGAGGCTGCACTGTATATCTTTAGGGTTGGCCACCCATTGATCATCACTAGATTTTGGAGTCTCTTAAGACTCCAGTGTTGGCCAAGGGAGGTGCTGAAAAATTATTAGACACTCACACTGACATTCCTTCAGGTCTCCTAGATTCCCTTGTGACATCCAATGTTCTTTCCCAGGCGTCGTCTGGCCTCTTCTGGCTTCCTGGGTGACATCAGTGGCCCTGGGTCACCACTGTAGCCTGTGAATAGGCCTCAGTGGTCACATGGGGTGCCTCAATGCCATGAGGCTTTGACACAAGCCTCATGACATCCACATGGCCTACATGATCGCTGAGACCCAACGACAGACATCAGTGGGCCAACAATGTCGCTCAGAAAGCCAGAAGAGGTCAGTAGAGGCCAGGAAAGTTGAGTTGACACCGTGAGGGAGCCCAGGAGAGGTGAGGGAAAGTGAGTGTGTAATATCGACACCTCCCCTAGGTTTCCGATAATTATGCTCTGGGGTCTGAAATGAACCTTTTGGGCAAATGTCACAAATATTCACAAGGTTCTCCCATCTCTACAAATGATCTACCTTTGTATCCTTTGTATCTTTACAACTCACCATCGAGTCTGACATCGTAGAGCTGTACGCACTGATAGAGCCCTTTCTCATCAAATAGCTCCACTCTGTAGATTTTTTCATCATCGGCCGTTAACCCTGTAATTACTAAAGAGCCATCACTGAAGCTGAAGAGTCTCCCGAGGTATCTGTAGCTATACTCGCCCAGATGTAATGGTTGGCCCGGTCCTGTAACTGCAATAATGTGAATTACGAAGTTCCAAGTAATGAAAGACAACTGAGGCAGAGTCTGATTAACTTGTAGTATGGCGTCTTTTCCTTCATCAACTGTAAGATTCCTCATAGATCCACAACAGGAAACATCTAAGATAGAAGAAGTATTTAGGAAAAACTGAGATTTATGTGCTGAGCGCTTTAACCCCTTTCTGGCATCTGCCATAATAGTACAGTGAATGTTGGGTGTAGCTAAGCTAGCACCATAACTAAGGGGTCTCCCATCTTACACGCACAATCAGAACCCGCTCTGATCCCAGGAATTAACTCTTTATATGGCTACCTTTCCCCTATCCCTCTCACACTACTCTTGTTAATGTCCGTTGCTGTCTTCCATCATAGGATGACAGCAACGGACATTAAACTGTCACAGAGAATAGCATCCATCATGAAGATACAGTAGCATCCATCATGTTGTTTCCATTAGTGTCAATGGGAATGGACATAAAATCAGTCTGTGACCGTTCTCTGCAACAGATTAATGTCCATTGCTGTCATCCTATGACAGAAGACAGCAACGGACATTAACAAGGGTAGTGTGAATGCCCCCTACTCTCAGCTTCCATTATGGCTCATGTTCAGAGAAGTGTCAGGCTTGCCATAGCCACAATACTGTTACAACAGTCTATAGTACAAGTGATCTACTGGTTGAGATCCTAGGGGAGTCTAAAAGTAAAAAAAGTTAAACATATTCCAAAAATGTTGAAAAAATATACCAAAATATAAAAGTATAATAAAGTAAGTCACCTCCCATTCCCTAGCAGGCAGGTGAAAATAATCAGAAACACATTGGGCTTCCCTGAGTCCAAAAACACCACAACTAAAAAAATATTTATCCCATGTGGTAAAGACTTTAGCAGTGGGAAAAAAAATCCAAATACAATTATTCTGTTTTTATGCTTTGTCCTCCCCCAAAAAATCAACAAAAACTGATAATGCAGTCAGACATTCCACAAAATGACATAAAAAAAAAACTACATCTTGTCCCACAAAAAAAAAAGAAACCTTACACACTCTGTATGGAAACATAAAAATCCATGGGTGTCAGAATGCAGTGATGTAAACAGTACTTTGCAAGTTTTAGATTTTTGTAATGGAAGTAAAACATAACAAAATCTGATCGAGAAAGTATATATAAGGAACCCGTCATTATTACGAAACGTGAACACCGTAAAAACAAATCCCAGAACTTGTTCGTTTTTTCCATTTCCATCCCATTCAGAATTTTTCCAGCTTCCCACTACATCGTGTAGAATATAAAATGGTGCCATTAAAAAATGCAATTTGTCCCACAAAAAAATAATCCTTCACATGCAAAAATAGTAAAATTGTGGCTTTTGGAAAGTGGGGAGGGAAAAAACAAAGGGGAGAGGAAGGGGTTAAATTAGGCAACATAGCACCAAATCACCACCATGCACCCCAAAATAGAGTAAATATACAATTTAGCACAAAATTATGTCCATTTTTGACAATTTTGTTAGCAACAAACTTATCCCAGGATATCCTGCTTCTGAGACCCCTAAACAGAAACTGGAAACTGGGCAAGGATTTAATTTCCCTGCACTGCCTCCACAGGAAAACTGAAGTATTACACCAGCTAACATTGAACTCAATGGAATGTGGATTTGACTGTTCTTCAGTAACAAGAGGTGCTTTGCTCTGGATAATAGATGATGGTCTTAAATTAGGGATCCCTATCCCTAATTGTTTTATCAGACAGTAGTTTCCTAATATTACACCCCCCACCCCCACCCCGACATGTGGTACGGTGACCATCAACTAAACTTCTCTCTAAAACAATATGGAAAAGCTAAAATTTCCAAGAATGAGTATATGTGTCCAAAATGACAAATTCTTGGATGGCGGGTGGAAGGTTCCCAAAGTAGAGGCTACAACACCAAACACCAATAATCGAAATCAGATACAAAACAATGAAAAACTCACTTTTTAGTGGACAAACAAGAAGGATCCAGCAGAAGAGCGAGGAGATTACTTTGATACTCTGAAGTGGCATCTTGGACTTCTAGGAGCAGTTATCAAAATGTACTTCCCTCTCGAATATGTATCACGCAACTCAACTCCACCAGCTCAAACCTCAGACACATCCTGCTTCTTCTATATATCCAGAATCCACCCCCACATCCGTACATAATCAGCCACAGTTTTTATACATTATATTATGGAGGCTCCAAAGTAAACCCAACACCTAGTTTGAGCCAGTTCCAACCTTCAATGAAAAGGTTAGGTCTACAAGAGCTAGAAACCTCTCGTAAGTTTCTATAACTCACATTTTTCGTGAGTTGGTTGACTTGGACATCAGTTCAGTGTCAAGTCAACCAAAGACCAAGCTTGTCAACCATTAATGGATAGAAGGTTCTGTGGCATCCTGGTGCGTATTTTTAGATGTAACATGTCCTTGTCAAGGTATCAGGGCTAGCTGGTTCACGATCACCACTCCTGCACCTCTATAATGCCTCTAGATGGGACATCACACAAGACCAGATTAAGCCAAGGAACAATCATCTAAAAATGGTGGTAATGAATCCTCCAGAGTTTGGTTCTCCACTAAAGCTGCACGTTGGCGGAGGTCTTCCATATCTGAATTTATTATTAGACATCACCTCTGTATACCACGCCCCATATAACTGGACTGTGGCCAGTGACTAGTATAAATATCCATACGTTTCCTAATAAAGTTCATGTTTCCACAGATATTTCCTGAGTTGACTTTTTATCTTCATATATTTCACATCCTCTTGCAGAGATGGAGGAGAGTTCAGGTCATTTCTAATGCCAAAGGTTTCTTCTGAATATGTGTCATATAGGGGGGAGGTTTAGAAGCTTCTGGACCCATTTACTGGACCAATGGGCAGGTTGATGATCATACCTAGGGATGTCGCTTCCCGTTTATTGGCCACTCCTTGGCACCATCTACCTGAAGAAGTCATCACTACTGGATGATGAATTGTTCCATGAAGACACGAAAGATGTGACCACCTGACAAAAGAGTCATCACTGACCATGAGTTGGAAAGATCTTTCCCAGGCGATGTAATTCCCAAAAATCAGTAAATATAAATGAGTCTCCTGTCTTATGAATAGGATAATGGACACTCTCTACTAGATTGTCACCTCTCGAGGCCATGACCCTAATCGTATCTAGAGATGAGCAAACTGGTCCATAACAAAGCAGGTTCACGATGAATTTGGCTAAAAATTTTCCCTGAAATTTTTGGGTTTCATCTCTCATGGATCAATATTATACTTTGGGGTCTCTATAGACACCAGAGTACTATAAGTGGAGGTTCGGTGGAGATGCGGAAAAAGTAAGCATCGATACTTACTACTTACTTCTTCTGGGCTCCATTGTGGACCATCTATGGTCCTCTTTTTCCTCTTCTGGCCTCTTGGGTGACATCAGTGACCATAGGGGATCACTAATGCCCATGACTGGACCTATGTGGTTGCGTGGGGCACGCTAATGTCAGGATGATGATAACATCACCCATGAGGCTGGAAGAGGCCAGGAGAGGACCACAGATGTCCGTGAAGGAGAATCGAATTCAGAAAGGGAGCCCAGGAGATGTGAGGGAAGGTGAGTATCAGAGTTCATTATTGTTCTACACTTCTCCTGGACCTCCACTTAGTAAACTCTAGGGCAACCTCCTCAGACTCAGAGAACCCCTTGGGCCACCATTACCCTCAGGGAACCTTCTACCCTCAAGAATTCAGGGAACCCATTGAGGCACTCCTTGCAGGACCTGAACCAAAAACATCATAAGGATGCAGATAAAGTTCTGTGAGATCTTTCCAACCATAGTTTCGTAGTCCATTGGTGGGTTTCCAAGACACCCCTTGATGGACATTGCTGCTCTGGGGTCTATTTACATGGAGGGGCTTCCATCTTCTCAGGGTCACATGTCCACGTAAATTCTTGATCTCAATGTATTATAATAGCAGGAACAGCAGCGATGTGTCATGGGGGGAGGTGGGCAATGTAAAAGACATGGCAAGACACAGGAAATTTCTCCACATAACAGGATGAAAGGGTTACACAAGAGAAACATAAAAAGGAAGCAGTGAATGTGCAAAAATACCCGCAGCCCCCATCACGGGGCGTAAAATACCAAGAACCGCGGCTCGGATTCACAGTATAGGGACTGACTGGTCTCCTGAGGTTGGAAATACAGACCAGTAATAGGAATGGAAGGGGAATTCAAGAAGAATGAAAACTAAGAAGACATGAAGATATATCAACACCCCCCCCCCCCCCCCCGAAAATGAGCCCTCTAAAGCCATGCACATATACAGCTGTATACCATAGCCAAACCTCTCATATAATGAATAGTACAGCTATACATCTATTACTACTGACAACCACCTGTATATACCATGTCTGAGAGGTTGTCACAGCCCCGCCCCCTGTTATTGGATCAGACTCCTCATACATTATACATATATGATTACATTAGATCAGGCCACTGACTAGCCAGCAGATAACATAGGATGATTGGCAGATCTGGTTGTCTCCCTCTCCTACAAACTCTTCACCCCACAGTCAATGACTTCTAAGACAGAGAATTGAGCGCAGATCAGACAAACAGGAAAGAGGAAATCACTGCTCAGGACACAATGTTGTCAGTCTGCAGTTTTCTTACCTCATATTTGCAAAATCACCAAAGAGAGGCCGTGTGGGATAGGATATATATATATACAGCCATGTATGTAACAGACCAGCACTGTATGTACTGCTGAGCATTGTGTATAGCAGAGGAGTAACTACCAGCAGATCAGACATAGGGGCGTCACTGGGGCCCAACAACTAAGGGGCCAAGGGGGAGGGGAAACCTGAATGCTCCTCCTATAGTAAGACATCATATAACCTACAGGTGACATCATAATAATTACTATATTGATATGCCGTAATGTCAAAGTATATACAATCTATGTATGTGACATCACTGTGTGTATTATCCTGTACTGTGACATCACTGTGTGTATTATCCTGTACTGTGACATCACTGTGTGTATTATCCTGTACTGTGACATCACTGTGTGTATTATCTCTGTACTGTGACATCACTGTGTGTATTATCTCTGTACTGTGACATCACTGTGTGTATTATCTCTGTACTGTGACATCACTGTGTGTATTATCCCTGTACTGTGACATCACTGTGTGTATTATACTGTACTGTGACATCACTGTGTGTATTATACTGTACTGTGACATCACTGTGTGTATTATCCCTGTACTGTGACATCACTGTGTGTATTATCCCTGTACTGTGACATCACTGTGTGTATTATCCTGTACTGTGACATCACTGTGTGTATTATCTGTACTGTGACATCACTGTGTGTATTATCCCTGTACTGTGACATCACTGTGTGTATTATCCTGTACTGTGACATCACTGTATGTATTATCCCTGTACTGTGACATCACTGTGTGTATTATCCCTGTACAGTGACATCACTGTGTGTATTATCCCTGTACTGTGACATCACTGTGTGTATTATCCCTGTACTGTGACATCACTGTGTGTATTATCCCTGTACTGTGACATCACTGTGTGTATTATCCTGTACTGTGACATCACTGTGTGTATTATCCTGTACTGTGACATCACTGTGTGTATTATCCTGTACTGTGACATCACTGTGTGTATTATCCTGTACTGTGACATCACTGTGTGGATTATCCCTGTACTGTGACATCACTGTGTGTATTATCCCTGTACAGTGACATCACTGTGTGTATTATCCCTGTACTGTGACATCACTGTGTGTATTATCCCTGTACTGTGACATCACTGTGTGTATTATCCTGTACTGTGACATCACTGTGTGTATTATCTCTGTACTGTGACATCACTGTGTGTATTATCTCTGTACTGTGACATCACTGTGTGTATTATCCTGTACTGTGACATCACTGTGTGTATTATCTCTGTACTGTGACATCACTGTGTGTATTATCCCTGTACTGTGACATCACTGTGTGTATTATCCCTGTACTGTGACATCACTGTGTGTATTATCCTGTACTGTGACATCACTGTGTGTATTATCCTGTACTGTGACATCACTGTGTGTATTATCCTGTACTGTGACATCACTGTGTGGATTATCCCTGTACTGTGACATCACTGTGTGTATTATCCCTGTACAGTGACATCACTGTGTGTATTATCCCTGTACTGTGACATCACTGTGTGTATTATCCCTGTACTGTGACATCACTGTGTGTATTATCCCTGTACTGTGACATCACTGTGTGTATTATCCTGTACTGTGACATCACTGTGTGTATTATCCTGTACTGTGACATCACTGTGTGTATTATCCTGTACTGTGACATCACTGTGTGTATTATCCTGTACTGTGACATCACTGTGTGGATTATCCCTGTACTGTGACATCACTGTGTGTATTATCCCTGTACAGTGACATCACTGTGTGTATTATCCCTGTACTGTGACATCACTGTGTGTATTATCCCTGTACTGTGACATCACTGTGTGTATTATCCCTGTACTGTGACATCACTGTGTGTATTATCCTGTACTGTGACATCACTGTGTGGATTATCCTGTACTGTGACATCACTGTGTGTATTATCCTTGTACTGTGACATCACTGTGTGTATTATCCTGTACTGTGACATCACTGTGTGTATTATCCCTGTACTGTGACATCACTGTGTGTATTATCCCTGTACTGTGACATCACTGTGTGTATTATCTCTGTACTGTGACATCACTGTGTGTATTATCCTGTACTGTGACATCACTGTGTGTATTATCTCTGTACTGTGACATCACTGTGTGTATTATCCCTGTACAGTGACATCACTGTGTGTATTATCCCTGTACAGTGACATCACTGTGTGTATTATCCCTGTACTGTGACATCACTGTGTGTATTATCCCTGTACTGTGACATCACTGTGTGTATTATCTCTGTACTGTGACATCACTGTGTGTATTATCTCTGTACTGTGACATCACTGTGTGTATTATCCCTGTACAGTGACATCACTGTGTGTATTATCCCTGTACAGTGACATCACTGTGTGTATTATCCCTGTACTGTGACATCACTGTGTGTATTATCCCTGTACTGTGACATCACTGTGTGTATTATCTCTGTACTGTGACATCACTGTGTGTATTATCCCTGTACTGTGACATCACTGTGTGTATTATCCTGTACTGTGACATCACTGTGTGTATTATCCCTGTACTGTGACATCACTGTGTGTATTATACTGTACTGTGACATCACTGTGTGTATTATCCCTGTACTGTGACATCACTGTGTGTATTATCCTGTACTGTGACATCACTGTGTGTATTATCCTGTACTGTGACATCACTGTGTGTATTATCTCTGTACTGTGACATCACTGTGTGTATTATCCCTGTACTGTGACATCACTGTGTGTATTATCTCTGTACTGTGACATCACTGTGTGTATTATCCCTGTACTGTGACATCACTGTGTGTATTATCCTGTACTGTGACATCACTGTGTGTATTATCCCTGTACTGTGACATCACTGTGTGTATTATACTGTACTGTGACATCACTGTGTGTATTATCCCTGTACTGTGACATCACTGTGTGTATTATACTGTACTGTGACATCACTGTGTGTATTATCCCTGTACAGTGACATCACTGTGTGTATTATCCCTGTACTGTGACATCACTGTGTGTATTATACTGTACTGTGACATCACTGTGTGTATTATCCCTGTACTGTGACATCACTGTGTGTATTATCCCTGTACTGTGACATCACTGTGTGTATTATCCCTGTACTGTGACATCACTGTGTGTATTATCTCTGTACTGTGACATCACTGTGTGTATTATCCTGTACTGTGACATCACTGTGTGTATTATCCTGTACTGTGACATCACTGTGTGTATTATCCTGTACTGTGACATCACTGTGTATATTATCCTGTACTGTGACATCACTGTGTGTATTATCCCTGTACTGTGACATCACTGTGTGTATTATCTCTGTACTGTGACATCACTGTGTGTATTATCTCTGTACTGTGACATCACTGTGTGTATTATCTCTGTACTGTGACATCACTGTGTGTATTATCCCTGTACTGTGACATCACTGTGTGTATTATCTCTGTACTGTGACATCACTGTGTGTATTATCCTGTACTGTGACATCACTGTGTGTATTATCTCTGTACTGTGACATCACTGTGTGTATTATCCCTGTACTGTGACATCACTGTGTGTATTATCCTGTACTGTGACATCACTGTGTGTATTATCCCTGTACTGTGACATCACTGTGTGTATTATCCCTGTACAGTGACATCACTGTGTGTATTATCCCTGTACTGTGACATCACTGTGTGTATTATCCTGTACTGTGACATCACTGTGTGTATTATCCTGTACTGTGACATCACTGTGTGTATTATCTCTGTACTGTGACATCACTGTGTGTATTATCCTGTACTGTGACATCACTGTGTGTATTATCCCTGTACTGTGACATCACTGTGTGTATTATCTCTGTACTGTGACATCACTGTGTGTATTATCCTTGTACTGTGACATCACTGTGTGTATTATCTCTGTACTGTGACATCACTGTGTGTATTATCCTTGTACTGTGACATCACTGTGTGTATTATCTCTGTACTGTGACATCACTGTGTGTATTATCTCTGTACTGTGACATTACTGTGTGTATTATCCCTGTACTGTGACATCACTGTGTGTATTATCCCTGTACTGTGACATCACTGTGTGTATTATCCCTGTACTGTGACATCACTGTGTGTATTATCTCTGTACTGTGACATTACTGTGTGCATACCTCCCAACTTTTGAGTTGAGTAGAAAGAGGGACATGAATCTGGGGGCAGAGATGTGGAGACATGAATCTGGGGGCAGAGATGGAGAGGACATGAATCTGGGGACAGAGATGTGGAGACATGAATCTGGGGGCAGAGATGTGGAGACATGAATCTGGGGGCAGAGATGGAGGGACATGAATCGGGGGGCAGAGATGTGGGGACATGAATCTGGGGACAGAGACGGAGAGGACATGAATCTGGGGGCAGAGATGGAGGGGACATGAATCTGGCGGCAGAGATGGAGAGGACGTGAATCTGGGGACAGAGATGTGGAGACATGAATCTGGGGACAGAGACGGAGAGGACATGAATCTGGGGGCAGAGATGGAGGGGACATGAATCTGGCGGCAGAGATGGAGAGGACATGAATCTGGGGGCAGAGATGGAGGGACATGAATCTGGGGGCAGAGATGGAGGGACATGAATCTGGGGGGAGAGATGTGGGGACATGAATCTGGGGGCAGAGATGTAGGGGACATGAATCTGGGGACAGAGATGGGGGGACATGAATCTGGGGACAGAGATGGAGGGACATGAATCTGGGGGCAGAGATGGAGGGACATGAATCTGGGGCAGAGATGGAGGGGACATGAAACTGGGGGCAGAGATGGGGGACATGAATTGGGGGGCATGAATCTGGGGGCAGAGATGGGGGGGCATGAATCTGGGGGCAGAGATGGAGGGGACATGAATCTGGGGGCAGAGATGGAGGGGACATGAATCTGGGGGCAGAGATGGAGGGGACATGAATCTGGGGCAGAGATGGAGGGGACATGAAACTGGAGGCAGAGATGGGGGACATGAATCGGGGGGCATGAATCTGGGGGCAGAGATGGAGGGGACATGAAACTGGGGGCAGAGATAGGGGACATGAATCTGGGGGCAGAGATGGGGGGGCATGAATCTGGGGGCAGAGATGGAGGGGACATGAATCTGGGGGCAGAGATGGAGGGACATGAATCTGGGGGCAGAGATGGAGGGGACGTGAATCTGGGGGCAGAGATGGAGGGGGGACATGAAACTCGGGACAGATGAAGGGTGTATATGAAGCTGGGGGAGAGATAGAGGGGGACATATAATTTACGGGTGACTGTAGGAGGATTATACTGTGTGCGGGCAACATGAAAAATTAATGAGAATGGGCAGACTCAACACAAAAGTGGGAGGGGCTAAATTTGCTGCGGCGCGCTACGTGCGCCGCACATTTTGTCCCTCTTTCAGTTCTTTAAAAGTTGGGAGGTATGCATCACTGCGGCCATATAGTTATTTGTTACTCTCCTGCCACCACTGTATATACTGCTGTGCACTGTATATCACTGACCCCATTCTATATACTGCAGAGTATTGTATATCCCTATGACCAGAGCACAGAGCACTGTATACATCACACTGCCTCTATATACCCATGGTCACACCTTGTGTACTGTCCAGGCTGTAGTAAGCCTATTGTGCAATATACTAGGTATTATTCCCAGGAATCACATGAGGGCCGGTGAAAAGAAGCTGAAGCAGCGTTGTGTCCAGAAGTGCCGGATCCCCTCCCTCCACCCCCAGGAAATGAAAATTTCGTTTTATCATTTACTTTTGTCCCAAGCAGAAAAAAACATCCATTCTGCCAAAGATAAGCCCAAGCACCATGTCGTCCGTCGTCCTGTATCTGCTGCTCTGTGAGTATGAGCCTGCCCTCTGTATGCTCTTATATACTGCCATTATATTATATCATATCACACCTATGTATATACTGCTGTCTATCAGGCTTTGTCGTAGTACAACATAGGCAATGGCTTATGGGAAAAACTTATCCAGAATTTTTGTGACATAAACACTATATATATGTATTTGGAACTTGAAGGTGCAACCATAAAATAGCTGGACACATTGTCTAAATCCACCATCTCCCGATGGCATAGAAAGATGAGGGTGGAGATCACTGATCCTTTTTGGATTCAGCCTTGTTGATACAAATTTTCCAAAAATCTTGGGGTTCAGCTGAGCCCAAGATTTTTGGGGATCACCACTAACAAATAACTTCAGACCCCATTGGAGGTACAGAAAAGTAATAATGACTGATACTCACCTATTCTGGGCTTCATAGCAGTATCGTGGCCATTTCCGGTTGTCTTCTAGCTTCTTCTGGGCTCCTGGGTGATGTCACAGGCCCCAAGGGACTGCTGAGGCCTAGGATTGGGCCTCAAGGGTTATTTGAGACATGCCAACCTTCTTGACACTTTAACAAGTTTGACCAAAAACAATATTGGTAGTTGAAAGAAATCTCATGAGGTTCTCCCATTAATGGATGTAGGTTCTGGAGGACCTAGAGGGCGGTCCCTCACCTCTGACTTATAGCCGCTGTGACTCGTGAGTTGACCATTCTCTGAAGAGACCTCTACATGGAGACCAAGGAGTCAGCCAACATACTTAAATTTCTGTCTTGGGTAGTATTATTGGTGATCACCATTGAGTGGTGGGGTGTCCACTTCCTCTTGAATACTTCATTGGTGATCTAGTGAACCAGTAGAGACATATAAGAGTCTTGTCAGAAGAGCTTGGGGACACAATTCCCAAAATACTAGAACTAGATGGGCCCAGACCAACATCTCCTACCAGCCACAGTCTTGACGATAGAGAAAAGTGCCAACGTTTTTCCAGATGTTCTTTATCGTCTCTCCAATGGATGGATACTATTCATAGGAACGGTCTGCATAGGACCCCTGATCTTTTTGTAGTGGATTCATTCATTGAAACTTTCTCTACTTTTTTCACAGCGGCTTTTCTCCCTAGTTTCGGTGAGTATTGTGGGTGATGTGGGGAGTGGTGGAGGGAGGTTCATGTATTTGTTATGGCATAGATGTTATATAGCAATGGTGACAGCTTACCTGGTGGTCTAGGAGAGCAAAAGGGATGGTGCTAGCTTACCTGGGGGTCTAGGAGAGCAAAAGGGATGGTGCTAGCTTACCTGGGGGTCTAGGAGAGCCAAAGGGGAGGTACCAGCTTACTTGGAGGTCTGGAGAGCCAAAAAATTGGTGTCAGCTTGCCTGATGGTCTAGGAGAGCCAAAGGGATGGTGCCAGCTTACCTGAGGGTCTGGAGAGCCAAAAGATTGGTGTCAGCTTACCTGATGGTCTAGGAGAGCCAAAGGGATGGTGTCAGCTTACCTGGTGGGGGGGGATAGAAGGGCCCAAATCCATTTTCATATAGAAAATTGCGAGGGCACCAGGGAGTGGGTTAAGGTAACCCCAGAAGTGGCTTATTGGCTTTGTGGACCATTACTGGTTGCCATGTTTGGCTGTAGTTTATGTAGAATGCCGTTCAACCCCCCCAACAATCAAAGGCCCCACCATCAGAAAGAGGGGAGAAAGAGAGTTAATAAGGGGTGCTGTTGGGGGTACAAGGGTGGCCGAAATCAGGACATAAATGAGTAAATTGCCTAAAGAACCCAATAATTTTTTTGTCTCTGGATTATTTTTGACAATTTTTATCTTCATTTTGTCATTTTACAGCTGAAGACACTGAAAACCCAGGTGAGCCGAAAAATACAAGATGTTATGTAGGATGTGTCTGGAATCAATGACTAGATAGAGAAATATGAGATATGGGCATGTGAATACCCTGATGATGGTGTCTTGTTCTCTATCATAGATGTAGACAGGCCAGTGGTGTCCTTCACGCCTGACTGGAGAACCATGTTCTACAACGAGACGCTCACCATATCATGTCTCCATCCATCCACTGGGCAGGAGAATGAGACATACACCTGGTACAGGAATGACATTCAGATGGATATAAATCAGCAGAACTTTACTATCTCCTCCATTCAGTTGTATGATAGAGCGAACTACAAGTGCAAGACCCGCAACAGTGTGGAAAGTGAACCTGTCCGACCACACGTCATAACAGGTAAGTCAATCGCCTACTTAAATAACTTTTCTATTTGGTCTGTGACATTTAATGCACCATAAGACAAAGACAATAGAAAATATGAGTAATGCCAGTCTGCAGCAGCAGAGGGATTAATGTCAGCTTACCTGGTGATCTAGGATAGTCAAAGGGATGGTGCCAGCTTACCTGGTGGTCTAGGAGAGTCAAAGGGATAGTGTCAGCTTACCTGGTGGTCTAGGATAGTCAAAGGGATGGTGTCAGCTTACCTAGTGGCCTAGGAGAGTCAAAGGGATGGTGCCAGCTTACCTGGTGGTCTAGGAGAGTCAAAGGGATGGTGTCAGCTTACCTGGTGGTCTAGGAGAGTCAAAGGGATGGTGCCAGCTTACCTGGTGGTCTAGGATAGTCAAAGGGATGGTGCCAGCTTACCTGGTGGTCTAGGATAGTCAAAGGGATGGTGTCAGTTTACCTAGTGGTCTAGGAGAGTCAAAGGGATGGTTCCAGCTTACCTGGTGGTCTAAAAGAGCCAAAAGGATGGTGCCAGCTTAACTGGTGGTCTAGGAGAGTCAAAGGGATAGTGCCAGCTTACCTGGTGGTCTAGGAGAGTCAAAGGGATGGTGCCAGCTTACCTGGTGGTCTAGGATAGTCAAAGGGATGGTGCCAGCTCACCTGGTGGTCTAGGATAGTCAAAGGGATGGTGTCAGCTTACCGGGTGGTCTAAAAGAGCCAAAAGGATGGTGCCAGCTTACCTGGTGGTCTAGGAGAGTCAAAGGGATAGTGCCAGCTTACCTGGTGGTCTAGGAGAGTCAAAGGGATGGTGCCAGCTTACCTGGTGGTCTAGGATAGTCAAAGGGATGGTGCCAGCTTACCTGGTGGTCTAGGAGAGTCAAAGGGATAGTGCCAGCTTACCTGGTGGTCTAAAAGAGCCAAAGGGATGGTTCTAGCTTACCTGGTGGTGTAGGAGAGCAAAAGGGATGGTTCTAGCTTACCCGGGGGTCTAGGAGAGCCAAAGGGTTGGTGCCAGCTTACTTGGAGGCCTGGAGAGCCAAAGGGTTGGTGTCAGCTTACCTGATGGTCTAGGAGAGCCAAAGGGTTGGTGTCAGCTTACCTGATGGTCTAGGAGAGCCAAAGGGATGGTGCCAGCTTACCTGATGGTCTAAGAGAGCCAAAAGGATGGTGACAGCTTACCTGGTGATCTAGGAAAGCCAAAGGATGGTGCCACCTTACCTGGTGGCCTAGGAGAGCCAAAGGGATGGTGCCAGCTTACCTGGTGGTCCAAGAGAGCCAAAGGGATGGTGCCAATAAGCTCTTCTTTCATTACTGAAGAGGTTAATGCCTTCTTCCCTGTTACCTCGTACAAAGGAGATAGGAGGGGGGGGGGAGGCGACTGCTCTCAGCTAGTAAGGGATTTATTGCCTGATTCTATACACGGATCTATCTTACTGACAAAGCATAGCAGAGCTTAGCAGAAGTACCTCCTCCTCCCCTTCCCCTCTCCATAGACTTTCATGATAGAGGAAACTCTAAAAGATGTAAAGCAGCCTGATAAATGGAGAAATAAGCATTATTAATCAATAAGATACATTACAAAGTTTCTTATATTCACTTGTACTATTCATTTCTGAAAAGTCATTTAATAATTGAAGGTGCGCCTTAACAGTGCCATATTATACGCACCTACTGAACCATGGACTCTTCTCTTTCTGCTTTATTTCACTTCCATTATACAATTTGTTACCTGCCAGAATTCCAGCACAATTCAGGCCAACTCCTTGAGGGAGTATAAGGTGATAAAGGAAGATCGGGGTAGAAGATATTGTATCATTGCCTCACATTCAACATGGGTCTAATTTTATTCCATCTCCACCAGATCTTACCATATTAAGGGTCTCACGCTACGTCTTTGAGGGCGATATCCTGAACCTGACATGTGACAGCCGACTTGATATGAATATAACCAATGCTCAAGCATTATTTTCCAAAAACTATCAACTTCTAAAACCTATGAACGAGGAACCGTATTTATTTGTCGGGAAGGTGGACAAAAGTTTGGATGGAAAATATAAGTGTACAAAGAAAGCCATCTTAAAGAATGAAGCAAAGGAGACCGATCATGAGGAGACAATTGAAGTTACAGGTAATGGCCTTTTACCTCTGGTGCCATCTACCAAAGAACATACCATTAAAATTGAACCCCCAATGTATTGCTTTCTGCTCGGATTGTAGCATACTGATATATTTTGTCATTCACTATCTCTTCCAGAGCTCTTTTCACCACCAGAAATAAAAATAAATTCAGATCCAATATTAGTGGGGCAGGACATGACTCTGACTTGTGTGACAACTCTTCATCCTTTAAGGGCAGACACACAATTGCAATTTGCCTTCTACAGAAATGGCTGGCATGTCCAAGAATTCAGTTCTTCTAAACAATACATAGTTCAGTCTGTTCAAGTTGGAGATTCTGGGGATTACTCTTGTGAAGTAAGAACAATAATGAATGGTGTGAGGAAGATGAGTCAACAGCTACTGGTCCTTATACAAGGTAAGTGAGCAATACATGATCCAATACCAAAAGTAGACCATGAAACATGAACAAGACAAAGGGTAGACCATGAATAAGACCAATAGTAGAACATGAACAAGACCAACAGTAGACCATGAATAAGACCAGTAGTAGAACATGAATAAGACCAATAGTAGACCATGAACAAGACCAATAGTAGACCATGAGTCACGAACAAGTCCAAGAGTAGACCATGAATAAGACCAATAGTATAACATGAACAAGACCAACAGTAGACCATGAATAAGACCAGTAGTACAGCATGAACAAGACCAGTAGTAGACCATGAACAAGACCAATAGTAGACCATGAGTCACAAACAAGACCAAGAGTAGACCATGAATAAGACCAATAGAAGAACATGAACAAGACCAATAGTAGACCATGAACAAGACCAATAGTAGACAATGAATCACGAACAAGACCAAGAGTAGACCATGAAACATGAACAAGACCAAGAGTAGACCATGAATAAGACCAATAGTAGAACATGTACCAGACCAATAGTAGACCATGAGTCACAAACAAGACCAAAAGTAGACCATGAATAAGACCAATAGTAGAACAGCTACTGGTCCTTATACAAGGTAAGTGAACAATACATGATCCAATACCAAGAGTAGACCATGAAACATGAACAAGACCAATAGTAAACCATGAACAAGACCAATTGTAGACAATGACAAGACCAATAGTAAACCATGAGCAAGATCAATAGTAGACCACGAGTCATGAGCAAGACCAAGAGTAGACTATGAAACATGAACAAGACCAAGAGTAGACTTTGAATTATGAACAAGTCCAAAAATCATAAATGAACCAAGAAGAAAACCAAGAGTAAACTATGAACCAGGAACAAAACCATGATCATGAACCACAGACAAAACCAATAGTAGGCCTTAAACCATGAACAAGACCATGAGTAGACCATAAATAAGACCAAGAGTAGGTCATGAATCATAAAGACTGAGGGTAAAATTAGCAATCATTTAATTTTTGTAATGATTTGGTTCTTAGGACACCAAAGCACCAACAAGGTTACACAATGTTACATGTAGTGCTCTTCTCTCCTCCTTCTCTACTCTTCTCTCTCTCTACTCCCATCATTTTCTGAGGGTATAAGTACTCATCTGGCTCTCAGGAGTGGTCTGCATGAATTAATATGAATATTTTAAGGAATTATAATTTTGAACCGATTTTTCTCTCTATGTCATAGAATCTGTTAAACCAGGACTAATAATTTATCCAAACTGGGACAAAGTATTGAGACACGACCAAGTAACCATGACATGCAATGACCAGAAGAGCAAGAGATTTTCCTGGTATAAAGACAATGTACAGATGTCTTCATCTAGAAAAACATTAATGGTTTATGCCAGTGGTGATAAAGATATTGGGCGTTACCAGTGCCAGGGCGAATCTGGGGAAAAGAGCATCCCTATTCATCTGGATGTGTTTTTTGGTAAGTTTTGCTGTTCAGATCCAAAAATTCCAGCCTGTTGCTGTCAGGTCACGTAGAGAGCTGCAGTCCTCCAATTGTTGGAGAACCACAAGTTGGAGGCCATTGGCATAGAGATATACTTGAATAGTTAATATGGTTGAATAAAGATTTCATTTCAATCCAGCCAGTCAAAACCCACAATTAGGGTTGAGCCAATCTTGAGATTTCAGGATCTATTCTGACATCCAATTTCCGATCATTTTCCAGCTGATCCCGATCGCGAAATTTGCTTGATCACCAATCGGAATCCGATCTTTTCTGATCCCGATCGCTCAACCCTAGTCAATGCTTTTCTATGCTTTCAGGGCTGAGACGATCGTGAGATAACCTCCGACCTCGATCCTGCTGGAAAAGATCGGGATCGGAATTCCAAACGTGAAATTTACTCGATCACCGGTCGGAATCCAATCTTTTCCGATCCTGATTGCTCAACCCTGCCCACAACCCACTAAGGTGAGCAGCCACTTTGCTTTACCTTAGCCCGCCATACCACCCAGTTAGTACAAGATGATCGGCTCGGTGTTCTCTTGTTTAGTTTACAGTCAACCAAAAATATCCATCATGGCTGATCTGCTTTTGGCAGAATAAGTTTTGCCATCGGTCAGCTGAACAAACTCCATCTGCAGCCAAAATTTTAGCTGACAACAATGTACAATAAAACTTTTTCCAAATCCTACACGTCTTGCTTACGAAGATGGTGCCCCAGAATTCAACTATATAGACTTCATGAGGTTGCATTGTCCTTGTATTGTGTTAAGTCATTTCATTTTGCTCTCCTATAGTAATAAAGTTTTCTGTATTAAATCTATGAATAGATTTCATGTCCCATTAATAAATTATTATCTCCCGCTCTACTTATTTATTCCAGTCTGGCTTATCCTGCAAGCACCTGTGTCCATCCACGAAGGGGACAGCGTGACACTGAAATGTAGAAAGTGGAACTCCGGATCAGCAGTCAATACAACATTTTACAAAGACGAGAAAATGATCCAGTTTTTGGGTTCTGAAACTGATTTATCACTTGGAATTGTTAACAAAAACGCTACAGGAAAATACAAATGTACAAGATTTATAAACACGGGATCGGTCTCTAAAATCTATACTGCCGAGGAATACATATCAGTAATAGGTAAATGTATGAGATTTATATTCGAAGAGTCAGTTATGTTTAGAATCAAGAAGTCAGAACTTTGTGAGAGGATTGAACTTTGTCAGAGCCAATCCGAGAGTTGCTACACCGTCCAATCCTGGGCTGTGGCAGGGTATGTAACCTGACTCTGACACTGAGTAGTTGCCTGTGATTACAGTAGTTTCAGGCTCTCTGTTCTAAAATTTCAGTACTTTTCCCCATTTACTGATTTACCTTGCTCATTTTATACTTTGTATTATTTGGTTTTAGAGCTTTTTACCGATCCAGAAATCAGAGTCAATCTACACCCAGTGGTGGAAGGAGCTGACATGACCTTAACCTGTCACACTACCATCAGTGCACTCAGACAGTCGATGATCTTGGCATTTGCCTTTTATAAAAATGGAAAAATTGTGCAAAATTTCAGTAAATCCAATAAATATAAGCGGCAATCAGCCCAGCTGGAGGATTCTGGGAGTTATACGTGTGAGGTGAAATCTTCTTCCAATACTGTGAAGAAAGTAAGCAAGGCTATATCTATTAATGTTCAAGGTGAGTTACCCATGTCTGGAGAAGAAATGTATTCTTCAAGGGTTTTGCTTTGTCTTATAAAGTTACATGATTTAACTTTAGCTGTTGGCTTATCCATGCTCATTGTCAGACTGAGCTTCCTTGGGCCCACCAGATGAAATGATTCTGGATCCCACTCTCCATCAATCCCTAGGAAATAGACCATAGTACCCTCCAAATTTGAGTGTCTTCAAATGGACCATTGGGTAAATGGGCTAGTCCTACCTTGTCCATGCTACATTGCACTTGGAGACTGGCGGGAAATTGCCCCTATGGCATTGAGATAGAAAATTCAACTCATAATTTAATGTTCTGTTCCAAGAGTTGAGTCTTCTACAGGTGAAATTCCAACCTGAAAAATCAATTGTAATAGAAGAATATTTGACAAAACCCTTCATATAAGGTCATACCTTCAGACTATGTGGGTCAAACTAAGGATGGCTGCCTCCCATTACCATCAGTGCTTTAGATACAGGGTGCTGGCTCAAAGAAAATACTCAAAGCCATAGTCTTGTGGCTTACCAAATGGAGGTCTAGAGTCTCTGAATATGTCCATCAGTAGAGGTCATATCACACATCCCCAGTCTTGCATTTATCAAGGACTAGCAGAAGGACCTGGCTTCGCACGGATATATGTTATTTTTTATGTGTGTAGTGGCCCCATGAGAATTGCCCATTTTTGCACTGGTGTATTTTGTATGTCATTTGTGAGTGTGTCCATAAGCGTCATGTGATCATGTGTACCTCAAAAATCATGTATCATGTGATATCAGTCAAAAACCTTTAATCAGTTGTTATGGAAATCTGAGTAAAGCTGTGTGTATGTGACCTTATGTAACAGTGTCATCCACAGCGCCCTGCCCCTTTAAAGCTGACCTACAGCAGTGAAGCAATGTGGTTAGTTTGATATGAAAACCTGGAGTAAAGCTGTCTGTCTGGCTGGCTGTCTGCATGTGGAGACTAAGTGCCTGTGAGCTTCTATCGGCTAATAAGAGACAATCGTGACTGTGTGTATGGCAGTTGAAATTTGAGTGAAAGACTTGCAGGTTTATATTGGCTAATGCAGGTTACTGTTTTGGGAATACTGTATCTCAGGAATGATATGTCCTACAGAGCTAAGACCTGGTCTAAAACCTTCCTGGACATCTGAAGTACCTGTGTGCCAAATTTGGTGAGGATCGGTACAGTCATTTGGTCGCCCATAAAGAACATAAGAGATATATGTGATAAATGTTTCAGAGTGTTCCACCTGTTAGGTTGTCCATAGAAATAAAGTTTTGGCTAGAGGGTTCAGAAAACTCATCTCTATGTGAGCTTCAGAGTATACGGTGTGGTAGTGTATGAGATAAAAGCCACAACATTACGAATAACCCCCCACAGAATGGACATGACTATTAGGTCCTACCTTAATGATTATGGTGGCATCAGATGTAGGATTTTTTGGCCGCCAAATACCTCTACAGTCAACCAAGGTACTTGCCAGATTTTATTCACGTGGCCCAGCCGTTAACCCACCACAGAAAGAAAATGACCTACCTCAATGATGATGGTGGCATCAAATGTAGGATTGTTTGACCACCCATTATCTCTACTGTCAACCAAGGTACTAGCAAAATTCTATTCACATGACCCAAGATGTCAGACTAAATTGAACCCTCCCAGTTTCTCATTCAGAAGAGTTCCTTCACCCAGACATGTTCTTTTCCTTTAGGTATGGCGGTGGTGTCTTTCACACCCAATTTTGGAAAGATATTGACAAAGGACACAATGACTCTGACATGTAACGTGGATCCTAAGATCAAAGAAAAACAGGAGTATTCCTGGTACAAGGACGGTACAAAAATGAAGATTACTCAACAGAGCTTCACCATCCGGGAGGCGCTTGTCGGTGACAGCGGCTATTACCAGTGCGGCTCCACTAATACTCATATGAGTGAACCCCTCAGGTTGGATGTCTCTAACAGTAAGTCGTCATCAACATGTGCAAGATTGTTAGGGTCACCTACATCATAACAGTATTGTAAAGGGTTAGAAAACAAAAGGTATATTTGTATTAGAAATAGCGCCACTGTACACCAAGGGCTGTGCCTGGTATTGCAACTTAGATACTCAAGGGAATTTGCAGCTCTAGGATATTGATAGCCCATCTTTAGGAAAAGTCATGGTGGTGAGGACAACCAACAACCAACATTGCAGCCGATCAGCTCCTTGAAGAGACTTGGATGAGCAGGCTGCCCCTCTGCAT
This sequence comes from Leptodactylus fuscus, assembly GCF_031893055.1. NCBI lineage: Eukaryota > Metazoa > Chordata > Amphibia > Anura > Leptodactylidae > Leptodactylus > Leptodactylus fuscus. Next base: position 152,438,112 of record NC_134271.1, read on the forward strand.
TAAAGAAGTCCTACTAAGATACCAGTCCAACAACAACTGGAAAAAACTGTAAAATGGTGCAGAAAGATGGACGGACCCTCTAAGCTCTATATGTCTTTTGTCTTTAGGTAATATCGTTGTGCAGGTTCCTCCATTTATATTAGAAGGTGACGACCTGACCCTCACCTGCCGCAGTCGTCAGGGCGTAAATGTAGAGCGCACTGAATTCTATAAGGATGGCGATCTCCTCAAACGTCTGGATCGTGACTCTGTGCTGCCTCTGGGAAAAGCCTACTTTAATACATCTGGGCGATATAAATGCACAAAAAAATTCACCCCGTCTTCTTCCATCTATAGTTATTATTCCACGGCCATATTTGTCCCGGTCACAGGTAAGAGCTTGTGTTTTTGGCCGGTAGCAATGTCTTTTAAAGGGGTTCTCTGCGCTTTTGATATTGATGACCTATGATCTGATCAGTGGGGGTGCCGCGAGTCGGACACTACCAATCTGATATTTATAATCTATCCTTAGAGTATCCTTCAAGTAGGTTGTGACTATCTAAGGCTAAGAAAACTCCTTTAAATTAATCCTTGCTTGGAAATGTCTTTTGGGGATTTACAGTGGTATGAAGGGCATTGCCTCGGGCAGTGGGTACGAGATGGGGTTCCAACCAGGGTATTTACATACAGATTTGGGGCATCAGGTTGTACTTTTGCCTTAGGTGATGATTAGTCTTGCTAAGATTATGACAAAGTTCTTTGTGTGCCCGGAAGTGATCTCCTGACGGCTAAATCCAATGGTGACTTCTCTCTTCTTATTCTTCTGGACCTCTCTGCAGCTTTTGACACTGTTGACCATCATCTCCTCCTCACTATGCTCCGCTCAGTCGGCCTCAATGACATTGCGCTCTCCTGGTTCTCCTCTTATCTCTCAGACCGCACTTTCAGTGTACCATTTGCGGGCTCTGTTTCTTCCCCTCTTTCCCTTGCTGTTGGGGTTCCTCAGGGCTCGGTCCTAGGCCCCCTGCTCTTTTCTCTCTACACAGAACCCATTCTACAAACCATAGCCAGATTTGGCTTCAGGTACCATCTCTATGCTGATGACACCCAATTATACACATCTTCCCGTGACATCACCCCTGCACTCATACAGAACACCAGTGACTGTCTCTCTGCTGTCTCTAATATCATGTCCTCGCTCTATCTGAAACTAAATCTCTAAGACTGAACTACTACTGTTTCCACCATCTAATACATCTGTCCCTGATATATCCATTGCAGTCTCAGGCCTTACTATAACTCCTAGGCAGCAGGCCCGCTGCCTCGGGGTCATGTTTGATGCAGACCTTTCCTTCACCCCCTCATATTGAATCACTCGCACGTTCATGTCACCTCCACCTCAAAAACATCTCCAGAATACGTCCTTTCCTTACCAGAGATACACTAAAGACACTTACTGTCTCTCTGATTCATTCTCGCCTTGACTACTGTAACTCCTTACTAATCGGTCTTTCCCTCACTAAACTCTCCCCTCTACAATCTATTCTGAATGTAGCGGCCAGGCTCATCTATCAGGCTAGACGCTGCAGCGATGCCTCTGGTCTGTGCCAGTCGCTACATTGGCTGCCTATTCATTATAGAATAAAATATAAAGTTATCACACTCATCCACAAGGCTCTCCATAATGCCGCACCTCCATACATTTCCTCCCTCATCTCTGTCTACCGCCCAACCCGTGTTCTCCGCTCACTCAATGACCTAACACTTGCATCCTCTATTATCAGAACCTCCCACGCTCGTATACAAGACTTCTCCCGAGCTGCACCACTTCTCTGGAATGCTCTACCCCGGACAATAAGATTAACTCCCAATTTCTACAGTTTCAAACGCAAACTAAAGACACATCTTTTCAGACAGGCCGATCACAATGTCTAACGTAAACCCTTCCGTACTATAATTAGAATCCCCAAAATTTAACCCTCCTCTGTCCCCGCTCTCACATTACCCCACATGATATGAGGCCATCTCAGGCTAACTTTATTTGTCCAAGTTCCATCCACATGTTACAGGACACGACTGTTGACGGCTCATAAAGTCTTATGTTTGTGTAATGACAGTCACCTCTATTACAGAAGTGTCTGACCCCTGTATAAGCAATGCCGCCCCTGCTACCTCTTGTGTCACCCCCTCTACCTCATAGATTGTAAGCTCTTGCGAGCAGGGCCCTCAGTCCCATTGTGTGAAATGACTTTCTTTGTAATGTATCTTTCTGTCTGTATTTGAACCCTACAAATTGTACAAATTGTAATTTATTATTATTATTATATTATTATTATATATTTTGTCCTAGAAATCTTTACATACCTGGTACTAAAACTCAAATCGACTCCAGTAATCGAAGGCAATCCCATCACCCTGTCGTGTGATGTCGCTCTAAACTCGGCCTTAAACCCTTTCCGCGGCAACACAAAGCTGGAATTTGCATTCTACAAGGATGGACAGAAAATCCAAGATTACGGGGAACTTAATACATATCAGAAGACTATAGCCATGGTGAAGGATTCTGGGAATTACACGTGTAACGTTAAATACGCGGCTCGAGATGTGGTGAGGAACAGCCAGGAGCTGGAAATCAAAGTGGAAGGTAATAAGAAATGGACTTGGCCAGTTTGGTGGGATTCATGTCCTTGTAGATGTCAGGAGGTCTTCACTGTATTTCACTATTCATCTGTAAACGCCCTGATGGCCAGCCCAGCTAATAGAGAATAGCTGCTGTTCTCTGCTGCAGCCAGCTGCGGGGTGGGAGGCTCCATACACCATGTAGATCAGATCCATTCACTTGCATTAGATCTAAAGTTCTGTATTACAAAAAAGTTCTTTGTCCTCAGGATTTAGTGGAACATATAAATCTATACATTCTTGTATTCTTCCAGAGCTATTTTCTACTCCGGTTTTCTCGGTGTCCCCCGCAAATGTTTACTTTGGGAACTCGGTGGTTCTTACCTGTGACTTCACCGTTCATCCAGACCGAGAGGAGACGGCTGTGAAGTCTACTATCTACAAGAATGGCAAGGTGTTTGAGAAACGCAAAGTCTTCAGAATTTTTTCAGCGAAGGAGCAGAATTCTGGAGAATATATGTGTGAGGCGGCCGATTCCACAAGAAACGTCATCAAATACAGTAAAGCCGCTAACGTTCTGGTTGAAGGTACTTTGTAAAGCCTCATCTGTATGTGTCGCTCCTGCTCCATCCACATCAATGTCCTCAATTACTATTAGGCTGCATAGTTGTGAGGATTGATACTTAGTTCAGTAGATAACTCTGAAAGAATCTCCTTGTTCGGCGACGTGCCTGCAGGGAGGGAGACTCCTTCTCCTCCATCAGGTATACTTTCAGGGTTAACCTTATAATGTTCCACAGGAAACAGAACCGGAAGCAGCCAATGTATAGGATGACTATAACAGCTAATACCAAAGGTACTTACTTAATGTATCAACAGTCTATGGTGTCGGGGCCAGTAAACGCGAGTCTTATTGCTCCTTCGTACAATGGTTAATGCATGCATACCAATTACAAGACAGCAACAGCCAGAGAGGCGCCCTTTACTAATAGATACTAATGGCTACTCCGGGATAAGTCTGTACCCCTGACAGACCATTCTAATCCATGCTTAGGCTTACATTACATTAGGCTTAGGCCTTAGATTCGGCTTGTTTATATGATGCTTGCCAACAACCCGAGACGTGGTCACTACTTTGGTTGCCTCGTGCTCCAATTGACTGCCTTATGACAAACAGTGCTTGCACCCCAGGATAACTCCATCCTTGGCTTCCCCGGCCATCCTGGTATGACTCACACAGGTCCTTCACATCCCATATCCCACTTAGTAGCCCATTGTTTCCAAACCGGCCACCTTCCCCTTCTTTTGCAGTCCCCAGTCTTTTTGCTGACTCTTGCAATGGCCAGTCAAGGATTAGGCTGCAACACTGTCACTATCTTCTACCGCAATACGGAGGCCAGGCCCGGGCTTTTCTCCGGTGCAAAAAGTGCTTTCATATCAGCTGCATCTTCTCACATCCTACCACACTATACAGGGACCGACTCATGTCCTGATGGAATCATTCAGGCCATGGAAGTCTCCATCAGGGAGATGTAACCGTCACCTCTCTGTACACATTGAAAGAACAAGAAATTGGGAATTGTGTATTTCGATGTCTCCAAACCATAGACCATAAAAAAGGTGTCTACGAGAGACAGGTTTCTATATATATATATATATATATATATATAGACCTCTCTCTCTCTCTTATATATATATATATATATATATATATATATATATATATATAGTATTTTTCATGGTCTTTATGCAATATCAGACAGAACAGAAGATAATAAGTGGGTAAAATATGTTTTCTTACAGAACAAGTGTTTGGTGCAAAAATCAGTGCTGACCAACAGGACACCAAGATCTTGGCTGGAGGCAACATAACGTTCACATGCTCCGTGAAAGAGGGAACCTCTCTTGTATTCACATGGATGCACAACCTGAAGGTCATAGACCAGACGTCGTCAATATATCAAGTCCGACAAGATGGTAGAGTGCTCTTCATAGAATCTCTCCAGAAGTTTCACTCCGGAGTCTATCAGTGCAAAGCCAACAACCACTTTTCATCTAGCGAGAGCAATGAGGTGAAGGTCACTGTCATAGGTAAGAGTCGTGAAGGCCGACAATCTAAGACATTGCTCAGACGTCTCGTATATCGTTGCAACAAGTTTAGCTTACGTCAGATCCTCAATGAAGAAATCTCACTTTTATAACTTTCCCTAAACTTTTTTTCTCCTACAGAACCAATAGGTGGCGCCTTCCTCAGCACCGACAAGAAAATCATTGACCTGTTGCCTGAAGACAGTTTTACGTTCACTTGCTCTTTGACCCAAGGTAATGGTTCCAATTTCCTTTGGCTACACAACGAGAATCCACTAAAACCAGGCACATCTACATACGAGTTCAGGGAAGGAGGAAAGGTGCTCCATATAAAGTCCGCACAACCACAACATGAAGGATCGTACCAATGTAGGGTTGAAAAGGACATCTCCTCGGGAAGAACATTGGTTTCCAAAAGTGGCACTCTGACCTTAAAAGTCTCGAGTAAGTCTCCCTTAGCTGTTCATAAGACAGAGTAGACGACACAGGAGATCTCAACGCTCTTAATCCTGATTTATTTCATAGGTAAAGGTGACTCGTGCCTGAAGACATTGATCATTGTCATGGTGGTGGCGTCTATCCTCCTCATCGGTATTATCGTGTACAAGTATCAGGACAAATTATATAAGCCTCAGTTTCTTCAAGGAAAGCCACAAACATTCAGAGGTAAGTAGGAAAAAGTACCAAGACAAGTCTCTCCAGAAGACCACCCGCCATCTACTTATAAGAAATATTCTTTCTTATACAAAAATCCCTCACCCCGTTATAACATGAACGTCCCAGTGCTGGGTCATACTACATGACATGCTAAAATAACTGCCCCCGTAGGTGTAAAATTTTCGGGTCCACCACACAAAAACCACCATTATACTACATGGTTAGTGGAGGCCGAGGAGGAAACAAAATAAACACTGATACTTAGGTTTCATAACCTCTTCTAAGCTCCTTTACAGTCCTCTTCTAGCTTCTTCTGACCTCCTGGGTGGGCCATGTTAAAGCACCGTGATGTCAGCATGTCCCACTCTGACGGAGCACTGGATGCTACCAGGGTGCCCAGGAGTGGTAAGAGAAGGCAAGAATCAGTGTCTGTTATGTTTCCGCACCTTCCATGGTCCTCCACTTATTATACTCTGAGTTCAACTGAAGGACAGATGAATATTTGTGAGGTTCTCCCATCCCTACTGTTGACCCCATACACATGTCCAGTGGCTTTACCGTAGCATACAGCACATGGGTTATAAATGGTAACAGAACCAACCCCAGGCTCCTGTGTAAACAGCTTATTTCTTGGTATATCTGTATATAATATACTCCTACTACTCTGATATCTTATGATTTATCTCCAGTGTCTGCGAAATCCATCGATGATAAGGATCTGCTAATGGACAATATGGAGACTAATGAGAGGTCAGTCCTTATAGTGGGATGACTCTTTGCTACTTAAAGGGTAACTTTAGTCCAGATATGGGGGTTGTTTGTCTGCAGCCTTATTGTTAGAAATCTGATGCAACAAACGACTCTGTAAGGTCTAGGGCAACTAGAATCCCCAAGCGCTGAGGCAAAAACGGTCTTGCATGTGCTACGCTTCCCTAACCAGGCCCTGGAGTTCTTCACCAGAGCTCCTGATGGTGGAGTTGGACTTGGTAAAAGTCTGGGACCCAAATCCGCAACCGCCCAGGGAGCGACACACACCCAGCGAACCCCAAGGAAGAGGACCCAGAAGTGCCCAGACACTAACCTTGGAGTAAAGAGCAGGAAGGTTCAGGATGGCAGGAGTGTAGGAAGGTAATCCAGGGAAGACACGCAGAAGCCAAGGAAGCAAAGTCATAGTCAGGCAAGCCGAGTCAGGACCCCAGGGAGGGCGGCATTTTTGATTACCTAAGCCAGTCCAGGACAAGCTGTCCTGGACTGGCTTAGCACCAAGCGGTGGTTTGGGGAGGCCACTGGAGCAGCACTGCTCCAGCAGCCTCCCCTCACGCTCAGGCAGAGAGCAGGTCATCTCCGTGCCTGCTCTCTGCCTGCGAACGGCACTAAGTCCCGCACCCTTCACTCCACCACGTCCCCTTCACTCGACCACGCCCCTTCGCTCCGCCCCCTCCTCCCAGGGGGGGGGAGCGGCTTTCTGAAGTTCGCCTCGGGTGGCAAAAGGGGTAGGTTCACCCCTGCGTTACAAGGTAGCAGAAGGAAGGGGCAGCAGCAAAGTCAGGAGAGCAGTGGGATAGCCAAATCAGAATCCAAAAGGTCAGGGCAAAGCCAAAAGGTCATACACAGGAGGTCAGGAAGGAGCCAAATCGAGATCACGGAGAGGAGGTCTGTAAAGCATGATGGGTCAACAATCCAGGGAATCTAAATACAGGGCCAGGAGGTAGGAAGGAAGCAGGAGAGGCAGAGAGCTGATACCGAATGAAAAACAAATAATCAGCGGTGGGCCGCGACCAGAATGAGGCCTAAATAGCCTCAGGCCCGCCGCTGACCCCAGAAGTGCTGATCCCGGCTCTAGGGAGAAACCAGACCCTCCGCACACTCAAGCGGAGGCCTCCGACCTACCCCAGCACCGGAACCAGCAGTGACTCCGGCGCTGGACAGGGATCAGGTTGGGGGCCTCCGTGCAGCGCAGCGGAGGCCCGACCCATCCTAACACTTATTCACAATACTGTTTCATTTTTCACAATACAAATGTCATACAAAAAGTGAAAAATGTATATATTGCCCCATTTTAGCATCCATTTTCCCTTTTGTGTGAATAAGGCCTTATATACCTTATATCCATAGTAGTATAGCAGCCCTTCCCTCTGCTTCAGATCAAAGCACACACTGTCCCAAAATGGCTGCTGCGCACACACACCCTCTTGCTCCTGATCCCACCTCTCCCGAACAGGGTCTCCACATCAGTACTGCAGGGGCATACAGCCTTTTCCCTTTGTCTTGTGATCTTGAAACAGTGACCTCTTGTGGTCAAACAACAAAATGTCAGATTATGAAAAAAACTAACTTATTTACAGAAACAGGCACATTCACCACACAAGGGCTGTTTCACTATCTTACACAAGGGAAGAATATGCAAATCTGTCTCCCAAGATGTAAACAGGGAGACAGTGCCTCTGTTATGAGGTCCCTTCAGTGCCGCACCTCCCATGAGGCGACCTGAAGCGAGCGCTTCAGGCGGCACTATGCCAGGGCCTCAGGGAGGGCGGCATTTTTTGCTAACCTAAGCCAGTCCAGGACAAGCTGTCCTGGACTGGCTTATCACCGAGCGGTGGTTTGGGGAGGCCACTGGAGCAGCGCTGCTCCAGCAGCCTCCCCTCACGCTCAGGCAGAGAGCAGGCAGTCTCCGGGCCTACTCTCTGCCGGGGAACGGGGATAAGTCCCGCCCCCTTCACTCGGCCACGCCCTCGATCCGTCCGGCCATGCCCCAATCCTACCGGCCATGCCCCCGATCCGCCCCCTCCTCCCAGCAGGGGGGGGGGGGCGGCTTTCTGCAGTTAGCTTCGGGCGGAGAAAGGAGCAGGCTCACCCCTGGGTCCCTTCCAACTCTACCAAAAGTAAGTTATGCTGCCCTCTATGGGAAGCACCCTGAACAATATGCCCGACTTCCCAGAAGCCTTTACTGCATGATGCGAGGTTATAACCAAATCAATTTCTCAGCTACGGACGGCACCGTTTCTGTCTGGTTGGACTTCATCAGCGCAGCCTAGAGAGAATTGATTTGGTATCTTACACAAGGACAATGTAGCGATTTCAGTGTGAATTGTGTAATTCCTCCTTTCTCCTGTAGTAGTGCTGTAGAGTAAATGAACATTATGGAGCCGATCCCTGGGGTTCAGAGCAGCATGGTGTCTAGAGTAAAGCTTATTGTCAGGGTAAGTTTCACATCTCTCGTTCCTAATTTTTGGTTCTTGTTTTTAGGATTTCCAATTCCTGCCACTAAAAAAAAAGCCAGAAACTATGAAGGCAAAGCCTGGATACAGACCTGGTTACAGCCAAGTGTCCTCGGGGTCTATACTATGGACACAATACGGTTCTCAGTCATTTTATTGTGTCCCTCTGTGTAACTACTGTCCTAGACAATAAGTCTATGTCTGCATAGGGTCCTTGTGGTCTTCACTGTCACCATATACGTTCCCTGTATTCCTGAGTCTTCCCTCTACATCTTTACTATCACTTACAGGTTCTTGCTATATCTGCCTTGTGGGCCTCGTGGCCTTCATGCTGTTACTGTATCCCTGATTATGATAAGGTCTTTATTATGGCCCAAATGGGGCCTTGATGCCTCTTCTGTGGACTATACATGGACCTTCTTGTGTTGGTCATGTTCTAAATGTGTCACTACAAAAATTTGCTGTGGATCTTATGTGTTCTCTATTGTCTGGACCTGAAGTTTTTTGTAAGGATTCTAAAAATGTGAAATAAAAATAGGATTTCCCACTCTCTGTATCTGGGTCTCTGTTGATGGCAAGGACATCTCTGACCACAGTAGTGATCTGATAACATACATGAGGTTACTAGTGTGGCCAGTGATTGACTGCAGCGGCTACAAGGTTGGATGAACTTCACTGCTCGGAACCCAGGTAGCAACCCCAGAACAAGGTCCCGGAAAATAGACTAAGGACCAAACCAGAGAACCTATGATACAGTATCTCACTGGTCATAAAGGTAGGCCTTACAGCCTAGTGTCATCACTCATTCCATAGCCTTGTACTGTCAGAGGGGCGTTCCTCACAGACCAGTGATGATGCTAGGCTGCAAGGAGGACTGAACACATTGCATTACATAGACAGCCCATTGAGTTCAATGTGAACTGTGTAATGCTTCATTTCTCCTGTAGGGGTGCTGCAGCATACTTTGACACTTGTTTTTAGGCTCTCCTCAAAACCGATCACTTCGGATCAGAGCAGCAGGACGTTGGGGAATTAGCTTATTGTTGGGGGACTTTTCAAGCAAAACAGATGTACGCCAGTCAATGAATACAATGGGTATGTGTCCCATTTCTCATTCACATTTTTTGGTTCTAATTTTCAGAATTTCCAATTTCAGCAAGAAACTATGGAAGTAATGCCTGGACATTGACTTGTGTCCAGCCACATTTATCCCCCACGTGGTTACACACAATGGACCTCCGTAGGTCCTACCCTACACACAATGCCTTTCTGGGGCTGTAGGCATCTAAAAGGCTTCTCTATGGTCCAGTTGAGTTTAGAGGTTCAGTGGTTCTTTAAAAATGCCTAGAAGGATAACATTACAAATTTATGTTTAATACCAGATCCTCGGGGGCGGGGCTATGGAAATATTTTATTATTTTAAAGCAAAGGCAATGGTTACAATGACATTCATCTTTTCCAGATCCAGTGTGATTGGTATATTACATTCAGTGCTATCTCTTCTTCACCACAGCGTATATGATGGACTGATCAACCTGTCAGATTTACATAAAGAAAAAAAATTAAAAAATTTAGCTAACTTGTTTTTTATTACTTGTTTATATATATTTCTCTACAGTATAAGATCATATATAAAGCATTCTAAACACTAATCCATAAGGCTCTGTGGTGGTGAACAGGCCATCGAAACGTCCTACACGTTTCTCCTTTATAAGACACAGAGCACCGCAACGACTGACGTAAATGTGTCAGGTCCTCCAAATAGAGAAACTTGCAAGGGCCTGCTGGATCTGAGGGGACCATAGTAATATCACAACGCTTGTTAAGCCACGTGGGGTCACCCTTACACCCAAGGGCCCATAGATTGTGATGGGACAACCCTTACTCCACCTTCATCAGGTCTACTGTGATACATCAAGGTTCTTCCTTATCTCTATAACATCTACAAATAGAGGTGGGCAAACCTTGTGAGATTTTGCCTGACACTACATCTACAGTCCTATGAAAAAGTTTGGGCACCCCTATTAATCTTAATCATTTTTAGTTCTAAATATTTTGGTATTTGCAACAGCCATTTCAGTTTGATATATCTAATAACTGATGGACACAGTAATATTTCAGGATTGAAATGAGGTTTATTGTACTAACAGAAAATGTGCAATATGCATTAAACCAAAATTTGACCGGTGCAAAAATATGGGCACCTCAACAGAAAAGTGACATTAATATTTAGTACATCCTCCTTTTGCAAAGATAACAGCCTCTAGTCGCTTCCTGTAGCTTTTAATCAGTTCCTGGATCCTGGATAAAGGGATTTTGGACCATTTCTTTCTACAAAACAATTCAAGTTCAGGTAAGTTTGATGGTCTCCGAACATGGACAGCCCACTCTCAAATGATCTGAAAACAAAGATTGTTCAACATAGTTGTTCAGGGGAAGGATACAAAAAGTTGTCTCAGAGATTTAACCTGTCAGTTTCCACTGTGAGGAACATAGTAAGGAAATGGTAGACCACAGGGACAGTTCTTGTTAAGCCCAGAAGTGGCAGGCCAAGAAAAATATCAGAAAGGCAGAGAAGAAGAATGGTGAGAACAGTCAAGGACAATCCACAGACCACCTCCAAAGAGCTGCAGCATCATCTTGCTGCAGATGGTGTCACTGTGCATCGGTCAACTATACAGTGCACTTTGCACAAATAGAAGCTGTATGGGAGAGTGATGAGAAAGAAGCCGTTTCTGCACGTACGCCACAAATAGAGTTGCCTGAGGTATGAAAAAGCACATTTGGACAAGGCAGCTTCATTTTGGAAACAAAAATTGAGTTGTTTGGTTGTAAAAAAAAGGCGTTATGCATGGCGTCCAAAAAGAAACAGCATTCCAAGAAAAACACATGCTACCCACTGTAAAATTTGGTGGAGGTTCCATCATGCTTTGGGACTGTGTGGCCAATGCCGGCATCGGGAATCTTGTTAAAGTTGAGAGTCGCATGGATTCCACTCAGTATCAGCAGATTCTTGAGAATAATGTTCAAGAATCAGTGACGAAGTTGAAGTTACGCCGGGGATGGATATTTCAGCAAGACAATGATCCAAAACACCGCTCCAAATCCTCAGGCATTCATGCAGAGGAACAATTACAATGTTCTGGAATGGCCATCCCAGTCCCCAGACCTGAATATCATTGAACATCTGTGGGATGATTTGAAGCGGGCTGTCCATGCTCGGCGACCATCTAACTTAACTGAACTTGAATTGTTTGTCCAAAATACCTTCATCCAGGATCCAGGAACTGATTAAAAGCTACAGGAAGCGACTAGAGGCTGTTATCTTTGCAAAAGGAGGATCTACTAAATATTAATGTCACTTTTCTGTTGAGGTGCCCATACTTTTGCACCGGTCAAATTTTGGTTTAATGCATATTGCACATTTTCTGTTAGTACAATAAACCTCATTTCAATCCTGAAATATTACTGTGTCCATCAGTTATTAGATATATCAAACTGAAATGGCTGTTGCAAACACCAAAATATTTAGAACTAAAAATGATTAAGATTAATAGGGGGGCACAAACTTTTTCATAAGACTGTATGCCATAACCAGCATTTAAAAAGTCAAAAACCTAGATTTTATGACTTTTTTTACAACATAAATGTGGCATAAAAAACATCAAATCCGCCCATTATCTGTAAATGTCTCATATTGTATAAGATAAGATAAGATAAGATAAACCTTTAATAGTCCCACTTGGGGAAATGATACTCACATTACTACTGGCAGGTTTAGATGGGGCTAAAAAAAAAAAGTAAAGAAAATGGCCCATTAATGATATAATACAAAACTGTGTGAATTCCCCTTCAACTATTGTTGGCCGTACCGGGGGCCGGAGAACACAAGACTGGAGAGGGAGAGACCTACTAGAATAATACCCGAGAGTCTCAAGATTCAGTGTAATAAAGCTATTAAGAAATTGGTTGTTATTTACTTGTTTTACCCAAATGGCCCCCATTAATAACATTATTGTAGTACCCTGGTAGTAGCCACAGTAATAGTTATGTAGTGTCATCCCATTAGTAATGTCACCATAGTGCCCAGTAATAGTTATGTAGTGTCCCCCCATTAGTAATGTCACCATAGTGCCCAGTAATAGTTATGTAGTGTCCCCCCATTAGTAATGTCACCATAGTGCCCAGTAATAGTTATGTAGTGTCCCCCCATTAGTAATGTCACCATAGTGCCCAGTAATAGTTATGTAGTGTCCCCCCATTAGTAATGTCACCATAGTGCCCAGTAATAGTTATGTAGTGTCCCCCCATTAGTAATGTCACCATAGTGCCCAGTAATAGTTATGTAGTGTCCCCCCATTAGTAATGTCACCATAGTGCCCAGTAATAGTTATGTAGTGTCCCCCCATTAGTAATGTCACCATAGTGCCCAGTAATAGTTATGTAGTGTCCCCCCATTAGTAATGTCACCATAGTGCCCAGTAATAGTTATGTAGTGTCCCCCCATTAGTAATGTCACCATAGTGCCCAGTAATAGTTATGTAGTGTCCCCCCATTAGTAATGTCACCATAGTGCCCAGTAATAGTTATGTAGTGTCCCCCATTAGTAATGTCACCATAGTGCCCAGTAATAGTTATGTAGTGTCCCCCATTAGTAATGTCACCATAGTGCCCAGTAATAGTTATGTAGTGTCCCCCCATTAGTAATGTCACCATAGTGCCCAGTAATAGTTATGTAGTGTCCCCCATTAGTAATGTCACCATAGTGCCCAGTAATAGTTATGTAGTGTCCCCCCATTAGTAATGTCACCATAGTGCCCAGTAATATTTATGTAGTGTCCCCCCATTAGTAATGTCACCATAGTGCCCAGTAATAGTTATGTAGTGTCCCCCCATTAGTAATGTCACCATAGTGCCCAGTAATAGTTATGTAGTGTCCCCCCATTAGTAATGTCACCATAGTGCCCAGTAATAGTTATGTAGTGTCCCCCCATTAGTAATGTCACCATAGTGTCCAGTAATAGTTATGTAGTGTCCCCCCATTAGTAATGTCACCATAGTGCCCAGTAATAGTTATGTAGTGTCCCCCCATTAGTAATGTCACCATAGTGCCCAGTAATAGTTATGTAGTGTCCCCCATTAGTAATGTCACCATAGTGCCCAGTAATAGTTATGTAGTGTCCCCCATTAGTAATGTCACCATAGTGCCCAGTAATAGTTATGTAGTGTCCCCCCATTAGTAATGTCACCATAGTGCCCAGTAATATTTATGTAGTGTCCCCCATTAGTAATGTCACCATAGTGCCCAGTAATATTTATGTAGTGTCCCCCATTAGCAATGTCACCATAGTGCCCAGTAATAGTTATGTAGTGTCCCCCCATTAGTAATGTCACCATAGTGCCCAGTAATAGTTATGTAGTGTCCCCCCATTAGTAATGTCACCATAGTGCCCAGTAATAGTTATGTAGTGTCCCCCCATTAGTAATGTCACCATAGTGCCCAGTAATAGTTATGTAGTGTCCCCCCATTAGTAATGTCACCATAGTGCCCAGTAATAGTTATGTAGTGTCCCCCCATTAGTAATGTCAGCATAGTGCCCAGTAATAGTTATGTAGTGTCCCCCATTAGTAATGTCACCATAGTGCCCAGTAATAGTTATGTAGTGTCCCCCCATTAGTAATGTCACCATAGTGCCCAGTAATAGTTATGTAGTGTCCCCCCATTAGTAATGTCACCATAGTGCCCAGTAATAGTTATGTAGTGTCCCCCCATTAGTAATGTCACCATAGTGCCCAGTAATAGTTATGTAGTGTCCCCCCATTAGTAATGTCACCATAGTGCCCAGTAATAGTTATGTAGTGTCCCCCCATTAGTAATGTCACCATAGTGTCCAGTAATAGTTATGTAGTGTCCCCCCATTAGTAATGTCACCATAGTGCCCAGTAATAGTTATGTAGTGTCCCCCATTAGTAATGTCACCATAGTGCCCAGTAATAGTTATGTAGTGTCCCCCATTAGCAATGTCACCATAGTGCCCAGTAATAGTTATGTAGTGTCCCCCCATTAGTAATGTCACCATAGTGCCCAGTAATAGTTATGTAGTGTCCCCCATTAGTAATGTCACCATAGTGCCCAGTAATAGTTATGTAGTGTCCCCCATTAGTAATGTCACCATAGTGCCCAGTAATATTTATGTAGTGTCCCCCATTAGTAATGTCACCATAGTGCCCAGTAATATTTATGTAGTGTCCCCCATTAGCAATGTCACCATAGTGCCCAGTAATAGTTATGTAGTGTCCCCCCATTAGTAATGTCACCATAGTGCCCAGTAATAGTTATGTAGTGTCCCCCCATTAGTAATGTCACCATAGTGCCCAGTAATAGTTATGTAGTGTCCCCCCATTAGTAATGTCACCATAGTGCCCAGTAATAGTTATGTAGTGTCCCCCCATTAGTAATGTCACCATAGTGCCCAGTAATAGTTATGTAGTGTCCCCCCATTAGTAATGTCACCATAGTGCCCAGTAATAGTTATGTAGTGTCCCCCCATTAGTAATGTCACCATAGTGCCCAGTAATAGTTATGTAGTGTCCCCCCATTAGTAATGTCACCATAGTGCCCAGTAATAGTTATGTAGTGTCCCCCCATTAGTAATGTCACCATAGTGCCCAGTAATAGTTATGTAGTGTCCCCCCATTAGTAATGTCACCATAGTGCCCAGTAATAGTTATGTAGTGTCCCCCCATTAGTAATGTCACCATAGTGCCCAGTAATAGTTATGTAGTGTCCCCCCATTAGTAATGTCACCATAGTGCCCAGTAATAGTTATGTAGTGTCCCCCCATTAGTAATGTCACCATAGTGCCCAGTAATAGTTATGTAGTGTCCCCCCATTAGTAATGTCACCATAGTGCCCAGTAATAGTTATGTAGTGTCCCCCCATTAGTAATGTCACCATAGTGCCCAGTAATAGTTATGTAGTGTCCCCCATTAGTAATGTCACCATAGTGCCCAGTAATAGTTATGTAGTGTCCCCCATTAGTAATGTCACCATAGTGCCCGGTAATAGTTATGTAGTGTCCCCCCATTAGTAATGTCACCATAGTGCCCAGTAATAGTTATGTAGTGTCCCCCATTAGTAATGTCACCATAGTGCCCAGTAATAGTTATGTAGTGTCCCCCATTAGTAATGTCACCATAGTGCCCAGTAATATTTATGTAGTGTCCCCCATTAGTAATGTCACCATAGTGCCCAGTAATATTTATGTAGTGTCCCCCATTAGCAATGTCACCATAGTGCCCAGTAATAGTTATGTAGTGTCCCCCCATTAGCAATGTCACCATAGTGCCCAGTAATAGTTATGTAGTGTCCCCCATTAGTAATGTCACCATAGTGCCCAGTAATAGTTATGTAGTGTCCCCCATTAGTAATGTCACCATAGTGCCCAGTAATAGTTATGTAGTGTCCCCCCATTAGTAATGTCACCATAGTGCCCAGTAATAGTTATGTAGTGTCCCCCCATTAGTAATGTCACCATAGTGCCCAGTAATAGTTATGTAGTGTCCCCCATTAGTAATGTCACCATAGTGCCCAGTAATAGTTATGTAGTGTCCCCCCATTAGTAATGTCACCATAGTGCCCAGTAATAGTTATGTAGTGTCCCCCCATTAGTAATGTCACCATAGTGCCCAGTAATAGTTATGTAGTGTCCCCCCATTAGTAATGTCAGCATAGTGCCCAGTAATAGTTATGTAGTGTCCCCCATTAGTAATGTCACCATAGTGCCCAGTAATAGTTATGTAGTGTCCCCCCATTAGTAATGTCACCATAGTGCCCAGTAATAGTTATGTAGTGTCCCCCCATTAGTAATGTCACCATAGTGCCCAGTAATAGTTATGTAGTGTCCCCCCATTAGTAATGTCACCATAGTGCCCAGTAATAGTTATGTAGTGTCCCCCCATTAGTAATGTCACCATAGTGCCCAGTAATAGTTATGTAGTGTCCCCCCATTAGTAATGTCACCATAGTGTCCAGTAATAGTTATGTAGTGTCCCCCCATTAGTAATGTCACCATAGTGCCCAGTAATAGTTATGTAGTGTCCCCCCATTAGTAATGTCACCATAGTGCCCAGTAATAGTTATGTAGTGTCCCCCCATTAGTAATGTCACCATAGTGCCCAGTAATAGTTATGTAGTGTCCCCCCATTAGTAATGTCACCATAGTGCCCAGTAATAGTTATGTAGTGTCCCCCATTAGTAATGTCACCATAGTGCCCAGTAATAGTTATGTAGTGTCCCCCATTAGTAATGTCACCATAGTGCCCAGTAATAGTTATGTAGTGTCCCCCCATTAGTAATGTCACCATAGTGCCCAGTAATAGTTATGTAGTGTCCCCCATTAGTAATGTCACCATAGTGCCCAGTAATAGTTATGTAGTGTCCCCCATTAGTAATGTCACCATAGTGCCCAGTAATAGTTATGTAGTGTCCCCCCATTAGTAATGTCACCATAGTGCCCAGTAATAGTTATGTAGTGTCCCCCATTAGTAATGTCACCATAGTGCCCAGTAATAGTTATGTAGTGTCCCCCCATTAGTAATGTCACCATAGTGCCCAGTAATATTTATGTAGTGTCCCCCATTAGTAATGTCACCATAGTGCCCAGTAATATTTATGTAGTGTCCCCCATTAGCAATGTCACCATAGTGCCCAGTAATAGTTATGTAGTGTCCCCCCATTAGTAATGTCACCATAGTGCCCAGTAATAGTTATGTAGTGTCCCCCCATTAGTAATGTCACCATAGTGCCCAGTAATAGTTATGTAGTGTCCCCCCATTAGTAATGTCACCATAGTGCCCAGTAATAGTTATGTAGTGTCCCCCCATTAGTAATGTCACCATAGTGCCCAGTAATAGTTATGTAGTGTCCCCCCATTAGTAATGTCAGCATAGTGCCCAGTAATAGTTATGTAGTGTCCCCCATTAGTAATGTCACCATAGTGCCCAGTAATAGTTATGTAGTGTCCCCCCATTAGTAATGTCACCATAGTGCCCAGTAATAGTTATGTAGTGTCCCCCCATTAGTAATGTCACCATAGTGCCCAGTAATAGTTATGTAGTGTCCCCCCATTAGTAATGTCACCATAGTGCCCAGTAATAGTTATGTAGTGTCCCCCCATTAGTAATGTCACCATAGTGCCCAGTAATAGTTATGTAGTGTCCCCCCATTAGTAATGTCACCATAGTGCCCAGTAATAGTTATGTAGTGTCCCCCCATTAGTAATGTCACCATAGTGCCCAGTAATAGTTATGTAGTGTCCCCCCATTAGTAATGTCACCATAGTGCCCAGTAATAGTTATGTAGTGTCCCCCCATTAGTAATGTCACCATAGTGCCCAGTAATAGTTATGTAGTGTCCCCCCATTAGTAATGTCACCATAGTGCCCAGTAATAGTTATGTAGTGTCCCCCCATTAGTAATGTCACCATAGTGTCCAGTAATAGTTATGTAGTGTCCCCCCATTAGTAATGTCACCATAGTGCCCAGTAATAGTTATGTAGTGTCCCCCCATTAGTAATGTCACCATAGTGCCCAGTAATAGTTATGTAGTGTCCCCCCATTAGTAATGTCACCATAGTGCCCAGTAATAGTTATGTAGTGTCCCCCCATTAGTAATGTCACCATAGTGCCCAGTAATAGTTATGTAGTGTCCCCCATTAGTAATGTCACCATAGTGCCCAGTAATAGTTATGTAGTGTCCCCCATTAGTAATGTCACCATAGTGCCCAGTAATAGTTATGTAGTGTCCCCCATTAGTAATGTCACCATAGTGCCCAGTAATAGTTATGTAGTGTCCCCCCATTAGTAATGTCACCATAGTGCCCAGTAATAGTTATGTAGTGTCCCCCATTAGTAATGTCACCATAGTGCCCAGTAATAGTTATGTAGTGTCCCCCATTAGTAATGTCACCATAGTGCCCAGTAATATTTATGTAGTGTCCCCCATTAGCAATGTCACCATAGTGCCCAGTAATAGTTATGTAGTGTCCCCCCATTAGTAATGTCACCATAGTGCCCAGTAATAGTTATGTAGTGTCCCCCCATTAGTAATGTCACCATAGTGCCCAGTAATAGTTATGTAGTGTCCCCCCATTAGTAATGTCACCATAGTGCCCAGTAATAGTTATGTAGTGTCCCCCCATTAGTAATGTCACCATAGTGCCCAGTAATAGTTATGTAGTGTCCCCCCATTAGTAATGTCACCATAGTGCCCAGTAATAGTTATGTAGTGTCCCCCCATTAGTAATGTCACCAAATACTAACCAAATACTAACCTGACCGCAAGCGATCCAAACTGAGATAGGTATAGCAGATGTCCTCCTCGGGATACGCAGGGTGTGTATCAGCTACAAGAACCAAAGAGCGTTATACACAGATGTCCGGGCAAAAAGAAAGACATCGGCCAATACAAAAAAACTATCATAATGGCTAAAGGAGTTACACGCTCGAGAGACAAATCTTCTAAATACTGGAACATCGATAGAAATGAGGAAATGTCTACAGTACATTTCAGACTTCTCCATCAAAATCCTGTCTCATCATGGTTCCCAGCCACCCAAGCTTCAGGAGCTCTCCCAGTGCAACCATCCAAATGCCCTGCATGATCCTTTCCTCTTTTCCTCTTGATCTTATCCGTTCCTCTTTTCTGTAGGACAAGCAGGTCCAGTAAATGAGCTCTCCTGAAGGACTTATGTTACATGGACAACCAGCTGCAGATGTCTCCCTTGAGGGCAAAAGGATCAGGCGCTGAAATTCAGCAAGGCCAGTATTGTTTCTCCCCACATCATCTGTCAGGGGGAGAGGTGGCACACCCCCATACACATAAGATAGACAGCTGGTCACGCTAAAATTGGGAAGCGAGTGTTTGGCCACTTTAACTCTCTTAAACATGTTCCATCCTAGGTACTTTCTAATGATGTCACCACAGTCAGTCTCTAGTCCCCCATGAAGGTCTATGAGGGCTTTGGAGCAATGTCCACTGTGTGTTGGCTGACCTGTCCCTGGTTTGATAAATTCTTTTTGGGACATAAGCCCATTTTTCCAAAAACTTTTTCCCCCTAGTTATGCCTCAGTATAGTTACCTGCCATTGATGTGCTCTCTGCCTGCTCTTCATATGTGGACGATGAAATTTTATTTCTTCGCCTCCAGAAAATGATGAAGATGATGATGATGATGACGATGACTGCAGTCCCAATCGTGTCTCCAATAATGATAATGTTATGGAAATCTTCAAATAATAATAATGTTCCTCATTAAAACCAATGACTATTTCGACTTGTAATACCACTCCTGACCACACGGTGTGCTGTTATATGTCAGCTTTAAGAAGTAAAAGAGTTTTAATTCAGTTATCTATGTTACACTACTCTAAAGCTTCACCCAACAGTAGAGATAAAGGCAGCTGCAACACCCCACGCAACTTGTATAGACTTGGTACTGTTTATGAAAAAAAGTCTGGTCAACCCTTTTAACAAGAGGTTAACCCCTTTAACAAAGCAGGGGAAAAAAATCAATTCAGCAAAGTTACAAGAACAGTCACTTATTGAGATTCTTAACTATTGACTTACCTGACACTGAGATGTAGGTTTCTGCAGAGTAACAATGATATTTATTATCACTTTCGTGTATAATCAGTTTAGTACATCTGTACGTCCCGGACGAGCCCCCATCTACTGTATCTATATGTAACTCCGAGTCATTGACTGAGAACCTTATCTCTTTATCATCCTTGTAAAATGTTGTGTTTGTTGAATTATATCTGCTTGGGCTGTGACATCTGAGAGTCAGGGGGTCTCCTACATAGATAACTGGGGGTCTCTGCAGGATGAGATACTCTGCAATAATAACAGGGAATACATGACAATGAATCACCTCTAAATACAATGTTAGGAGATTACTAGGAGGAGGCTGATAATGACCTTGTCTTGCTCTCAGTGTGACAGGAGGACTGAGGTGGCTAGTGTTGGTCCCACACTGGTAGTCACCGACATCTTCTTCTCTAACATAGTCAATCTTGAAGCTCTTCTCATCTGTGTCTATTATCTCCCCATCTTTATACCAGTAATATCTCTGGTTCTCCGGTACAGCAGATCCCACATCACATGTTATAGTCACTGGATCTTGGTATATTAGTTCATTCCAGTTGGGTGTGAAGGTCACCACAGGTCTGACTGCGGCTCCTACAAAACATTAGGAGTAATTAAAGGGGTATTCCGTTCCAGAATTTTACTAATACTACAACGTTCTTATTTACTACAGCCATCCATGTCTCTATGTATTCACAATTTCTTCTTGCAGTCATTTTCATGGTTTACCTCCGGGGGACAATGAGGTGTTACCATTCTCCATTTCATTTGGTTTCCCTGTCGTCCTCAACAGCGGCACAATGTGAGGTATTTCTGCCCCTGTGTGCTGGTAGGACAGGCGGATATTTAATTAGCCAATAAGATGCGTGGCAGGCCCTATAAGAGGGCACAAGAACCTCCCCTCTGCGTGTTTTTTTCTGTCCTGTGTGGACAGAGGACAGGTGTGAGGACTTGTGTCCTCTTACAGGGCTCAGCTGTTGAGCTTGATGTTTTTGTCAAGCACCCTCTTTCCTATGGAGAGGGTGCTGGTTAGCCTGCGTTGGCTTTTTCCCCTGAATCCTCCTTCTCCTCCCCCGCTCCCCCCCCTCTCCTCCCTACCCTTTCAGCTCTGTTGAGCGCTGATCCTCAGAGCCGCACCACGCCACTGCGTGGTTACGGCGGGTCCGTGCGGCAGCTGGAACTCGCTCTGTATGGCTGCATTCGCGGCGGCCGCACTTTGCTTGCACGCACTTCCGGTTTTGACCGGAAGTTCGCGGCGCGGGTTAGCAGGCCGGCCGGCGGGCCAGCTGAACTATCGTTCACTACACTTCAGGCTCCACTCCAGTGTTCGGAGCCCCAGCGGAGGAGAGGGTGAGTGTTCCCCTGGCTTGGGGATTGCTGGGGAGGGGAGACAGTAGCCTTATTAACCCCTGTTTGGGGTAGTGGATGGGAGCGTTTAGCTCCTCCCATTTCCGGCCGGCCAGGTTAAAGGTCAGGCCGGCCGTGTCACTTGTACCTTCCTGCTGCATCTGGAAGGCTGTGCTATTGTGAGTCTGCTTATTGGTCTCACTGGCATTGCGTTTTGCGTTGTTAACCCGAGTCTGGTTATTGTCTGTCACCTTTACTCATCCGGTCTTCTGAACCTGGTAAGATCTACCCCTTTTTTTTAAAAAAAAAAAAAAGGTGCAATGTATGATGCATGGTGACAGTTTGCATGGTCTATTATCTCTTTATTGCAGGATATGTCATCCTCTACTACCCCTCCTGGGGATGGTAGGAGGAAATCCTCTGCCAAGAGGAAACACCTTTCCTGTTTTAATTGTGACACACCGCTCCCTGATGGTAGGTAGCGGCTTAAGGGGTTGGTCCCTTTGATGTATTGTGGTCCTATAACTTGCCTATTATTTTTAGGCTATGAATGGGCCCGTTGTCGCGGGTGTAGAGGTCCTCCACCTGAGGAGCCCTCTCCCAGAGATATGATGGCCTGGGTCAAGGAGATGGTGAGTTTGGGCATCGCTTGGGTAAATAGGTTTTCCCTTGCTTGTTTTCTCCTTTTGTTTTGCAGGACGATTCCCTCAAAGGAATTCATGCCACCTTGTCTCAGCTTACCAAAAGACCATGCCCTGAGCACCGTTCCTCCTCCCTGCCACCTTTGGAACTGTTGCGGATGGCAGAGGATGATTCTTCTGAGGACGACTCAGTAATTTCCGGCAGACCTGTGTTCCACTATGAACAAACAGGCAGGCTGCTGAAGTCCATCCGGTCTACAGTGGGCCGAGATGTTGACGGGGAAGCCTCCACGTCTGCCTCTGGGGGACATATTGCCTTCCATGCGGACGCCACGCTGTCCGACCTTATGGCACAGCAGTGGAAACAGCCAGAGAAGGGACACACTCTCTCCAGGATTTTCAAGACCTTGTTTCCTGTTGACACTGCCCAGTGGGATTCCTGGGGGCCTCCCCCGAAGGTGGATTTGGCAGTTGCCAAGCTGTCCCGCAGAACCCTGGTGCCCCTAGAAGATGGTTCCAATCTTCAAGACCCTCTGGATCGCAGGGCGGACTCTGCTCTAAAGAAGATCTACTCCGCTTCCTCTGCACAAGCCTCTGTGGCCATAGCCTCCTCCACGGTTGGCGACTTTCTGCGCAACCGTTTAGCCGCCTTGGAGCGGGATATAGATGCGGGCGTGGATAGAGACGAAATTCTGTCCTCTATGAAGAGAGTTCATAGGGCCGCAGATTATCTGGCGGAAGCTTCCCGCCATCAATTGAAGATCTCCGCCAAATCTATGGCATTATCCACCGCTGCCCGTAGACCCCTGTGGCTAAAGCCTTGGCGTGCAGATTTTGCATCTAAGGCAGCTCTCTGCGCTCTCCCCTTTGAACCGGGAAGAGTGTTTGGCCAAAGTTTGGATGCTATTATGGAGGGTTTAGCTGAAGGTAGGGGAAGGTCCCTACCTCAAGCATCCAGGGGTAGACGTGCTCCCTCTAGAGGCAGAGGTTCTTCCTCTAATTATAGACGCCCGGCTCAGCAGCGGCGTTCTAGATACCGCCCTAGGGGTGCCGGACGTGGCGCTCCCAAGGAGGATGCCAAGAGGAAGCCTGAGTTTTGACGTGGGGCAGCTCCCTGTGGCCCCTCTTCCTGTGGGAGGACGTCTCGCCTCCTTTTTCAAAGCATGGTCCACCCACATTCAAGACCCTTGGGTGTTGAAGATTATACAGCACGGGTATCACATCGATTTTCACCTTCCTCCTCCAGATCGGTTCGTCATCACCCGAATCCTTCCACCTTCTCAGCAGTCCAGTCTGGAAGCCTCGGTCGCCGATTATGTTACCAAGGGCACCCTGGAGAAGGTACCAACCTCAGATCACGGTCTGGGAGTTTACTCCCCCGTCTTTCTGGTCCCCAAAGCCACCGGGGGCTGGAGAATGATAATAGACCTGAGGTACCTCAACCAGTTTATCAGGAAGAGGTCATTTCGTATGGAGACCGTGGATTCCGTAGCTGTTTTTCTTCAACCAGGAGAGGTGATGGTTACCCTCGACTTGAAGGACGCTTATCTACATGTCCCTATTGCTCCTTCCCACAGGAAGTTCCTCAGGATTACCGTTTCTATGGCAGGCCACAGGGAGCACTATCAGTTCACAGCTCTGCCTTTCGGCATCACATCCGCCCCACTGGTATTCACCAAGGTGATCGCTCCGGTCGCCGCAGCCCTCAGACTTCAGGGTCTTTTCATCGTCCCTTATCTAGACAACTGGCTATTGAAAGCTCAGTCTCCTGCTGCCCTCCTCCAGCAGCTCAATCTTGCCATCAACTTCCTACAAGAATTAGGATGGATTATCAATTGGGAGAAGTCCGAAGTCGTTCCATCCACCCGAAGAAAATTCCTCGGATTTATAGTGGATTCAGAAGCGATGCAGATCTTCCTCTCCCGTCCAAGAAAGGAAAGGATCCAAGCCAGTGCACGATTCCTATTGCGCACTCGGCAGGTAACCATCCGGACCGCCATGAGAGTCCTGGGCCTAATGTCATCCTCGGCCAGGGCGGTCCCTTGGGCTTTATGGCATTTGCGTCCCCTACAGATGGAAGTGTTGAGAACCTGGAACAGGTCTCCACGGGGACTGCACAAGAAGATCTGCCTTTCTCCCGCTACCCGTCTTTCCCTCAGATGGTGGATACACCTGAAAGACGGAAGGTCCACGGTCCCGACAGTGTGGACCCTGTTGACAACAGATGCATCCCAGTGGGGATGGGGAGCCCATTGTCAAGACAAAACTGTACAAGGACGATGGAGATGTCCGGAGCTGGGGTCATCCAATCTCAAGGAACTCAGAGCAGTGTACCTGGCCCTAGTACACTTTGCCCCGGAATTGAAAGGCAAGTCAGTCAAGATCCGGTCAGACAATACGACGGTGGTTGTTTATATAAACAAACAAGGGGGCACCAGGTCACCAACCTTGCTGAGAGAGACGAATCTCATATTCACCTGGGCAGAGAAGAATTTGGTCCAGTTGTCCGCTGTTCACATAAAGGGCTCCCTGAACATAGTAGCGGATCAGCTGAGTCGGGGTATTACCGTATCAGGAGAATGGTCTCTCAATCCAGACGTATTTCAACAGATCGTCCAGAGATGGGGTCTCCCGGAGGTCGATCTTATGGCTACCCGACTCAACGCCAAGGTAGGGACCTTCTGCTCCCTGTACCAGGAGGACAATCCTTTGGCAGTGGATGCCCTGTCCATCCCATGGAGGTTCAGGCTGTTTTACATTTTCCCTCCAATTCCAATCATACCGAAGGTATTGATAAAAATAAGACAGGACCAAGCCTCGGGAATAGCCATAATCCCGTTCTGGCCAAAAAGGGCTTGGTTTGCTCAGCTCATACAAATGAGTCAGGGCATATATTGGAGGCTTCCCCCACTCCCAGACCTGGTAACCGAAGGAGAGCTGAGATGCCAGGATCTGAGGAGACTCAACCTGACAGCCTGGAGGTTGACCAGTCCCTATTGAGGAATAGAGGACTGTCACAAGCCGTCTTGAAGACCCTATCCAGCGCCAGAGCAGATTCGACTAACAAGAACTACCGTCGAATAAGTAACATCTTTAATGCCTGGTGTCTACAGCATCAAGTGGACTCCACCGATCCCCCTACGGAGGCGATCCTGGACTTCCTTCAAGACAGACTAGACAGAGGTCTCGCTGTGGCCACACTCAAAGTACACGTTGCGGCCCTGTCCGCCTATCTGGGGAGGCGTTTGTCTCAAGATTCCTTAGTGAGCACCTTTATTAAAGGGGCAACTAGGCTGAGACCGGTGGTAAACACCCCTGTCCACCAATGGGACCTTATTCCGGTCCTAAACGCTTTATGTGTTCATCCATTTGAACCTTTGGAGGAAAGCTCCCTCAAGTCATTAACCGGCAAGATGGCGCTACTATTGGCAGTAACAACTGCCAAACGCGTTAGTGAACTACAAGCCTTGTCCGCTGAGGAGCCATATACCACCTTTTTCTCTGACCATGTGCAGCTTAGGTTCCTCCCGGGTTTTCGTCCCAAGGTTCCATCCGCTGTAAACAGAAACCAGATAATCTCCCTTCCGGTATTTTTTCCTTTCCCTTCTTCTGCTGAAGAAGAGAGATGGCATAAACTGGACGTGGTCAGATGCCTACAGATTTACTTACAGCGCACTCGCCCTTTTAGGCGAACTGAAAACTTGTTGGTCAGCTACACGGGGAGAAACAAGGGCGCCAAAGCCGCTAAAGCCACAATATCCCGGTGGGTGACCGAGACTATTAAAATCGCCTATACCACCCAAGGTTTGTCGGCTCTAGCATTTCTTCATGCCCACTCAACCAGGGCAGTGTCTACCTCTCAGGCAGAGAAGAGTGCCTTGCCGGTGGATCAAATCTGTGCAGCGGCCTCCTGGGCGTCGGAATCTACCTTCATCCGGCATTATCGCCTGAAGGACCAAGTGGCAGGTTCCACTGCTTTTGCCCATACCGTTTTAAGTTCGGTTATGAGTTAATCCCACCCATCCTGGGGACCTGCTTGCTATATCCCCACATTGTGCCGCTGTTGAGGACGACAGGGAACGAGTGATTATGAAGATAATCTTGTTTCCCTAAGTCCTAACAGCGGCACAAGATTTCCCACCCTGGGAATCATATCTTATGTCTAAAAGCTGTATATAAATATTATGGAGGTACTTTTGTATTTACACGCAGAGGGGAGGTTCTTGTGCCCTCTTATAGGGCCTGCCACGCATCTTATTGGCTAATTAAATATCCGCCTGTCCTACCAGCACACAGGGGCAGAAATACCCCACATTGTGCCGCTGTTAGGACTAAGGGAAACAAGATTATCTTCATAATCACTCGTTTTCTCTTTCTCTGTCTCTACCTCTTTCCTTGTTCCTCCTTTCCATTCTTCTCTCCCTTCCCTCTCCTATTGTCTATTTCTCCCACTACTTCCCACTTCACCCTTCTTTCCCCATCTCTATCCTTCCTTCTATCCTCTTTCTCCCCCATTCTCTTTCGTTCCCTGTCTCTCTTTCTTTCTTTCCAGAATAACTTGCGTCCATGCCATTCATGAAATCTAATATTCGCTTGCGCCCCTTCTATGCCTCACTGACAATTCTTAAAAATTTACAGCAAGAGAGATTTGGTAAAATGCAGATGTACAATTTGGTATTGGAGCCATTTTTGGTGCAAAGTTTTAAGAATAAGCCATAGCAGTAAATGAGGAAGAAAAAATGTAACAAGAAATTGTTGAAGTTGAGGATATTCTTGGTAAATCTGCTCCAGTGTTACTCACCCAGTCTTCTGAGATTTATTGCTGAAATAAGAAGACAAAACAAGAAGATCTTATTATCCTATACACTCACATTACATATTTGTATTTTCTGGCTTTTTTTTTCAGATTTTTTGAATTTTTAGTTCAGTGTTAAACGTCCTCCCAGATTCCTCTGGACACCGAGAGATCTTAGTGCTTTAGTACTATTAGTATTACTGGGATTACAATTGGATTCATCTAAGTATTTGGTATATAGTTCTAAGCCATAAGCTGATGGTCTTTGTACCGCTCCTCTCCCATATACACACATACACATATATACACACCATTACTGCACCATATACTGCACTAATAAAACCGCTACACAGTGTATTGCCTAAATATTATCATTTTATAATCTTTACTAATATTATATTCTATGCTATCTTCTAATTCCTAGATTACTGATATTGTCTAGAGATGAGCGAGTAGTATTCAATTGAGTAGGTATTCGATCGAATACTACGGTATTCGAAATACTCGTACTCGATCGAGTACCACTCGCTATTCAAATGTAAAAGTTCAATGCAGAACCAGCATTGATTGGCTGAATGCTATACAGTCGGCCAATCAACGCTGGTTCTTCTCCTACCTTTAGAAGTCTTCTCCGTGCAGCTTCCCGCGGCATCTTCTGGCCCTTCATTCACTCTGCCAGGCATCGGGCCTGGGCAGAGCTGACTGCGCATGTCTGTTTGTAGTGCGGACATGCGCAGTCGGCTCGTCCCAGGCCCGATGCCTGGCAGAGTGAATGAAGAGCCAGAAGATGCCGCGGGGACGCTGCACGGAGAAGACTTCTCGGAGGATCCAGCCCGACCCTCACTCGTGGACTTGGTAAGTATAATTTGATCGAACGTTGCCTACCCCTGAAACGAGCATTTTCCCCCCATAGACTATAATGGGGTTCGATATTCGACTCGAGTAGTTGAATATTGAGGGGCTACTCGAAACGAATATCAAACCTCGAACATTTTACCGTTCGCTCATCTCTAATATCGTCACATATGGTCTTTTTCCTATGTTCCTTTCAAGAACGTTCACCTACAATCAAATTACTTCTAACCTACTAAGTCCAGAAACCTTATGGGAAGACTAGTTTGGGAAATATTATCCAAAATTATTAGATAAGCCCTTCCTTGAAGGGAATATAAACAGGTTAATTCTCCTGATATTAAGTGACATTGATAGTAAGGGGAAGTTCTGATGACTGGTTGCCAGAAATTTGGCTAAGAGCCCCTGTTTTGCGGATAGGAGCCAGGTTTCTCTACCTCTTTCTGCAAACCTTGCTGTTCTGACTCATGCTGTATCCTCATTTCTAAATAAACGTTCATCTGTTTTTAGCCACTTCTTAGTCCCATTTCACATCTGCGCATAGGTTAACACTTGGGGGTCCGCTTGGAGGCACCCTGAACAGAAATCCCTGAATGCAGATGTGAACAGGGCCTTAGAGTGATAGTTTTGATAAATTCCATTACCGGTGGAGAATGCGGGCATTAATCCTGCTATCTCTCACACTGATAAATAATACTAATATACTGTATTGTAATAATACAACATACACTGCTCAAATAATAATATATTAATACCCCCAAACATAATCACCCTGCATTGCTCAAATAACATCATACCCAAATAATACCACCATGTATTAATAAAACAATATTAATATCACATAATTGTAAAGGTGATTCTACATGACATTTGACATTTCACCTCTCTATAAATTTCGTCTGTGAGTCAACCAAAATAAAAAACTTTTAGCAAATATTCTACACACAATATCAAAACAGTCTAAGGCTCCGCTCATGTTACATGGAGGTATATGCCTAGTGTAGACCAGGAAAACCTCCTGATATACAAGCTGAGCATATCCATAGGAACATGTGTATAACATGGAAGATACAGTTGTCTACACTACACTTTTTACAATTGGACATTATGGGTGACATATCCCACCGCATATACAATGGAAATCGCCACATGTCCATTATACCTACGGAAAACACTGGCGATTTCCCCATAGGTATAAATGTAACGAAAACTCCCCCACTCAAAACCGCATGTATGAAAAGAACAGAACATGTGTCCGGTCCTGAACCAGAGAATATACCCAGTAGTGACGTGGTTAAGGTTGACGTGTTAGGTTTTGGGGTTTGAGACATTGGTTTCCATGAATTTGCCGGTTCTTTCTGAGCTCTTACTCTGGATCTCTTTAGGAGTCACACTGTATACATATACAAATACTATATATTTACATACAGACACGTAGGCCAATAGCTTACCTCCAGGCACCACATAGCCAATGCCAATGGCGGCTCTGGCATTGGCCAAGCTCCCTTACAGTATGGCTAACAAGAGGAGTCAATTGGCTGCTTAGTACAAACGTTGGAGACATCTTTGTCCATTGTATCCCAGATATGGCACTGTTATATTTTTGTTCTCCCAGATACTCAGTCAGCACCCCTACACTTGCCTGGCATGTTCACCACCCCTTCACATGCCCCATTGTCCGAACCTCTACCTTATACTGTACCTACCTAGTAATATGACCAGAGCCGAAACGAACATGGTGCCGTCACATTGAAATGTGGTTGTCTTATCTGCAGTGTCATAAACCAGAACTTGTAGACGTACGCTTCCTTCCCTAACTATGTGTCTTAAATTAGACATGCTATAAGAGGGAGTATATGAAAACCGTAAGTAAAGATGTTTCCCTTGTGATGATACTGCAACAGAAATAAGATGGGAGGTGATGTCCTCAGAATCGGAATCGGTGGCAGGCTTTGGCCGCGTTACTTCAACTGGTCTCATCTATTACTATGGACAATCCCTGTGTTAGAGACTATTTGCTTGTATCTTCCATGTTATTTGTCCCAAATATTAATATCAGCATGCTAAATCCCAAATTAATGTTTCTATAGAGTGTCCAAATAATACTGCCACACCATACCCACAATATACTTCTGTACGGTACCCAAGTGATGCTACCATATAGTGCCCACATCATAGTACAATATACTGGCCACATTATGCAAACACTGTAATGTCTTCACCATACAGCTCTTGGCCACTGTAAAATACTGGTACAAAAGGGTTAACGTCAATCTAGAACAATGAGGAGCCTAATGCTCACACCATTGGTGGTCTAGGGGGGGAAAGAGCTTAAGGGTGACATCCTTGGTGGTCTAGGATGGGGAAGAGTTAAATGGTGATATCATTGGTGGTCTAGGGTGGTGAAGAGCTTAATGCTGACTTGATTGGTGGTCTAGAGCAGTAAAGCATTTAATGGTGGCATCAGTCGTGGTCTAGGGTGGTGAAGAGCTTAATGCTGACTTGATTGGTGGTCTAGAGCAGTAAAGCATTTAATGGTGACATCAGTCGTGGTCTAGGGTGGTGAAGAGCTTAATGCTGACTTGATTGGTGGTCTAGAGCAGTAAAGCATTTAATGGTGACATCAGTCGTGGTCTAGGGTGGTGAAGAGCTTAATGCTGACTTGATTGGTGGTCTAGAGCAGTAAAGCATTTAATGGTGGCATCCTTGGTGGTGTAGGGTGGTGAAGAGCTCAATGGTGACAACATTGGTGGTCTAGGGCAGTAAAAAGCAACTAAAGGAACTATTATTAATAAGGGGGGCTTATATTAGTAAGGCTGGTGGATCCCCCCGTTCAGCCTAACTAGAGATGGGCACATTGGCCTGTAACAAACCAAATACGACCTCACTTTTTGGGATTGGTTTTGGGTATAATGCCTCTACATGGTGCTGGAGCTCCTGGAGTCCCCATACACCTCCCTGAGTCCCTAATGGGCAGCCAATGTTAGGGCTGTTACTGTATAGAAACCCTAATGAATGTTTATTAACACTTCTATATATCATCCCTGGGGAATTGGTGGTGACTGCCACTCACTGGGCGTGGAGGTGGTGTATAGCTTCCCTACCCATATGGCAGTTATACACCACCCCATCGCTTATTGCTGCAAAATGGAGGATTTTCCTGGGGTCGCCGTATCCTGATGGCTGTAACTTTTTACCGTACTGTTGGCGGTGATACGTCAGGGCTCTTCATTTCTGTTATACTTGGAAATGGTAGATTGTGTTGTTACATAGAAACCACAACTATCATCCACTTAGCGCAAAAAAGGAAGTGGAATCAGCTCCAACTTCTCCTGTATGAGCTATAGGGAAGTATTAGAAAGTATAAGCGTCCGCACTATGGCCCTCCGAGCGCTCCTCGTCTTAGTAGGTAAGTTAACCCCTTCATGATGGGGCCATCTTTTCCGTTTCTCAATTGGGCACATGTTCACTAGAGATGAGCGAACACTAAAATGTTCGAGGTTCGAAATTCGATTCGAACAGCCGCTCACTGTTCGAGTGTTCGAATGGGTTTCGAACCCCATTATAGTCTATGGGGAACATAAACTCGTTAAGGGGGAAACCCAAATTCGTGTCTGGAGGGTCACCAAGTCCACTATGACACCCCAGGAAATGATACCAACACCCTGGAATGACACTGGGACAGCAGGGGAAGCATGTCTGGGGGCATAAAAGTCACTTTATTTCATGGAAATCCCTGTCAGTTTGCGATTTTCGCAAGCTAACTTTTCCCCATAGAAATGCATTGGCCAGTGCTGATTGGCCAGAGTACGGAACTCGACCAATCAGCGCTGGCTCTGCTGGAGGAGGCGGAGTCTAAGATAGCTCCACACCAGTCTCCATTCAGGTCCGACCTTAGACTCCGCCTCCTCCGGCAGAGCCAGCGCTGATTGGCCGAAGGCTGGCCAATGCATTCCTATGCGAATGCAGACTTAGCAGTGCTGAGTCAGTTTTGCTCAACTACACATCTGATGCACACTCGGCACTGCTACATCAGATGTAGCAATCTGATGTAGCAGAGCCGAGGGTGCACTAGAACCCCTGTGCAAACTCAGTTCACGCTAATAGAATGCATTGGCCAGCGCTGATTGGCCAATGCATTCTATTAGCCCGATGAAGTAGAGCTGAATGTGTGTGCTAAGCACACACATTCAGCACTGCTTCATCACGCCAATACAATGCATTAGCCAGTGCTGATTGGCCAGAGTACGGAATTCGGCCAATCAGCGCTGGCTCTGCTGGAGGAGGCGGAGTCTAAGGTCGCTCCACACCAGTCTCCATTCAGGTCCGACCTTAGACTCCGCCTCCTCCGGCAGAGCCAGCGCTGATTGGCCGAAGGCTGGCCAATGCATTCCTATGCGAATGCAGACTTAGCAGTGCTGAGTCAGTTTTGCTCAACTACACATCTGATGCACACTCGGCACTGCTACATCAGATGTAGCAATCTGATGTAGCAGAGCCGAGGGTGCACTAGAACCCCTGTGCAAACTCAGTTCACGCTAATAGAATGCATTGGCCAGCGCTGATTGGCCAATGCATTCTATTAGCCCGATGAAGTAGAGCTGAATGTGTGTGCTAAGCACACACATTCAGCACTGCTTCATCAAGCCAATACAATGCATTAGCCAGTGCTGATTGGCCAGAGTACGGAATTCGGCCAATCAGCGCTGGCTCTGCTGGAGGAGGCGGAGTCTAAGGTCGGACCTGAATGGAGACTGGTGTGGAGCGATCTTAGACTCCGCCTCCTCCAGCAGAGCCAGCGCTGATTGGCCGAATTCCGTACTCTGGCCAATCAGCACTGGCTAATGCATTGTATTGGCGTGATGAAGCAGTGCTGAATGTGTGTGCTTAGCACACACATTCAGCTCTACTTCATCGGGCTAATAGAATGCATTGGCCAGCGCTGATTGGCCGAATTCCGTACTCTGGCCAATCAGTGCTGGCCAATGCATTCTATTAGCTTGATGAAGCAGAGTGTGCACAAGGGTTCAAGCGCACCCTCGGCTCTGATGTAGCAGAGCCGAGGCTGCACAAGGGTTCAAGCGCACCCTCGGCTCTGATGTAGGAGAGCCGAGGGTGCACTTGAACCCTTGTGCACCCTCAGCTCTGCTACATCAGAGCCGAGGGTGCGCTTGAACCCTTGTGCACACTCTGCTTCATCAAGCTAATAGAATGCATTGGCCAGCGCTGATTGGCCAATGTATTCTATTAGCCTGATGAAGTAGAGCTGAATGTGTGTGCTAAGCACACACATTCAGCTCTACTTCATCGGGCTAATAGAATGCATTGGCCAGCGCTGATTGGCCAGAGTACGGAACTCGACCAATCAGCGCTGGCTCTGCTGGAGGAGGCGGAGTCTAAGATCGCTCCACACCAGTCTCCATTCAGGTCCGACCTTAGACTCCGCCTCCTCCAGCAGAGCCAGCGCTGATTGGCCGAATTCCGTACTCTGGCCAATCAGCACTGGCTAATGCATTGTATTGGCGTGATGAAGCAGTGCTGAATGTGTGTGCTTAGCACACACATTCAGCTCTACTTCATCGGGCTAATAGAATGCATTGGCCAATCAGCGCTGGCCAATGCATTCTATTAGCGTGAACTGAGTTTGCACAGGGGTTCTAGTGCACCCTCGGCTCTGCTACATCAGATTGCTACATCTGATGTAGCAGTGCCGAGTGTGCATCAGATGTGTAGTTGAGCAAAACTGACTCAGCACTGCTAAGTCTCTGCATTCGCATAGGAATGCATTGGCCAGCCTTCGGCCAATCAGCGCTGGCTCTGCCGGAGGAGGCGGAGTCTAAGGTCGGACCTGAATGGAGACTGGTGTGGAGCGATCTTAGACTCCGCCTCCTCCAGCAGAGCCAGCGCTGATTGGTCGAGTTCCGTACTCTGGCCAATCAGCGCTGGCCAATGCATTCTATTAGCCCGATGAAGTAGAGCTGAATGTGTGTGCTTAGCACACACATTCAGCTCTACTTCATCAGGCTAATAGAATACATTGGCCAATCAGCGCTGGCCAATGCATTCTATTAGCTTGATGAAGCAGAGTGTGCACAAGGGTTCAAGCGCACCCTCGGCTCTGATGTAGCAGAGCTGAGGGTGCACAAGGGTTCAAGTGCACCCTCGGCTCTCCTACATCAGAGCCGAGGGTGCGCTTGAACCCTTGTGCAGCCTCGGCTCTGCTACATCAGAGCCGAGGGTGCGCTTGAACCCTTGTGCACACTCTGCTTCATCAAGCTAATAGAATGCATTGGCCAGCACTGATTGGCCAGAGTACGGAATTCGGCCAATCAGCGCTGGCCAATGCATCCCTATGGGAAAAAGTTTATCTCACAAAAATCACAATTACACACCCGATAGAGCCCCAAAAAGTTATTTTTAATAACATTCCCCCCTAAATAAAGGTTATCCCTAGCTATCCCTGCCTGTACAGCTATCCCTGTCTCATAGTCACAAAGTTCACATTCTCATATGACCCGGATTTGAAATCCACTATTCGTCTAAAATGGAGGTCACCTGATTTCGGCAGCCAATGACTTTTTCCAATTTTTTTCAATGCCCCCAGTGTCGTAGTTCCTGTCCCACCTCCCCTGCGCTGTTATTGGTGCAAAAAAGGCGCCAGGGAAGGTGGGAGGGGAATCGAATTTTGGCGCACTTTACCACGTGGTGTTCGATTCGATTCGAACATGGCGAACACCCTGATATCCGATCGAACATGTGTTCGATAGAACACTGTTCGCTCATCTCTAATGTTCACGTTTCTTGGTGTAGAAGGTTTTTCAAATGATTTTTGCCTCTTTTTCAGGAGTTCTATGGGGAGGCTTTTTTACAGCGCGGATTCTGGTGCCAATCCTGCGCTGGACCCTTAGTTGGATGGTCAGTATTCTGCTCTGACTACTGGGAAGTAGGGAGAAGACTGTGATGTGACTAGTGGGGAAGTAATGGCATCCACTCAAAATGGGTTATTGGGAGTCTGGGGGTCCAATTATTAATATTATTGGGGGCACTGCAGTAACTAAATGAGTTTTATCTGTCTTTGTTGGGTTTTTTTTACCCAATCATAGTAACATAGTACATAAGGTTGGATGAAGACACAAGTCCATCAGGTCCACCCTGTGCTATGATGTCTGTATCTTGCTTTTGTTGTTGCTCTTGGTTCAGTCCTTAGGGGTATATATATATATATATATATATATATATATATATATATATATATATATATATATATATATAAGCTTCTGCCCACAACTTTGTCTACGTGTTGTTGGCATCAATGGTGTTTCGGCAGCTCTCAAGCTGGCCTGCCGCTGAACTTGTTCCCCATGCCGTGCCTGTGATTGTTCCGGCATCTCAGCAGCTCACAGAGACACCATTTAATGAGCATGTTGTTGGTGTCGATGATCCGCCTGCTCTAAGAGCTGCTTGACGCCTAGCTTGCTCAATCCTCCTCAGCTCTGCTTGAGGAGAAGTCTGTTGCCTTCTGGCTTCCTTCATAGCTCTCATTTTTTGAGAACTTTGCAACAAATTTGATTTTTGTTTTCCCGGCATGATTAAAATTGGGAAACTGCCAATTTGGATTAAAGGGGTTTTCCCATCTCAGTGTCTCAGCACGCTGCCTGGAGTGTCTGCTTCTCACTTCCTATATTTCTCTCCCCCTTGCTCCCTCTGGTTGAACACAGAACACTTATGCAGATCAGATAATATGCAGATGCTTGTATACAATGGACTCCATTTTACATAGAGAGATAGCAGACAAGGCTTTATCAGCAAACTCCAATTGGCTGAGATTGTCCTGTCGGCAAGAGCAGTTTAATATTAGTAGGATGAGCTATATATATATATATATATATATATATATATATATATATATATATATATATATCTGATAGTCTTATGTTTCCTCGCTTCTGTTTTGGTCTTTTTCTGTCTAGCCTGATCTTAGTCTTAAACTACACATACATGACAGTAAATATGGCCACTATATTGATGGTCCTTTTTCATGGACTGTCAAAATATAGATCATGTTTTACCTTTGGCCATTTTCACGTATCCCTCCATACATCCCTACATATACTCATATCCTTTATACCTGTAACCTCTGAGCTTTCTTCTATAAATACCCTATATATCTGTAGCCACAGGGCTTTCTACAGTATATATCCTGTATACCTGTATCCTCTGGGCTTTCTGCAGGATATGCAGTATATATTCTGTATACCTGTATCTTCTGGACTCTATGCTAAGGCCACATCATGAGCTTGATAATCCTGATTCTGCTGTGATTACTGGGAAAGTGGAGGGCACAGGAGAATGGAGACCCAGATTTTAACACTAAACTAGGGGAGGGGTACTTCAGTGACATAACTCTCTATTCTGACTACTGGGGAGTAAATCCTTTAGTGACATGTAAGGACGGGGTCACACATCCACATTTGTAACTTTATCTGCATTAATTGTTCTTCCACCAGGTTGCCCTTACGTAGCATCATTGTAGGCATCCGAAACATGTAGTGTGAACAGGCTTATCCCAATATGTAGCACAATCACAGCTGCAAAATAGCGCGGCGCATACGATCCCCACTCCCATTGAAATCAATGGGAGCTTGTACGGCCCGCAAAAGCTCCCGCGGCATAGACGTGCCACATCACGCAGCACGTTACACCGTGTGAACCCTAATTTTGTATCTAGAGATGATTTATTGTCATGTCTTCCCTGTTATTATTGCAGAGTACCTCATCCTGCAGAGACCCCCAGTTATCTATGAAGGAGACCCCCTGACTCTCAGATGTCACCGTGCATATAGATTAGATGGAAAAAACACAACATTTTACAAGGATGATGAAGAGGTTAAATTCTCTGTCAATGATTCAGAGCTACATATAGATACAGTACTTGGGGGCTCGTCCGGGACGTACAGATGTACTAAACTGATTTATCATTATGGTGATTGTCAATTTCATTATCACTCAGCAGAAACCTGCATCTCAGTGTTGGGTAAGTAGATATCAACACCTTCCCTGCCTAGATGGTATATGAAGTATAGCACATTCCATACAGGTACCTCACAACACCGTATATGTGTAGTAGGAGCCTGACCACCATCTTGTTTCGGCAACCAGGTGACATCTTGATATTTGTCTGCACAGTGCTGCGATTCAGCAAAGTATTAGACCGCATTCACATGACAGGCACATGGCTAATTTAGCATCAATGAGAGTGAGTGAGTGTATTCACATATCCGTCATTTTGGCTGGACAGAAAAATAGATCAGTGAAACAAAACATATTTTTCTGTTTTGAAAGGCACATGGACCCGACAGAAATCAATGGATGTAAAATGAATTGACATCTGGTCAAAAAAAGAAAGACCAATGAAATTCATCCATTTTGTTTCAATGGCACATTAAAAAGGATGCAAAATGGCCCACTGACCCGCACCACGGTCGACTGCAAGGGGAAAAAGACTTAGGCCCCATATTGCGGAAACAGCAGTTTTTGTTGCAGATTTTGTTGCTTTTTTTGAGCATATGGACGGCTAGGGTTTTACCATCAAGTATTATAGCGCGGGCAGATTTGATTTAGGATTTGCTGCAGATTTCACCTATTATAAAAGGTAATTTCATGGCAGTTCAGAATATCCACATGTAATATATACAGATTTTGTCAGATTTGTCCATGGCGTAAAATTTTACCACTTGTGAATCCTACGTGTCTGATTGTAATACCATCCATGACAAATACAGTACGCCTAATATATGTGTGTCAGGGGGGTATTATGTCACTAGACTTCTTAAAAACCATCCATAGGCAGCTACCCTACAAAAGGTGGCGCTAGAGGAACAATTTTTCTTTCTCAATCAAGAAAATTTTACTTGCATATTCTTTCTCTGGCACAGTTGGAATTTTTTCTCTAGCCCCCACCATTCCAGAGCAATCCTTTCCGTTAGTATAAGCACAATTCTTTTGTTGTCAGATGGGTGGTCCCTGTCTGCCTGCTCCAGCTAAGGACCACCCACCTGACAGTAGAGGTTCTGACTACGCTCACAGTAAGAGAAGTGATTGCTCAGGAACGGTGTGGGCTAGAGATAAAATCCCAACTGCGTCAGAATCAGTGGAGCGGCGGCTATTGAAGGATTCGATTAGATGGAGTTGGTGGAAGTGGTGAAAGGTTGTCTTTAAAGTAAGACGTCTTTGTCTTTATGATAAATGTGTAACATGACTTTTAGTTGAAAGAAGGAAAAAAGGAAACAGATCTCCTTAATAAGATATATTACAGAGTTTCTTATATTCTCCTGTACTATTCATTTATGATTAGGGTTGAGCGATCAGGATTGGAAAAGATCGGATCCCGATCGGCGATTGAGTAAATTTCACCATCGCGATTTGGTTCCGATCCCGCCTAAAATAGATCGGGAACGGAATTCTGATCCCGATCGCTCAACTTACCTGCACAGATCCGCTGTCGCTCCCCATTCTTCTCAGTTCGGTTCTCTCACATTTACAGGCCTTCAGAGCGCCGTGCACGCCCCTGCCTCCCAGGTTAGTGTTACAGACCTAGGAAGAAGGCAGGGCTTGTGGCTTGTGATGTACTCATGTCTCCCCGCCCTGTACCTGCCCACACTCTCCTAAGCCAGAACAAGCCGTGCCTACTCCCAGCATCTCTAACACTAGCTTAGGCAGGCGGTGGCGCACACGGCACTCTGAATAAGAGAGAAGAAGAACGAAAAGAACATGGAGCAGCAGCGAACTGTACAGGTAAGTGGACACCAGGGGGGACTAAGTAGCCATAGGATTTTTTTTAATCACTACACAGCGTGGAGTCTAAAAATTGAAGCGCTCCATTTTTGGACTCCATGCTGTGTCGTGAATAGGATCGTTTTAAAATCCGATGTTCGATTATTAAAAAAATCCTATTGACTTGCATTAGGTTCGGGATCGGGTTCGAATGGAAAATGATCGGAAATTGGATTATAAAAATGATCCTAAAATCTCAAGATCGGCTCAGCCCTATTTATGACAATTAGTTTTATATTTGGAGGTACACTAAGTTCTCCAGGCTGATTTATCATGGTAAGAGGAGAGTGCTAGTATGATACTAGTACATGTATTATAGGTATACAGGGTTGTAATACACTGATGTCAAGATCGGGGTTGATATATGCTTCAAGTAATATGTAATATTGTTGTCATTTTTCTTATTGTAATATGCAATATTGTAGTATTATATTTGTATTCATTATTATATCATATAAACATGAGCAGGTAACTTGTTGAAATTTATTAGATAAAGAATTAAAAAAAAAAATTCTGAAATTAAATGTATAAATAAAGAGATTTTAATTGTCCAAAAATAAAAGTCTCTTCCGTGACACTGTATTCAGTTTTATAGAGGCCTCATTGGTTTGTGCGCCAGAAAGCTGGCAGAAAAGTCATGAAAAAAAAAAAATTTTCAAATAAGTCTGAATTTTTATGCAAAAATTTTGACTTTTTAAGGTTTGAACCCCCACCCCATGCCATCCTTGTATAAAGTTGTGCCTACGACTCTATATTCAGATTGACAGTGATCTTACAGAGTCAAAGAGTCACCTTCCTAAATATCCTGGACCAAGTGGGAGCTATACAGTGGACAGAGGAGATGGCTCCATAGCGGCAGTGCTGGAATATTCCAGTTCATAGTCATTTGCAGCAATCAGGAATGGCCGCTATATATCAAACAAATGAGAAGTAGCAGAATTTTAATTCTAATTTTAAGCAGGTTTTAATTTTTAACTAGATATATACAATTACATTACAGAACTTTGTACCAGCTCCTCAGGGGCGGGGCTATGACAACCTTCCATTATTTGTAAAGCAGAGTTGGTGAATATGATGACATTCAGCTTGATGGGTATATTATATCCAATGCTATCTAGGCTTCACCACAGCGTATGTGACTGACATATCAACCTGTGAAATTTACAAAAACAGAAAAAAAAATCAATAATTTTAGATAATTTGTTTACATATTTTTCTACTCCATTACAGATGAAGATAATATATAAAGAATCTGCTATACTAAGGGTTAATTTTTTTTTCAATGAATTTCAGAATTATTACCATAGTAAACCACAAGGCCCTGTGGGGGGCGCTGACACCTCCTACAAGGGCAACAGCACTGCGCCTACCGAAATCAATGTGTCAAGTCTTACAAATCATAGGAATCCTGCAAGGGCAAAGTGGATCTGGAGGGCCCATCTGATAATACCAAGTATGGGGCAAGCAGGAGGTCTACCGGAAACACTTATACGGGTATGTAGACCCTTACCATATAACAATGTACACAACGTCTTACAGTGTGTGTATATAGATGATACTCACATTCTTACTGGCAGGTTTAGACGAGGCTAAAAAGTCAAGAAAATGGCAAATTAGTTCTATAATATTGAACTGCGGCAATTCCCTTTCAACAATGAGTGGCCCAATGTGACGGGTCAGGAGTGCACAGTCATAGAGAGGTAGAGGGCGACCGTGATAATACAGTCCTATGAAAAAGTTTGGGCACCCCTATTAATCTTAATCATTTTTAGTTCTAAATATTTTGGTATTTGCAACAGCCATTTCAGTTTGATATATCTAATAACTGATGGACACAGTAATATTTCAGGATTGAAATGAGGTTTATTGTACTAACAGAAAATGCGCAATATGCATTAAACCAAAATTTGACCGGTGCAAAAGTATGGGCACCTCAACAGAAAAGTGACATTAATATTTAGTAGATCCTCCTTTTGCAAAGATAACAGCCTCTAGTCGCTTCCTGTAGCTTTTAATCAGTTCCTGGATCCTGGATGGACAAACAATTCAAGTTCAGTTAAGTTAGATGGTCGCCGAGCATGGACAGCCCGCTTCCAATCATCCCACAAATGTTCAATGATATTCAGGTCTGGGGACTGGGATGGCCATTCCAGAACATTGTACTTGTTCCTCTGCATGAATGCCTGAGGATTTGGAGCGGTGTTTTGGATCATTGTCTTGCTGAAATATCCATCCCCGGCGTAACTTCAACTTCGTCACTGATTCTTGAACATTATTCTCAAGAATCTGCTGATACTGAGTGGAATCCATGCGACTCTCAACTTTAACAAGATTCCCGATGCCGGCATTGGCCACACAGCCCCAAAGCATGATGGAACCTCCACCAAATTTTACAGTGGGTAGCATGTGTTTTTCTTGGAATGCTGTTTCTTTTTGGACGCCATGCATAACGCCTTTTTTTATAACCAAACAACTCAATTTTTGTTTCCAAAATGAAGCTGCCTTGTCCAAATGTGCTTTTTCATACCTCAGGCAACTCTATTTGTGGCGTACGTGCAGAAACGGCTTCTTTCTCATCACTCTCCCATACAGCTTCTATTTGTGCAAAGTGCGCTGTATAGTTGACCAATGCACAGTGACACCATCTGCAGAAAGATGATGCTGCAGCTCTTTGGAGGTGGTCTGTGGATTGTCCTTGACTGTTCTCACCATTCTTCTTCTCTGCCTTTCTGATATTTTTCTTGGCCTGCCACTTCTGGGCTTAACAAGAACTGTCCCTGTGGTCTTCCATTTCCTTACTATGTTCCTCA
This sequence comes from Leptodactylus fuscus, assembly GCF_031893055.1. Taxonomy (NCBI): domain Eukaryota; kingdom Metazoa; phylum Chordata; class Amphibia; order Anura; family Leptodactylidae; genus Leptodactylus; species Leptodactylus fuscus. Next base: position 152,479,600 of record NC_134271.1, read on the forward strand.
CAGTGGAAACTGACAGGTTAAATCTCTGAGACAACTTTTTGTATCCTTCCCCTGAACAACTATGTTGAACAATCTTTGTTTTCAGATCATTTTGAGAGTTGTTTTGAGTAGCCCATGATGCCACTCTTCAGAGGAGATTCAAATAGGAGATCAACTTGCAATTGGCCACCTTAAATACCTTTTCTTATGATTGGATACATCTGGCTATGAAGTTCAAAGCTCACTGAGGTTACAAAACCAATTTTGTGCTTCAGTAAGTCAGTAAAAAGTAGTTAGGAGTATTCAAATCAATAAAATGATAAGGGTGCCCATACTTTTGCACCGGTCAAATTTTGGTTTAATGCATATTGCGCATTTTCTGTTAGTACAATAAACCTCATTTCAATCCTGAAATATTACTGTGTCCATCAGTTATTAGATATATCAAACTGAAATGGCTGCTGCAAACACCAAAATATTTAGAACTAAAAATGATTAAGATTAATAGGGGTGCCCAAACTTTTTCATAGGACTGTATCTAAGGGGGCCAAGACCCACCACAAGAAGAAGTATCCAAAAATAGATTTTTATTTTACTTATGTGATTATAGTGCCTCGTTAATAATTCCAGCATAGCACCCCCATTAATCCCATATAGAGCCCCTATTAATCCCATATAGAGCCCCCATTAATCCCATATAGTGCCCCCATTAATCCCATATAGCGCCCCCATTAATAATAACAGACGAGTGCCCCATTAATATCATATAGGACTCCAGTAATAGAGAGTCCCATTAGTAATGACAGAAGAGTGCCCCCATTAATAATGCCATCCTAGTGCCCCAGTAATAATAGAGTATCCCAGGGTTGTTTTAACACTTTGGTGTTTCCAGTGCTAAGGTTTCATAAGTCCCCCTGCCCCCATCACAACTGCTTAAAAATACCTGACTTGCACATATTATAATGCCCGCTTAGTGGCCCCACACAGTATAATGCTTCCCTAGTGACCCCATACAATATAATATTCCATTACCCCGACAGTTTAATGTCCCCCTCCAAGCGCACCCACAGTTTATTTTCTCCGTCCATCTGCCAACACAGTATAATGTCCCCCTCAAGATATAACCGCATTTTAATGTCCCCGTCCATCTGCCTCCACAGCATGTCTTCCTCCAAGAGCACCCACAGTTTTTTTATACCCCTACAGCTGCCCCAACAGTTTAATGTCCTATTCCAGCTGCCCTCACAGTTTCATTTCCTTCTCCAGTTGACCCCAGTTTACTGTCCCCCTCCAGCTGCCCCCACAGTTTACTGTCCCCCTCCAGCTGCCCCCACAGTTTTTTTCTTTTTTTTTTTTTTTTCTTTTTTTGGTAGAGTTGGAAGGGACCTCAAGGGCCATCGGGTCCAACCCCCTGCGAGTGCAGGTTTTCCTAAATCATCCCAGCTATATGTTTATCCAGATTCCGCTTGAAGATTTCCATTGATGGAGCGCCCACCACCTCCCGTGGCAGCCTATTCCACTCTCTCACTACCCTCACTGTCAGAAAGTTTTTCCTAATGTCTAATCTGTATCTCTTTCCCTTTAGTTTCATCCCATTGCTTCTTGTACTTCCTTGTGCTAATGAGAATAGGGGAGATCCCTCTGCACTGTGACTACCTTTCAGATATTTGTAGACTGCTATTAAATCTCCCCTCAGCCTTCTCTTCTGCAAACTAAACAATCCCAGTTCTTTTAGCCGCTCCTCATAGGACATGGTTTGCAGACCTTCCACCATTTTGGTTGCTCTTCTCTGGACTTGCTCCAATATATCGATGTCTTTCTTGAATTGAGGCGCCCAGAACTGTACACAGTATTCCAGGTGTGGTCTGACCAGGGAAGAGTACAGCGGAATAATGACCTCTCTTCATCTAGATTCAATGCTTGTCTTAATACATCCCAGAATGTATTAAGTTTACTGTTCACCTCCAGCTGCCCCCACAGTTTACTGTCCCCCTCCAACTACCCCACCGTTTACTGTCCCCCTCCAGTTGCCCCCACAGTTTACTGTCCACCTCCAGCTGTCCCCACAGTTTAGTGTCCCCCTCCAACTACCCCACAGTTTACTGTCCACCTCCAGCTGCCCCCACAGTTTAAAGCCCAGCAGTTGCCTCCACAATATTATGTCCCTTTCCTACCAAAAACCATAGAAAAACACAAGTAGTCCCATCTCCTCACTCCCCTGCTGTTCTGGTCTGGAGTCTTCGAGGAGCTGAAAACATGATGTAAGTGATGTCATCACATGACGCCTGCAGCTCCTGGGGAATAGTAGGGATTACTAGTGAAGCAGGGAGCAGACGGCCCTGCTTTATCATTGTATGCAACTCATCAGTGTCCTAAGGAAGGTGGAGCAGCAGGACGGCAAATACAGAACTGTCCCATTGTCCCAAGGGGCCCCCCAATAGCATAGGGCCCAGTGCAAGTACACCATTGGCCCTATGGTTACAGTGGCCCATTAATGACATCATAATGCCCCAATAATAATGACAGAAGAGTGTCCTGTTTATGTCATCACAGTGCTCCAATAAATAGATTGATTCAGAAGGAACGTATCTCAGAGATGTCAATGGAATACGCAGCATTGTGGGAATGGGAATACTAACCTGACCGCAGGTGATCCATGCTGAGATAGGTATAGCAGATATCCTCCTCAGGATACGCAGGGTGTGTATCAGCTACAAGAACCAAAAATATTACGATGGTTATACACAGATGTCAGGGCAAAAAGAAAGAAGTGAACCAATAAAAAACAATTGGAATAACCAGAGAATGAAAACACAGGAGAGATGAGGAAATGTCTACATTATATTTCACATGATCTATCCCCTGGAGCTCTTACAGTTGGTCATCTTAAGACTTTGTCCTGTCAATCACCCAACCTATCCCACCATGGTCCCCAGCTTCTCCCAATGCATCCATCTCCAAGTGTCCTACTTGACGGACCCCAGTCAGGCTGCAGCAGTTCCTCAACGTCCTGTGGTCCTTTCTGCAGACCCTTTACTGCCTCTTATACTTCTTCCCTCTCATGTACTCTATGGTGATGCCGCCACAGTCAGCCTCCAGCCCCCCATGTAGGTCTACAAGGCATTGGAGCAATGTCCACTCAGCTCAGGTCTTGGTTTCCAAAAAATTTTTTTACCATAGTTATGTCTTGGTTTAGTTTCCTGTCAATGATGTTTTGGTTCTCTGCTGATCTTGAGATGTAGACGATGAAGTTTTATTTCTACACTTCCAGAATATGATGATGAGGATGATGATAATGACTGCACTTCCAATCGTAGCCCCAATAATAATAATGGCATGGGGAGGTAAACCATCTGTAGCATTCTGTGATTCTGACACTTTGGGAAAATCATGAGAAGTCCTCAGACAAAAGTAATATTTATCCATAAAAACAATGATCATTTTGACTTGTAATACCACTCCTGACCACATGGTGTGCAGTTATATGCAAGAGCAACAAATCAAAGAATGTAAATTCAGGCTGCAATGCTTCACTACTCTAAAGTGCCCCCCAGTGGTAGAGATAAAGGAAGGCGATGTTCATGATCCGTGTGATCTGTGTGATCTGTCATCCATAAATGATCCTGGTATAAGTTTACGCTGCCTCCTTGGTGAAACTTTTTGGATAAGGGATATGTAAGATGGTGACATGCTCACTACACCCTTATAGTAGTTCCTAAACAAGGAAGAGTAATTTCTGACATATTTTAGAGCATACATAGAAATCATATCCCCCATAGCCAGATGATCCCCACCCACAGTGAGAGCTCTGCCAAATATACTACCTTTGTGAGCTGCATTTTTCATACATAGAACAATAAAAAGAAATCTGCCTACAGTCACCACTAGGAGGCACTAACAACATTTGGATTTATAATTAATAGTGCCTTGTATGTCTTATGGGAAGCAAAAACACTATACAGCCAGTACACTCTATTTTGGGTAAATGAAGAGACACATTGACTTACCTGACACCGAGATGTAGGTTTCTGCAGAGTAATTATGATATTTATATTCATCGTAATGTTCAAGGAGTTTAGTACACCTGTACGTCCCGGACGAGCCCCCATCTACTGATTTTATATGTAACTCCGAATCACTGACCGAGAATTTTATCTCTTTACCATCCTTGTAAAATGTTGTATTTGCTGCATTATAGCTATATGCACTGTGACATCTGAGAGTCAGGGGGTCTCCTACATAGATAACTGGTGGTCTCTGCAGGATGAGATACTCTGCAATAATAACAGATAATACATGACAATGTATCATCTCTAAATACAATGTTAGGAGATTACTAGGAGGAGGCTGACAGCTGACCTTGTGTTGCTTTCAGTGTGACAGGAGGACTGAGGTGGCTAGTGTTGGTCCCACACTGGTAGTCACCGACATCTTCTTCTCCAACATAGTCAATCTTGAAGCTCTGCTGATGTTCACCTATTACCTTATCTTTATACCAGTAATATCTCTGGTTCTCCGGTACAGGAGATCCCACATCACATGTTATAGTCACTGGATCTTGGTATATTAGTTCATTCCAGTTGGGTGTGAAGATCACCACAGGGCTGACTGCGGCTCCTACAAAACACAAGGGGCAATTTAAGGGATTTCTGGATTTAATTCCTCTTGACCCCTCTCTCTTCTTCCTTATAAAACCCACAGATAATCCTGTTGACCACTAATACAATTCAGAACAGTGAAATTATTTATTATTAAAAAAATTAGCCAGAAATTTATCACAAATTGCAGCAAATTTTAACTTCATATCATACACCAAATGCATTATGTGTTATGTTCCACGCCTCACTACAGTCCTGAAAAGTGTCTATAATACAGGACATAGTTGTAAAATGCTCCAGATATATTAAAGACGTACACTATATTTTGGTGAGGCCACATTGATGACACAGATAGCACTGTAATAAATCTGGTGTAGTTTCCACCTGTCTCCTACAGGCTGATACTGTCCAGGTTTACCACAGTACCATACAGTAAGTAGTATTCCCCAGTATGTGCTGTACTCACCCCGTCCTCTGGTGGTTAATGTGAGAAGACAAAAGATATAATAATAACATCTGGTACGTCCGTCCATTATCACAGTCTCACATCCCCATACGTGTGAGGTTTTTCAGTCTCTTGAGTCTTCCTTCAGTGTTATATCTCCTCTGATCCCCCCCAGAATCCTCCGGTCACTGGTCGTAGATCCGAGTCAGTAGTAGTATTACTAGTCCATAGTTTATAAGGTCCTAACCTTTGTCTCACTACTTATAGTGATATGTCTAGAGTTGGCTTACAGAGTCTACAGTGACAATGCAGCCACTTCCTTCCGTCCGAACTCTCTCACACCATTGCTATATTAGGAATATCAGAAGAGACGCGGGTGTCAGAACTATTCTTAATCATTTAATTTGTGCTAACTCTGCAAATGGCAGGAAGAATAAAGGGGAAGTGATGTCCTCAGAACCGGCATCAGGCTTAGTCCTGGCAGCTGATACTATAAGCAGGGACGCTTTACCCAAGGCCAATGGTGCAATGGCCAATAGCACTATGGTAGTGGGGTCCCTTATGGGATAGCAGGACAGCCCTGTATTCAGAGTGCTGCCCCAGGCAGTGGGCCTGACTCCAACTCATCAGCGTCCTCTGGTGAAGCAGGGAGTTGCCCGTTCCCTGCCTTGGCATTTGGCCCCTGTCTCTGGTGTTTGGGGAACAGTAGTCAGATGTAGTGATGTAATTTACATTGTGTCTGCTGCTCCGTGAACACTCCGGGACGGACCAGAGACCAGGGGAATGGGGAAAGCTGAGTATTAGGTTTTTTGTTTTTTGTTTGATTCATTGTAATGGGAGCAACTGGGGGGGGGGGGGGACAAGAAACTAGGGGCAGCTTGGGGGACAGTATATACTGAGGATGACACAAAAATGTGCGGACAACTGGAGGGGACAAAGTATATTGGGAGGACAAGAAACAGGAGGCAACTGGAGGGAGGAAATATATATTGAGGGGGACAATAAACTGTGGGGGCAACTGGAGGGAGACAATATATATATATATAGTGGTCACAAGTGTAGGAGGACATTATAATATAATTTCGTGGGGGGCCAGGTTAATGTATGATGGGCCATTATATTATATGGGGCCACTGCAGGGGCATTTGATTGCATGATGAGACACTATTGGGCATTACATTGTATATGGACACTACTGAGGCATTATATTGTATGGGGGGGCCATTGAGAGAGCATTATAATTTGGACAGGCCAGGTATATCTAAATGGTGGGGGGCCACTTATGAAACTTTGGCAATGGGTCCACCGGTGTTTTAAAACAGCCCTGAATGTAAGTATAAGGGCAGACTAGATAGGGGTTTTTTTTCAGACACACATGGTATCAATGGGGGTTTTTTTTTTGTACCACTGTAATAAATCTGGTGTAGTTTCCACCTGTCTCCTATAGGCTGATACTGTCCAGGTTTACTACAGTACTATATATTTTCCCCAGTATGTGCTGTACTCACCCCGTCCTCAGCTGGTACGTCCGTCTATTATCACAGTCTCACATTCTCGCACGTGTATTTTCTATGGGGTTTTTCAGTTTCTTTAGTTTTCAGTTCAGTGTTATGTCTTCTCCGACCCCCCCCCCCCCCAGAATCCTCCGCTCACTTGTCATATCATATGTGGTCAACCTAGTGACTGTGTTGTATTCCAGACGCCGAAGACACTTCCTTCCTTATGAACTCTCTCACGCCATTGCTATATTAGGAATATCAGAAGAGACTCGGGTGACAAAAATATTTTTAATAATTTATTTGGTGACAACTCTGCAAAATGGCAGGAAGAATAAATGGGAGGTGATGTCATCAGAACCAGCCTCAGGCTTAGTCCTGGCACTTCAGCTGATCTCATCTATTACTATGGACAAGACCAGTTTTGTAAGAAATATGGCGTATCTCCCATACATTAGTATCACCATACAGTGCCCATATGGTATTTCTATAGTGTCCACATACTACTCTAAGCCTCTGAGGAAAGAATCTAAATGAACAACCCCTTTAATTCCATAGAAAGTAACGTACAGCTCAGTACAGTCATGGTGATGGAGTCCATCTTGAAATGAGAGTCCACTGGGAATGACCACAGCTCTGAAACCCTCAGCGATCATGTATTAGTGCCAGGAGATGCTGTGGACAGCCACTTATTTTTACTGCAGTGGCCACTAGAGGAGAATTGAGGTATTACATGGTGCTTTATCAACTGAGTACTATATGGTTTTGCTGCGTCCTCCAGAGGGGGCTACTCTTTGCTACAAAGTGATTTTCCGTAGTCAATAAAATAGCATTAAATTTGGAGTTTAAATGGTTGACCAGATAGAAAACCCATTGGTCATGACCTAATGGGCCATATGGATAATGGTAGTCCTGAGTGAACCATCTAGTCCAATGGACAGAGCGCCATATGTACAGAGCTGCAGATTTCCAATATGTTCAGACCAATTCTAATTTCCCTTTGGATTAAAAGTATTTTCTGGGATTGTAATATTGATGACCTACCATCAGATTGGTCAGGATCAGACTCTTGGGACCCCCACTGTGTGAACAGACCACAAGTTTCAGCTGAGAACTGCAACCCAGTCCTAGCTGAATACCAAAAACAGCGCCATACAATGTATAGTGGCTGAGCTTGGTATTTCAACTCAGCCAGATTCACTTCACCATGACTGGGCGAATGAACTTATAAAGTGGAAGCACTCACCTGCTTTAAGCAACTGATCTGTGGGGGTGTGAGGGTCCTTGTTATCAGACCCCCACCCTCTATTACACAGGAATATCTAAATGTATCTAGAACCCAACAAATGAAATCTACAGATTACAACACGCTCCATCAGTCACCTTGGCCTTGGTTAACGAAAAAAAACTATTAAAAAAATCCCTTAAAATATTTTTCACTGACAAAACAGTGAAAACACGGTAATATGTGCGCACCCAATTCCTAATAGGAATGGCGGGAGAATTTTCACAGGAAGTTTACAAGACAGCCAATGAGTTGACCACATGTGATGTGACAGCCTCATGTCCGAACCCTGGTCATATTCCAAAATATTTAGAGATTGTATTGAGGACCATATAACCATCAGCCATAATGTAACTTAGTGACCAGAGGAATCTGTGGGGATCAGAGAAGATCAAACACTAAAGCTAAAAACTCAATAGTACTGTAGTGAACCTGGACAGTATCAGGCTATAGGAGACAGGTGGAAACTACACCAGATTTATTACAGTGGTATCTGTGTGATCAATTTAGCAAATCCTCATCAATATTTTAGACACTTTTATCTTCCTTACCCTTAACACTTATCTGGTTTTGGCTATACCAAAAGTATGGTGCCGACCTATAATACATTTAGAAAATTTTATGACTTCACCCAGACATGCCCTGTATGGAGAGGGGCGACATTTCAAGATTTGTTTCAGGTTCAGGTGGCTCAGGGCCCAGATTTGTTTCAAGTCGAATAAGTTCTGTACAAAATACACCTTAAATTGGCTTAAAACATAGTGTAGAATACTGTCAGGGCTCCTAGGAACCTATCTATAAAACATAAAGTAGAATACTCTTAGGACTCCTAGGAACCTATCTATAAAACATAGTGTAGAATACTCTTAGGACTCCTAGGAACCTATCTATAAAACATAGTGTAGAATACTCTTAGGACTCCTAGGGACCTATCTATAAAACATAAAGTAGAATACTCTTAGGACTCCTAGGAACCTATCTATAAAACATAGTGTAGAATACTCTTAGGACTCCTAGGAACCTATCTATAAAACATAGTGTAGAATACTCTTAGGACTCCTAGGGACCTATCTATAAAACATAGTGTAGAATACTCTTAGGACTCCTAGGAACCTATCTATAAAACATAAAGTAGAATACTCTTAGGACTCCTAGGAACCTATCTATAAAACATAGTGTAGAATACTCTTAGGACTCCTAGGGACCTATCTATAAAACATAGTGTAGAATACTCTTAGGACTCCTAGGAACCTATCTATAAAACATAGTGTAGAATACTCTTAGGGCTCCTAGGAACCTATCTATAATACATAGTGTAGAATACTCTTAGGGCTCCTAGGAACCTATCTATAATACATAGTGTAGAACACTGTTAGGACTCCTAGGAACCTATCTATATTACATAGTGTAGAACACTCTTAGGGCTCCTATGAACCTATCTATAATACATAGTGTAGAATACTCTTAGGACTCCTAGGAACCTATCTATAAAACATAGTGTAGAATACTCTTAGGGCTCCTAGGAACCTATCTATATTACATAGTGTAGAATACTCTTAGGGCTCCTAGGAACCTATCTATAATACATAGTGTAGAATACTCTTAGGACTCCTAGGAACCTATCTATAATACATAGTGTAGAATACTCTTAGGACTCCTAGGAACCTATCTATAAAACATAGTGTAGAATACTCTTAGGGCTCCTAGGAACCTATCTATATTACATAGTGTAGAATACTCTTAGGGCTCCTAGGAACCTATCTATAAAACATAGTGTAGAATAATCTTAGGGCTCCTAGGAACTTATCTATAAAACATAGTGTAGAACATTCTTATGGCTCCTAGGAACCTATCTATAATACATAGTGTATAACACTGTTAGGGCTCCTAGGAACCTATCTATAAAACATAGTGTAGAATACTCTTAGGACTCCTAGGAACCTATTTATAAAACATAGTGTAGAATACTCTTAGGGCTCCTAGGAACCTATCTATAAAACATAGTGTAGATCACTCTAAGGACTCCTAGGAACCTATCTATAAAACATAGTGTAGAATACTCTTAGGGCTCCTAGGAACCTATCTATAATACATAGTGTAGAATACTCTTAGGGCTCCTAGGAACCTATCTATAATACATAGTGTAGAACACTGTTAGGACTCCTAGGAACCTATCTATATTACATAGTGTAGAACACTCTTAGGGCTCCTATGAACCTATCTATAATACATAGTGTAGAATACTCTTAGGACTCCTAGGAACCTATCTATAATACATAGTGTAGAATACTCTTAGGACTCCTAGGAACCTATCTATAAAACATAGTGTAGAATACTCTAAGGGCTCCTAGGAACCTATCTATATTACATAGTGTAGAATACTCTTAGGGCTCCTAGGAACCTATCTATAATACATAGTGTAGAATACTCTTAGGACTCCTAGGAACCTATCTATAATACATAGTGTAGAATACTCTTAGGACTCCTAGGAACCTATCTATAAAACATAGTGTAGAATACTCTTAGGGCTCCTAGGAACCTATCTATAATACATAGTGTAGAATACTCTTAGGACTCCTAGGAACCTATCTATAAAACATAGTGTAGAATACTCTTAGGGCTCCTAGGAACCTATCTATAAAACATAGTGTAGAATACTCTTAGGGCTCCTAGGAACCTATCTATAAAACATAGTGTAGAATAATCTTAGGGCTCCTAGGAACTTATCTATAAAACATAGTGTAGAACATTCTTATGGCTCCTAGGAACCTATCTATAATACATAGTGTATAACACTGTTAGGGCTCCTAGGAACCTATCTATAAAACATAGTGTAGAATACTCTTAGGACTCCTAGGAACCTATCTATAAAACATAGTGTAGATCACTCTAAGGACTCCTAGGAACCTATCTATAAAACATAGTGTAGAACACTCTTAGGGCTCCTAGGAACCTATCTATAATACATAGTGTAGAACACTGTTAGGGCTCCTAGGAACCTATCTATATTACATAGTGTAGAATACTCTTAGGGCTCCTAGGAACCTATCTATAATACATAGTGTAGAATACTCTTAGGACTCCTAGGAACCTATCTATAAAACATAGTGTAGAATACTCTTAGGGCTCCTAGGAACCTATCTATAAAACATAGTGTAGAATACTCTTAGGGCTCCTAGGAACCTATCTATAAAACATAGTGTAGAATACTCTTAGGACTCCTAGGAACCTATCTATAAAACATAGTGTAGAATACTCTTAGGGCTCCTAGGAACCTATCTATAAAACATAGTGTAGAATACTCTTAGGGCTCCTAGGAACCTATCTATAAAACAGTGTAGAATACTGTCAGGGCTCCTAGGAACCTATCTATAAAACATAGTGTAGATCACTCTTAGGACTCCTAGGAACCTATCTATAAAACATAGTGTAGAACACTCTTAGGGCTCCTATGAAATGCTACAGGGGATTATAGTTATTTGGGACACAAATTTGTGCTTTGCCTAGCTGAAAAGTGATGAAGAATTGTTTTTTCCAAAAAAGCCACCAAAAGTTACCCCTTGTGGGTGTAGATGTGAAATCAAAGCAGTCTAGTTTTTTTTTGTTTGTTTTTTTATGGTAACACTGTGGCACCAACAGTGTGCTATAGTGAAATGTGACGGTGGACCCGGGCCAGAGGACAGAACTGGCTGAGTTCTGTTGTGTGAGTTGACTCACACAACACAAATATTGTCCTGGTGTCGAGTTATTCACGTAGCAGTCATGATTTGCCCTGAATTACCCTAAAGGACTGACTGTATATCTTACTGTGTGCTCACACTTTAATGTGTGTTATGCTGTTTGATGTGTTTTTGCCTGATGTAACTGGAATGAACCAATATGGCCGAAGTAGGTAGATGGAAGATCCCTTGGACTAGATGATTCTACTGAGAGGGAAGGACAATGTTAGATCTCTCTCTTCTCAGGAGAGGACAGGAGAGCGCACTGGAAAGATTTGGTTAGATTAACCCAGTTTGTGAGTACAAGTCAAGGCCACTGTCAACACTATGGTCAAGATGGAGATTTGCTTTAGCTCTACTCAATTTGTGGGACAAGAATATCAAAAACTGGAGGAAATTTTTGGACAGACCTCATAGCTATGACCCTCAGGCGTCCTTTAGGAATACACACCCCACATCTTAATGGAGACTGCCTAGACTAGAGAGACACTGACCCCATGTAGAATGATCACCGAGACCCCAACCGCTATGAGGCTCACCATTACCATTAATCCCTTAAGCTTCAACATTAAAATAATTTGTATCCATATAATTCAGTACGGGTTGTACTATATGGTAGGTATGGCAATCCAACATGGGAGTGTTTGGATATGGTATATTATTGGGCACTATCATACTATTATCTGGGTAAACTATGGTAACATTAGTTGGACATTGGGCAGTATTTTTGAGCAGCGGGTTGCAGTATTATATGGTCTCTGTGCAGAATTATTACATGAGCGCTATATGGTGATATTCATGGGCAAACATTGGGACAATGGAATATACAGGATATTAGTTACAAACCGGCCTCGTCTGTGGTAATAGATGAGATCGGGTGAAGGGACAGGACTAAAGCCTGAGGCCGATTCTGATGACATCACCTCCCCTTCTTCTTCCTGTTGGCTTGGTGTTGGCACATAAGTAAAATATTAACAAAAGATTTCACATCCAAATCTCTTCTGGTCTGACTAATATAGAAATGGTGCGAGAATCTTCAAAGAGAAGGACGTGTAAGCTGTCAATGTCTGGTTTACAAGACATCCAGTGACCACAAATGATATGGCCATGTCCGCCCGGACTACGAGTGACTGAGATCTACAAGTGACCGGAGGAAGGATCAGAGGATATTTAACATTGAACAAAACGCAAAGCCCATAGAAAATACACGTATGGGAGTGTGATAATGGCCGGGCGTACCTGCAGATGTTACTATGTCCTTTGTCTTCTCGTAGTAACCATCAGAGGACGGGGTGAGTACAGAACATACTGGGGAGTATTTATAGGGTTACACAATGTCTGCCATAGCACAGGGGGTTGTAAAAGGAACTAAGAAGGTTCTAGATGGGATATCGAAGACTAAGGAGAGAGCGTAAGAAGAACAGAGAGGAGGGCAGAGGGAGAAAGTGATGGAGGGAGAAGGAGAGAAAGAGAGAGGAGAGGAGAGGAGAGGAGAAGAAGGAAGGAAGGAAGGAAGGAAGGAAGGAAGGAAGGAAGGAAGGAAGGAAGGAAGGAAGGAAGGAAGGAAGGAAGGAAGGAAGGAAGAGTAATAGAGAAAAAGAGAGACAAAGGTAGAGGAGGGAGGATAGACAAATGGGTTTGGGAGGTAGGGAGAGGGAGAGGGAGAGAAGGAGAAGAAAAGAAAGAGGCGAGAAAACAGACAAGAGAAGAGAAAACAGACAAGAGAAGAGAAGAGAAGATAGAGAAGACAGAGAAGAGAAGAGAGAAGAGAGACAAGAGAGAGAAGACAGAAGAGAAGAGAGAAGAGAGAGAAGAGAAGAGAGACAAGAGAAGAGAAGAGAGACAAGAGAAGAGAAGAGAGACAAGAGAAGAGAAGAGAGACAAGAGAAGAGAAGAGAGACAAGAGAAGACAAGAGAGACAAGAGAAGAGAAGAGAGAGAAGTGAAGAGAAGAGAAGAGAGAGAAGAGAGAGAAGAGAAAAGAGAAGAGAGAGAAGTGAAGAGAAGAGAAGAGAGAGAAGAGAGAGAAGTGAAGAGAAGAGAGAGAAGTGAAGAGAAGAGAAGAGAAGAGAAGAGAGATGGAAAAAGAGAGAGAAAATATTAATGAGACAGAGAGAAAAGGGGGCAATAAAAAGAAAAAAATGATTTAGAGAAATGAGGACTAATAGTAATACTGAGCACCACATACCAAGTCAGACTGTATTTTTCTAGAACTGGAAACTGCCTTTAGAGCTAAGGCCCCATGTAGTGCGCTGCAGGAAAAACCACAGCAGCACGGCATCGCATTGTTTTCCGTAGCGTCTTTCAAACACAGTTCGCAGAGCTTTCCTCCGTGGACATCCTGCCTCTATTACATGTATAGGCTGGCATTTCCAGAGATATAACTGACATGCTGCAATCTTTAAAACCACCGCAGTTTTGGATATCGCAGAGTATTTGCTGTGCGTATTTTTCCACTATGTGTGGATGGGATTCGCATGGCAGGGATTGTCTGCACCACTTGGGGCCCCCAGACTAAAGGGGTTTACTATGAATATAGTTAAAAGTGCGGATAGTTAAAATTAAACATCTTTGAAAATATGAATAATACATTTTTTGCAGATTTAATAAAATTTCCTCTAACAATCTTAGAGACGACAGTCTTCTGTCTTAATCATTGCCAATGGATATGACCATGAATGTAGGAATATGGTCTGGGAATTGTCAGAAACCCAGCCATGATGTCGTGTTATCTTCTCATACATGTAGTGTTCCTCCTGATAACCAGCCATGATGTCCTTATTGTGGCCGGGGTATCTTCTCATACATGTAGTGTCCTCCTGATAACCAGCCATGATGTCCTTATTTTGGTCAGGTTATCTTCTCATACATGTAGTGTCCTCCTGATAACCAGCCATGATGTCCTTATTGTGGTCAGGTTATCTTCTCATACATGTAGTGTCCTCCTGATAACCAGCCATGATGTCCTTATTTTGGTCAGGTTATCTTCTCATACATGTAGTGTCCTCCTGATAACCAGCCATGATGTCCTTATTGTGGTCGGGTTATCTTCTCATACATGTAGTGTCCTCCTGATAACCAGCCATGATGTCCTTATTGTGGTCAGGTTATCCTCTCATACAGGTAGTGTCCTCCTGATAACCAGCCATGATGTCTTTATTGTGGTCGGGTTATCTTCTCATACATGTAGTGTCCTCCTGATAACCAGCCATGATGTCCTTATTGTGGTCTAGTTATCTTCTCATACATGTATTGTCCTCCTGATAACCAGCCATGATGTCCTTATTGTGGTCGGGTTATCTTCTCATGCATGTAGTGTCCCCCTGATAACCAGCCATGATGTCCTTATTGTGGTCAGGTTATCTTCTCATACATGTAGTGTCCTGATAACCAGCCATGATGTCCTTATTGTGGTCTGGTTATCTTCTCATACATGTAGTGTCCTCCTGATAACCAGCCATGATGTCCTTATTGTGGTCAGGTTATCTTCTCATACATGTAGTGTCCTCCTGATAACCAGCCATGATGTCCTTATTGTGGTCGGGTTATCTTCTCATACATGTAGTGTCCTCCTGATAACCCGCCATGATGTCCTTATTGTGGTCAGGTTATCTTCTCATACATGTAGTGTCCTCCTGATAACCAGCCATGATGTCCTTATTGTGGTCAGGTTATCCTCTCATACAGGTAGTGTCCTCCTGATAACCAGCCATGATGTCTTTATTGTGGTCGGGTTTTCTTCTCATACATGTAGTGTCCTCCTGATAACCCGCCATGATGTCCTTATTGTGGTCAGGTTATCTTCTCATACATGTAGTGTCCTCCTGATAACCAGCCATGATGTCCTTATTGTGGTCAGGTTATCCTCTCATACAGGTAGTGTCCTCCTGATAACCAGCCATGATGTCCTTATTGTGGTCTAGTTATCTTCTCATACATGTATTGTCCTCCTGATAACCCGCCATGATGTCCTTATTGTGGTCTGGTTATCTTCTCATACATGTAGTGTCCTCCTGATAACCAGCCATGATGTCCTTATTGTGGTCGGGTTATCTTCTCATACATGTAGTGTCCTCCTGATAACCAGCCATGATGTCCTTATTGTGGTCGGGTTTTCTTCTCATACATGTAGTGTCCTCCTGATAACCCACCATGATGTCCTTATTGTGGTCTGGTTATCTTCTCATACATGTAGTGTCCTCCTGATAACCCACCATGATGTCCTTATTGTGGTCTGGTTATCTTCTCATACATGTAGTGTCCTCCTGATAACCAGCCATGATGTCGGGTTATCTTCTCATACATGTAGTGTCCTCCTGATAACCAGCCATGATGTCCTTATTGTGGTCAGGTTATCTTCTCATACATGTAGTGTCCTCCTGATAACCAGCCATGATGTCCTTATTGTGGTCAGGTTATCTTCTCATACATGTAGTGTCCTCCTGATAACCAGCCATGATGTCCTTATTGTGGTCAGGTTATCTTCTCATACATGTAGTGTCCTCCTGATAACCCGCCATGATGTCCTTATTGTGGTCTGGTTATCTTCTCATACATGTAGTGTCCTCCTGATAACCAGCCATGATGTCCTTATTGTGGTCGGGTTATCTTCTCATACATGTAGTGTCCTCCTGATAACCAGCCATGATGTCCTTATTGTGGTCGGGTTTTCTTCTCATACATGTAGTGTCCTCCTGATAACCCACCATGATGTCCTTATTGTGGTCTGGTTATCTTCTCATACATGTAGTGTCCTCCTGATAACCCACCATGATGTCCTTATTGTGGTCTGGTTATCTTCTCATACATGTAGTGTCCTCCTGATAACCAGCCATGATGTCGGGTTATCTTCTCATACATGTAGTGTCCTCCTGATAACCAGCCATGATGTCCTTATTGTGGTCAGGTTATCTTCTCATACATGTAGTGTCCTCCTGATAACCAGCCATGATGTCCTTATTGTGGTCAGGTTATCTTCTCATACATGTAGTGTCCTCCTGATAACCAGCCATGATGTCCTTATTGTGGTCAGGTTATCTTCTCATACATGTAGTGTCCTCCTGATAACCAGCCATGATGTCCTTATTGTGGTCAGGTTATCTTCTCATACATGTAGTGTCCTCCTGATAACCAGCCATGATGTCCTTATTGTGGTCAGGTTATCTTCTCATACATGTAGTGTCCTCCTGATAACCAGCCATGATGTCCTTATTGTGGTCGGGTTTTCTTCTCATACATGTAGTGTCCTCCTGATAACCAGCCATGATGTCCTTATTGTGGTCAGGTTATCTTCTCATACATGTAGTGTCCTCCTGATAACCAGCCATGATGTCCTTATTGTGGTCGGGTTTTCTTCTCATACATGTAGTGTCCTCCTGATAACCCTCCATGATGTCCACCAAATTTCCCCATTGTGGGACTATTAAAGGAATATCTTATCTTATCTTATCTTATGATGTCCTTATTGTGGTCTGGTTATCTTCTCATACATGTAGTGTCCTCCTGATAACCAGCCATGATGTCGGGTTATCTTCTCATACATGTAGTGTCCTCCTGATAACCAGCCATGATGTCCTTATTGTGGTCAGGTTATCTTCTCATACATGTAGTGTCCTCCTGATAACCAGCCATGATGTCCTTATTGTGGTCAGGTTATCTTCTCATACATGTAGTGTCCTCCTGATAACCAGCCATGATGTCGGGTTATCTTCTCATACATGTAGTGTCCTCCTGATAACCAGCCATGATGTCCTTATTGTGGTCAGGTTATCTTCTCATACATGTAGTGTCCTCCTGATAACCAGCCATGATGTCCTTATTGTGGTCAGGTTATCTTCTCATACATGTAGTGTCCTCCTGATAACCAGCCATGATGTCCTTATTGTGGTCGGGTTTTCTTCTCATACATGTAGTGTCCTCCTGATAACCCGCCATGATGTCCTTATTGTGGTCTGGTTATCTTCTCATACATGTAGTGTCCTCCTGATAACCCACCATGATGTCCTTATTGTGGTCTGGTTATCTTCTCATACATGTAGTGTCCTCCTGATAACCAGCCATGATGTCGGGTTATCTCCTCATACATGTAGTGTCCTCCTGATAACCAGCCATGATGTCCTTATTGTGGTCAGGTTATCTTCTCATACATGTAGTGTCCTCCTGATAACCAGCCATGATGTCCTTATTGTGGTCAGGTTATCTTCTCATACATGTAGTGTCCTCCTGATAATCAGCCATGATGTCCTTATTGTGGTCAGGTTATCTTCTCATACATGTAGTGTCCTCCTGATAACCTATCCACAATAAGGACATCATGACTGATGTCTGACAAGTTCCAGACCATAGGAAGTTTCTGTATTCATGACTGTGTCTATTGGCAACAAATGAAGAAAAATACTGTCACCACTAAGAAGGTTAGAGGAAATATTCTATTCGCTTATATGTGCAAAAATTATTAACTTATTAATTGTCTGCAAATTTATATATTCATGGGAAACCCCTTTAAGTAATTCCAGAAACCCATTTAATCCCTTCTTTTATTTTGTAGGAACCACTGTCAGACCTGAGGTGATCTTCACACCCAGCTGGAATGAAATATTATACGAAGATCCAGTGACTATAACATGTAATTTGGGATCTGCTGCCCTGGAGAACCAGAGATATTACTGGTATAAAGATGGGGTGGTAATAGATAAAGATCAGCAGAGCTTCAAGATTGACCATGTTGGAGAAGAAGATGTCGGTGACTACCACTGCAGGACCAACACTAGTCACATCAGTCCTCCTGTCACACTGAAAGCAATACAAGGTCAGCTGTCAGCCTCCTCCTAGTAATCTCCTAACATTGTATTTAGAGGTGATTCATTGTCATGTATTCTTTGTTATGATTGCAGAGTATCTCATCTTGCAGAGACCCCCAGTTATCCATGAAGGAGACCCCCTGACTCTCAGATGTCACAGTGTATATGGATGTAATACAAAAAACACAACATTTTACAAGGATGGTAAAAAAAAGTTCTCAGTCCATGACTCGGAGTTACATATAGATTCAGTAGATGGGGGCTCGTCCGGGACGTACAGATGTACTACACTGATTAAGTATCATGATGATTACAAATATTATTTTTACTCTGCAGAAACCTACATGTCAGTGTCAGGTAAGTGGCTATTACTGTCCTCCATATCCAGATGTCAGAAATATCCGCATAGTGTTGCCCTGTTCAGTTATTCACAGTATTATACTAAAGTTCAGTAAACATGCTCCAAAATTTTTCCAACGCAGAAGAAAATCCACAGTAAAATTTTGTCCAAATCTGCATGTTGTACTGTGGATTTGCCATGAATTCATCCTACTGCAAAGAGTGAAATCTATGATGAAAATCCACAACCACACAATTAGTCACACAAATGAGTTTAGCACAGCCCTGTGCATGAAATCCCTGTCTGGGGAATGACCCCCACAGCTGCCATTTTAATAAACCCACGAGGCTTTGCCAAGGACAGGGCCTAATAGGTTAGATAGTAATGTTTTCCTCAAAAGCATTATACTCTTCAGTCTATAGTGGTGGGAAACCTTCTGGGACTTTAAAGGGATCCTATCATACAACCCCTTTTTTTTCTGAGTAACACGTCAGAATAGCCTTAAGAAAGGCTATTCTTCTCCTACCTTTCGTTGTCTTCTCCACGCCGCCGTTCCGTAGGAATCCCAGTTCTTTTCTGTATGTAAATTAGTTCTCTTGCAGCACTGGGGGCGGGCTCCAGCGCTCAAACAGCACTGAGGGCGTCCCCAATGCTGCGAGAGAACTCTCTTCAGCGCCGCCTTCATCTTCGTCAGCAGAGTCATCTTCATCCAAGCGGTGGCTAGTAACTTCTAGGCCTTGGGCCTTGGGCAGAGCAGACTGTGCATGCCTACAGACCACAAAAAAAGGGCCGCTTACAATACTGTGCAAACAGCCATTTTCTCATGGCCTGTGGGCATGCCCGAGGCCTAGAAGTTACAAGCCACCGCTAGAAGAAGAGGATGAAGAGGACGCTGCTGACAAAGATAGAGGCGGGGCTGGAGAAAGTTCTCTCACAGCATTGGCGACACGCCCAGTGCTGTTTGAGCACTGGGACCTGCCCCCAGTGCTGTGTGAGAACTCATTTGCATACCGACAAGAACCAGGATTCCTACGGAACGGCGGTGTGGAGAAGACAACGAAAGGTAGGAGAAGAATAGCCTTTCTTAAGGCTATTCCGACACGTTACTCAGAATACAAAGGGGTTGTATGATTTAAAAAAAAAAAAGGAAAAGAAAATAATTTTTTCCATTAACAACACTTTCTTAAGAAAAAGTTTTTTTAAAAACAACTCACACAAACTGGTATCGACACATCCGTCACAACCCAAATTGTTAATGTTGTTGTTGATTAAATTTGTTTTTGTTGATCTCTCCTCACAAAAAACTGAACAAAATTCATAAATAAAATCTAAAAATGGAAAATAAATAAAAAAAATTGTTATAATAAATAAAAAATACATTTATGTTTTTAATAATACATACAAATAAAACTTGAATAAAAACTTGGCAAACATGATAAAACCAGTACAAAAAACCCCTCCATCATGTTATTTATGCTGCAAAATTTATAACCAACTTACATTTTTTTAATTATTTCTCCCCAAAATATAAAACTCAGACTTCTTCCTGCAGCTGTAGAAAAAAAATATTTATTAATTGTCGGATTTTTTTTTTTGTTTTGTTTTAAAGATGCCCAAGAGCCTGGTTCAGATTATACTCACCAGAATATGGTACGACTGGTGCTGTCTGGGTGTGTAGTCATGGCTGCTGCGGGGATGATCTTCTACCACCTCCGGGGGCAGCGAGGAGCAGGCTGACCTCTGTAGGATTGGTGGCCTCCACATATATCTCTGCAGGGTATATGGAGCTCTGTGATATGACCTCTGACTGATATACAGATTTATTATTAAATATCAGCGCAGGATTGTGGATTTAATAGGAGATGACGTTACAGTGCGGAGACTCCCTTTAAGTACTGAAAGTGATTGTCAACTATCAATATATATACGTGTATCTGTGTATAGAGAAGTTCTGGTTATTCTATCTAAAGAGAGATAACCTTCTACCTCTGACTCCTGCGCTCTTCTCAAGAGTCCAATACTAAGACCATGTCACCTCACAGACACACTGATCTCCTCAACTTCCACTGACTGGTTCTTGTTCTAGATCCTGATCTTAAGGGCTCCGCTTCCTCCATCTCCTCCTCCATCTCTCTACTTTCTTAGGAATCAATCATGGGCTTCTTAATGAATTAGACAATCTTGACTTCTTCTATCTGACCATGGTTGTCAGCCATTTACCAAGAGACAGAGTTGGGAAACAGGGGGTCAGGATGTGGGAAACAGCGTGAGTTGGGGTCAGTGGTTTGGCTTCTCCCCTCCACAGCCCTGGATGTAACTGTTCCATGTCCTGGTCAAACTGGTAAATGTCAAAGACCTGGTGGGACCAACAATGGTCTTCCCTGGGGTAGAGATCAGCACCGCAGTCACTCCTTCAGTATAACAAACCCCCCACCGCTACAGAAGACTCCACCAGAACTCACCCGCCCAGGCCTGTGATGTTCACCAAACTCTTGCAAACCTTCTTCCTCCATAGTGAGCCTATATACTCCAACTAAGACAAGAGATCACCTAGTTATATCATCAAGTGCTCCACACGCCTTAGTGATCCACCTCAGTGTGCCAGGTAGGCTTCTCACCGAGCCCAGTTACATCTTTGGCCTCCATCTAGCATGGTTTACTTAGGCCATGGATAGTTGGTAGGATAACAGATGCAGCTCAAAACCAGCACTAGATACATCGAATTAATGGTCAACAAGACGCTGCGTGTCCAACACCCCACAGGTCTCACCAACTCCAACCCCACAATGGTTTTCACCAGAGCTCCAGATGGTCGGGATGGACTTGGCTGCACTGCTGGGTCACAATAAACCAGACACTGAGATCTCTTACCAGCAGATGTTTCGGGTGGCGGTGCAGGTCCAAGGATCCAGAAAACTGAGGCGGGTGGTGGTCAGCAGGTGGCATCAGAGAGTAAAGTGTAGTCATAGTCATAGTGGGTAATCCAAATGGAACATCAGGCAGGCTACATCGGTAACAGGTGTAGAAAACGGTGTTCAGAAAGCTGTGGTCTAGAGCAGTACAGGAATCAGGAGGCAGAGGTGGGGTCAGCGGTTAAGGCAAGAAGGTCAGAAACACGAGGTAATCGGAACACAGGAAAACGCTTACTATTAGGAAACGAGGTACAATTGAATAGCTGGCGGGAGTACGGAGCCAGAGCCCACCGTAATAGGCCCCGGCCCGCCGCTAGGCTGAAACCGGAAGTGTCCTGCCCAGCTCAGGAGGAGACCAGCAACCCCCACACAGCACAAGACCCAGCAGTAGGGACTCAGGAGCGGGGTAAGGATAGGGCCGGCAACCTCCGCGTAGCGCTGCAGAGGCTCCGGCCATAACCGCAACTATAGGCCTATGAAAGCGAACAATCTACACCTGCATACGGTAAAGCCTATCCAGGGTCTAAGTAAACCATTTACTAGGCCCAATTATCACACAGTTCCTATAGGCACCCGATGGAGACCAGTGACCATACATGAGAAGTCTATGAGCAGGGACATGAAGAGCGATCAATAGCAGGTCCTATAAGCACCCGATGGAGCCCAGTGACCATACATGGGAAGTCTATGAGCAGGGACATGAAGAGCGATTAATAGCAGGTCGTATAGGCACCCGATGGAGCCCAGTGACCATACATGAGAAGTCTATGAGAGGGGACATGAAGAGCGATCAATAGCAGGTCCTATAGGCACCCGATGGAGCCCAGTGACCATACATGAGAAGTCTATGAGAGGGGACATGAAGAGCGATCAATAGCAGGTCCTATAGGCACCCGATGGAGACCAGTGACTATACCCCTCTCCTATTGGCACCTAAACAATTCCAGCAGGATGGACCTGGTAACACTTCAGTCACTCACCAGGGCCTACAACCTAAGGGTGAAGTTGGACAGACTTCCATAGTCCTCACGTCACACTGCTCCGGCTTCCTGATATCAGCTCCTTACTTCCATGGTCAATGCTGTACAGTATACATATGTACCCCCTCCAATATGGCCGCCCTGGGCTCCATTATGAAGATTTGTTGTGCGCCCATAGTGACCGATTGCTGCCCATTGAGTTGCGCTCCACCACCACACACAGCCCATAGACACGAGTGATTTTGCAGGTTTTTATTTTCTCATACATCTCCTTTAAGTACAACAATTCCAGCATTTCTCCCCCGACCTCATGGAGATAGGGAAGAACGTGCATCTTATTTAGGATAGATCGGCAAATGGGGAAATGGAATGGCAACACGTAAACGTCAGGCGCCCCCTGATCTGACGTCCTCTGCCCCCATTACTACCTGATATAGGATTATATTGGAGGATAGCTCATTGGCACCTCTGGTGGTTACATGTAGAACTGCAGTGTTCCTGCCTCAGCTGTTCATGAAGTAGCCATCAGTTTCATACATGTCGTCCTGACGTTTCACGTTGTGTCTTCTTGTGGTAGAGGACGAGGCCGGCGGCCGCCAATAGTGGCAACAAGGACAGCACCAGTCTCATGATATTCCAGTAGGTGAAATCTGATGGAAGAGAAGAAGAGAAGGATGAAGAGCGATGACAATATTCTGCTGTGATTTATATGGGATGGGACACTGACCACTGTGTAGAGTAGTGAATGGCCCGACCCAGCAGTCCTGGGCCACTGAGGCACCCATATGTCTTAAAGGGGATGTCTGGTATCAAATATCCTATTACAGAATTATGGAGGTGACCCAATTAGGATCTCTACGAATTATGTAATGGGTATAAAGTAGCCCTCTGATTGGAGAACCCCGCATGTCCATGTATTATATGGCCTGCCCACTGATTACAGCTGATACCATGTCATTCTTTCTTTGTCCTGTGGTGGCGCTGCAGGCAATAAATACTTGTGGTTAGTAACCATTGTGAGACACCTTGTAAGGACCCGAAATTGTATGGAAAATGGGGGACATGGAGAGCAGTCTATGAGAGGGGACATGAGGAGCAGTCTATGAGAGGGGGCACAGAGATCACCCCTTTAGCCACCTGCTCCTAACCCAGGGGTAGGGAACGTATGGCTCTCCAGCTGTTGCAAAACTACAATTCCCAGCATGCATACTTGCTCTGCTGATCTTGGAATTCCCATGGAAGTGAATGGAGCATGCTGGGAGTTGTAGTTTCACAGCAGCTGGAGAGCCAAAGGTTCCCTACCCCTGTCCTAACCATTGGTAGTTTATGTAACTGGTTATTTCCCACCAGAGGTTACAGATACTATACAATATACAGTATATACTCCTATAGATACTTACCCTGTATATAGACTTGTGAGCTGTCACTCATCTTCCTCGTGGCTCCTGACACCGTCCGCACCTCACACGTATAATTCCCAGAATCCTCCAGCTGAGCGGACCGGATTATATAAGTGTCCGACGAGGAGAAATCCTGCAAATTGCTCCCGTTCCAGTAGAAGGAGAACTGCAGCGGTGTCCTGGCCCTGAGAGGGTTAACCCTGGTGACACAGGTCAGAGTCACGTCATGTCCTAATATCCCATATGGGGGCGCTGTTACTTCCACATGGGAGAATAACCCTAGAAGAGATGACATTTACTAGTGAGACATCAGTAGACAGTAATGAACCGAAGACGGGATGGGTCCAAGTCTCTGCCTCACCTTGTACTTGGATAGGTGATACGTCGCTCATTCTTCGTATCCCAAGAGTGCGCCCCTCGCAGGTGTAATTCCCAGAATCCTCCAGTTGGGTAGATTTCACTTTGTATGTATCAGATGAACCGAACTCTTGTACTTTCCTCCCATTTCTGAAGAACGCAAATTTGAGTTGTGCTCCGTCTCGGAGCGGGTTCAGTCTCCTGACACAGGTCAGGGTCAGCTCATCGTCTTCTACTATCTGGTAGGGGGGCGCTTTTATTTTTGGATGCAAGAACAGATCTGGAAGAGGAATGAATGACTGAGATATATATATATATATATATATATATATATATATATATATATCCTCCAGAAGCCATGTCTATTGGCTGCCATTGGTGCCGTCACCTGATCCGGTCACTTGTGTACCAGCCATGTATAAGCCTGAGGAACCGGATGGAATGGGGGACCCGATGGAGGACTGGGGGTCGGTGAGTGTTCCTTCCATTTTTATTGTATCTCACCCCCAGCCCTCCCAAGGGTTTCCATTTTGACTCGGAAGCCCCTTAAGATTCATCGGGGTGTTTGACTCAATTCTCCTAACCCACCGCCATGGGATCCACATCCATACCCCCCCCCTCCATGACTACGCTTACTCACCCCTTACTGAGATATATGTTTCGTCTGACAGCCTATGGAACGTCCCATCATGATCTCGCAGCTTTTTCTCACATTTGTATTTGCCGCTCACAGCTCCATCCACCGTATCGATACGTAACAGAGAGTCGTTGACCGAGGACTTGATCTCGATGTCATCCTTATAGAAGACTGTGCCGACGACGCGATACTCAGAGCGACTGTGACATCTCAGAGTAAAGGAGTCCCCTTCAACAATATCCGGGGGTCTCTGGAGGGTAAGGATGGCTGATATAGAAGCAATGAGTTAGAGGTATATTCCGCCATACAGTTCTCTATGGCGACTAGCTGGTGTACATCGCAACTCACCATTGATGACATTCAGTTGACCAGGATGACTGATATCAGTAGTATTAGTGTAACACTTGTAACCCCCGACGTGTCTCCATGAGGCTGACTGGATTATGATGCTGTGCTCCCGTGTGTCTATAGGTTTGTCGTCTCTATACCAGTAATACGTGTGTCCTCCTTGGTCATCTGAGACTCCATCACAGGTTATAGTAACAGAGTCACCAGATAATACATTCATCCAGTTGGGTTTAAAGGTCACCACAGGTCTGACTGCAGCTCCTGCAAATTATTGGAATACGTCATCAATGCTGGGCAGCCAATCAGTGTTACCAGGCTAAGTCTAATGCTGCTGTCATTAGTACTTGTCACATTATAATTCTACAATATTATTCATTAGAAATTTATATATTTAATATTATTATTTTTTTATTGAAAGGCGATCACAGGTCTGACTAGCTGCCGAAAGTAAGGGCAGTCTATTCATGGATAATGTTGTCAATGCTGGGCAGCCAATAAGTTCTACCAGGCCAAGGCGAAAAACTGCCATCATTATTACTTGTAAAATTATAACTCATTATAAGTAATTAGATACTGAGATTATTAGTAGAGATAGAAGGAGCCAAATTAGGATTACAATGTTCCAAATAGCAAAAAAAGTGTGAAGAATTATCTTAAAGGGAGTGTGTCACCAGAACCCAGCATGTTAATCCAGCCCTGCAGATAGATAGGTTTAGTATCACCAGACCCAGCATATCACCCCAGCCCTGCAGATAGATAGGTTAGTGTCACCAGAACCAGCATATCACCCCAGCCCTGCAGATAGGTTACTGTCACCAGACCCAGCATATCACCCTAGCACTGCAGATAGATAGGTTACTGTCACCAGAACCAGCATATCACCCCAGCCCTGCAGATAGATAGGTTACTGTCACCAGAACCAGCATATCATCCCAGTCCTGCAGATAGATAGGTTAGTGTCACCAGAACCAGCATATCATCCCAGTCCTGCAGATAGATAGGTTACAGTCACCAGAACCAGCATATCATCCCAGTCCTGCAGATAGATAGGTTACAGTCACCAGAACCAGCATATCACCCCAGCCCTGCAGATAGATAGGTTACTGTCACCAGAACCAGCATATCATCCCAGTCCTGTAGATAGATAGGTTACAGTCACCAGAACCAGCATATCACCCCAGTCCTGCAGATAGATAGGTTACAGTCACCAGAACCAGCATATCATCCCAGCCCTGCAGATAGATAGGTTACTGTCACCAGA
Organism: Leptodactylus fuscus; assembly: GCF_031893055.1. Taxonomy (NCBI): domain Eukaryota; kingdom Metazoa; phylum Chordata; class Amphibia; order Anura; family Leptodactylidae; genus Leptodactylus; species Leptodactylus fuscus. The sequence goes on from NC_134271.1 coordinate 152,506,156, forward strand.
ACCAGTATATCACCCCAGCCCTGCAGATAGATAGGTTACTGTCACCAGAACCAGCATATCACCCCAGTCCTGCAGATAGATAGGTTACAGTCACCAGAACCAGCATATCATCCCAGCCCTGCAGATAGATAGGTTACTGTCACCAGAACCAGCATATCTATCTGTAGGGATGGGTTCATATGCTGTATTCTGGTGTCAGACTCCCTTTAAGGGTTATGGACTATGGGGAGCTGGAAAAAATGGCCTCAAGCTTTAGTGCTCCAGATGGGAGTAATGCTGCAATGTCATGAGCGTGCACCAGATGTTAGTGCTTTCTATAACCCCATCTTGTATGTAAACCCTGATAAGTATGGAAGAATATGTGACCGCTACTCACTTGTCACTGGGATGTAGGATCCACATGACAACGTACGTAAAGATCCGTCTTCGTCTTGTATCACTTTCCTACATCGGTACCACCCGGCGACATCTACATCTACTTTATAGATATGTACCTCCGAGTCCCGGGCTGACGACTGTATCTCTTCATCTTCCTTATAGAACCTTGTTTGTATGACGTTATACCCAGAGCGTATGTGACATCTGAGAGTCAGGGGGCCTCCTACGTAAATGGATGGGGGTCTCTGCAGGATGAGAGTATCTAATAATAAGAGAACAACATGACTGATAGGCCCATGATATAATATCATAAGGTAAAAACCAAAGGTCAAGGAGGTCACCTTGGCTGATATGGAGCCTGACGGGCCGGCTGATGTGACTACTACCACTATGGCACTGGTAGTCTCCTATATCCATCCATGAGGCCGACCGGATGGTAACGTTCTTCTGGTGGATTCCCATTGGTTCTTGTTCTTTATACCAGTAGTAGGTCTGGTCCTCGGAAGTAGAAGGTCCCACGTCACATGTTAGAGTCACCGTGTCTCCGGGTAATATATTCTCCCAATTGGGTGTGAGGACCACGACAGGTCGGACTGCGGCTCCTATAGAATACCACCAATGAGCGACAGTCCAGGTAAAAAGTCACATGTAATAATAAGGAACTGAGGAAACTCACCAGGACGATCAATGATCAGAGCTGAAAAAGTAAGAGAACCCACCATGAGTGAGAAGATAACAAGGACCATGAGGACATATGGACAGGACATAGAGAGGTTTCCATTATAGGAGCCCTCTATGATCTCAGTTTTCCTGCAGGAGGTATTTGGAACCATAGTCGGCCATGTTGGAGGTCATGGAGATCTGGCTTTGGTCACCTGGTCACTGAGCCTATATAGATGTATGCACATACACATGGCAGGTCTATAAGGTCCTATCTACAGCACACATTGATGGAACTTCCATGGTAACTATAAGTAAGACCGAGGTCTCAGCAGTGATGGACCAGTTTTGGGGCCTCTTATATAGTTACGTACATATATATATCTATATGAAGGTGTCGCTACTTACATGTCAGTGTCACGAGGAGGAGAGCGGACATGGTGACTGCAACAGACAGCGATTGTATAATATAATATAACCTCTGCTCTCACATCCTGTGGTCAGACATGTCTGCTGGGCCCGGAGAGCCTGACCCAAAAAAACACAAAGGGGAAAAACCCAAAATGCAAATCTTCTAGAAGAGGCGTACAGGCGCGCGTCATCCAATGTGAGGCCCCAAGTCATGGCAGAAATAGGGGGGAGCATATAGATGGCAGTATTAAAGGGGTGTGTGACTGCATTGTTCATGGGGCACATGACTGTGCTCTTAAAGGGGCATGTGACTGCACTGTTAAAGGGGCACTTGGCTGCATTATTGAAATATTGTGTGCTTACTATCATTCCCATCCCCTCTTGGTGACCCCACATAATAATCGTGCCCCGTTTTGTACCCCAATCTCCGCACAGAACCCCTCCTTCAGTCTCTTCTGCTGGCCAACTGCTATTTTGCTATTAGGGTTCATTCCCTCCTTTCTGACAGTGGACAGCTGTGTATCATCTTCTCCCTCTCTCCAGTGTACCAGAGGGCAGGAGTAATACATATATACTATATACAGACTGACGGCCAGCAAAGGAAACCAGAAGGAGAGCGAAGATGTTTCTCCAGCCTTAGTGAGGTGATGGCACCTGTGGGCCCCCCATTGGCTTCGGGGCCCAGTCTCACCTGTGACCACTGCAGCTGCTAGAGTTACACCAGTGGTTGTAGGTAAGAGTTGAGGGTAAAAGCATTGTCCAGCGGGTACACATGGCCGAAACCCTGCTGAGCCAAGGAGGCTGATGGTCATATGGTGTGGTAATCCTTTCAGGTATCTATAGCCAACCCTCTGGTGGTAAGTAGGATTATAGTGATCCTTAAGGACTCTGCTTCATATATAGCGGGCTATATACTGTGTGGGGGCTATATACTGTGCAGCGGGCTATATACTGTGTGGCGGCCAAATACAAGACTGTGATTTAGTGTTGGGATATATATATATATCCTTGTACTACCAGATATCCATGTGGATGGCATCTTCCATGAGTAACTGCAATGCCTACAGTCCCCACCAGAGGGCTCTATGAATCGCTCCATCCATCTTGCCCCATGATGCCAGTAGTTCCTCTCAGTGACCAGCGGGTGGCGCTCTTGCTCTGCGTCTTTCCATTGGCAATTACACAGATTGCAGTTTTGTAATAACTAATAATGAGATTTCTTGTAGGTTTATATAGTGAGTCCCATGTAGTGACCTGACGGAGCGGTGCCGGGGTGCTGGGGGTATAATCTGCGGGGGCAGAGCTGCAGCACATCGCAGGACCCCCCGCTCTATAGATTGGATACTTTATGGCGTTGCCATTGAGCAATTTCCTCCATTATTAGGGAAGTTCTGGCAGCGGCTGTGGAACTACAACCCTCAGCATGCCCTGCCATCTCTCTGGGGATACGGGGTTAATATATGTAGATGGAGACGTCATGGGGGCGGCACACAGACCCAACATCTCATTACTAGACCACAGAAGGCCCAGCTCAGCGCAAGCGTCTGACCCCGAATTCCTGGAGTTACCATCACCCTAGTCACATCGTTATACTACCCGCCACATGACATTCAGGAGGCTGGGAAAGCTGGGTGATACGTGCTATCGGGGAGCTATCACCCAGCTTTCCTAGACTCTGATATGACAACTATTATAATGATGTGAAATGATGTGTCATTCTCATCCTTAAGACCCATAAACATCTTCCACTCAGGAGACTTGGAAAGCTGGGTGACAACTGATATAACTGCTGCTGGGGTTAGTAATCCAGCTGTTCCAGAACCCTGAATGGTAAATCTGCTTAGTTACAGGGTGATACTCCTCTCCAGGCTGTATTGCAAGGATTTGAGAATTCCGTTCAGGATTCTGGGAAAGCTGGGTGACCACCAATATTTCACCCAGTTTTCCCAGGTTCTTAGAAATCATCACATGAGGCAGTGTGACACTCTCTTTCCATCTCCCATTCAGAAGTCTGGGAAAGCTGGGTGACAAACAATATAACTGCTGCAGGGGTTACTAATCCAGAGGTGATACGCCTCCCCAGGCTGTATCTATTGCTGCATAAGGATTAGAGACTTCCATTCAGGAGTCTGGGAAAGCTGGGTGACTATAACCCAGCTTTACAGACTCCTGAATTGAAAAGTCATGACACAATGTGTTACTCTCTCTGCCATAAATATGTACGCCTTCTGTTCAGGAGTCTGGGAAAGCTGGGTGATGATGGATATAGTTACTACACTGGCTATCACCCAGCTTTCCCAGACTCTGAAATTACAACTATTAGAAGTCTTGCACCGATGTGTTGCTCTTTCTCCATAAACAATTCTTTCAGGAGTCTTGGAAAGCTGGGTGACAACCAACTGCTGCAATGATTATTAATACAGCTTTTCCATACAAATTAATGTAATTCTACCTAGTTTTGGACTGACACACCCCTCCAATCAGCACTGCTTCCATTCAGGACTCTAGGAAAGCTGGGTGGTAATTGATATTGTTGCTGCAGGAGCTATCACACAGCTTTCCCAAGCTATATGTCTGATAGAATGTGATACATCTTTCCCTTTGTTCTGTATAACTCTATACGTTCCTTTCAGAAGTCTGGGAAAGTTGGGTGACAGTCATAGCCCTGGGCTGAAGAGCTCTCAGTAAGGTGATGATACCCCCATAGAGGGGCTTCTTGTAAGCTAGTTCTGCCCCCTCCTCTCCTCGTCCACGTCTCTGTGGCTTGGGGCAGTTTCCACCTCTGCTGGGTGGCCGCTCCATGGATCCACGCCCCTGGGCAGCTGCCCCTGAAGTTACAGCAGCCGGGTCCAAGAACAGCCAGGATTATTTATAGCTGCCAATGAAAGCGGCAGGAGCTGCAGGACTGAGGACAGAGCGAGCTTTCAGCCTGTGGCCGGGGAACTCCCATCTCCATCCCAAATTCCGGGCACTTTCTTCCTCCCCATCGCCTGAGCTGTGATCATGGAGCCGCACAGATCCCTCATCCTCCTGCTGCCTCTCCTGCTGAGACAAGGTGAGTGCTGGACCCGGCGCGCCCCCACCTGGGGATCCAGAGGTGCCCATTATTGTCCCTCACCTGGGCCCATTATTGTCCCTCATCTGGACCCATTATTGTCCCTCACCTGGACCCATTATTGTCCCTCACCTGGACCCATTATTGTCCCTCACCTGGGCCCATTATTGTCCCTCACCTGGACCCATTATTGTCCCTCACCTGGGCCCATTATTGCCCCTCACCTGGACCCATTATTGTCCCTCACCTGGGCCCATTATTGCCCCTCACCTGGACCCATTATTGTCCCTCACCTGGGCCCATTATTGTCCCTCACCTGGGCCCATTATTGTCCCTCACCTGGACCCATTATTGTCCCTCACCTGGACCCATTATTGTCCCTCACCTGGGCCCATTATTGCCCCTCACCTGGACCCATGATTGTCCCTCACCTGGGCCCATTATTGTCCCTAACCTGGACCTATTATTGTCCCTCACCTGGACCCATTATTGTCCCTCTCCTGGACCCATCATTGTCCCTCTCCTGGACCCATGATTGTCCCTCACCTGAACCAATTATTGTCCCTCACCTGAGCCCATTATTGTCCTTCACCTGGACCCATGATTGTCCCTCACCTGGACCCATCATTGTGCCTCACCTGGAACCATGATTGTCCCTCACCTGGACCCATCATTGTGCCTCACCTGGACCCATTATTGTCCCTCACCTGAGCCCATTATTGTCCCTCACCTGGACCCATTATTGCCCTCACCTGAGCCCATATAGTTGCTCTTGTAGGTCTGGTGTTGTCTCTCACCTGGATCTTGGCTCTGTCACTCTCTTGTGGAGCCGATGTGGTATCTCTTGTAGGTCTGGTGTTGTTCCTCGCCTGTGTCCTTGCTCTATCTCTCGTAGAGCCGGTGTGGTCGCTTTGGTCGGTCTGGTGTTGTCCCTCACCTGAGTCTTGGCTCTGTCACTCTCTCGTAGAGCCGGTGTGGTCGCTCTTATAGGTCTGGTGTTGTCACTCCCCTGGGTCTTGGCTCTGTCTCTCGTAGCGCCGGTGTGGTCATGCTGGTAGGTCTGGTGTCATCCCTCACCTGAGTCTTGGCTCTGTCACTCATTCGTAGAGCCGGTGTGGTCGCTCTTGTAGGTCTGGTGTTGTCACTCCCCTGGGTCTTGGCTCTGTCTCTCGTAGCGCCGGTGTGGTCGCTTTGGTCGGTCTGGTGTCGTCCCTCACCTGAGCCTTGGCTCTGTCACTCATTCGTAGAGCCGGTGTGGTCGCTCTTGTAGGTCTGGTGTTGTCCCTCACCTGGGTCTTGGCTCTGTCTCTTGTAGAGCCGGTGTGGTCGCTCTTGTAGGTTTGATGTTGTCCCTCACCTGTGTCCTGGCTCTGTCTCTTGTAGAGCCGGTGTGGTCGCTCTTGTAGGTTTGATGTTGTCCCTCACCTTTATCTTGGCTCTGTCTCTTGTAGAGCCGGTGTGGTCGCTCTTGTAGGTCTGGTGTTGTCCCTCACCTGGGTCTTGGCTCTGTCACTCATTCGTAGAGCCGATGTGGTCGCTCTTGTAGGTCTGGTGTTGTCAGTCACCTGAGTCTTGGCTCTGTCACTCTCTCGTGGAGCCGATGTGGTATCTCTTGTAGGTCTGGTGTTGTTCCTCGCCTGTGTCCTTGCTCTATCTCTCGTAGAGCCGATGTGGTCGCTTTGGTCGGTCTGGTGTTGTCCCTCACCTGAGTCTTGGCTCTGTCACTCTCTCGTAGAGCCGGTGTGGTCGCTTTGGTCGGTCTGGTGTTGTCCCTCACCTGAGTCTTGGCTCTGTCACTCATTCGTAGAGCCGGTGTGGTCGCTCTTGTAGGTCTGGTGTTGTCACTCCCCTGGGTCTTGGCTCTGTCTCTCGTAGCGCCGGTGTGGTCGCTTTGGTCGGTCTGGTGTCGTCCCTCACCTGAGCCTTGGCTCTGTCACTCATTCGTAGAGCCGGTGTGGTCGCTCTTGTAGGTCTGGTGTTGTCCCTCACCTGGGTCTTGGCTCTGTCTCTTGTAGGGCCGGTGTGGTCGCCCTTGTAGGTTTGGTGTTGTCACTCACCTGTGTCCTGGCTCTGTCTCTTGTAGAGCCGGTGTGGTCGCTCTTGTAGGTTTGATGTTGTCCCTCACCTGGATCTTGGCTCTGTCTCTTGTAGAGCCGGTGTGGTCGCTCTTGTAGGTTTGATGTTGTCCCTCACCTGTGTCCTGGCTCTGTCTCTTGTAGAGCCGGTGTGGTCGCTCTTGTAGGTTTGATGTTGTCCCTCACCTTTATCTTGGCTCTGTCTCTTGTAGAGCCAGTGTGGTCGCTCTTGTAGGTCTGGTGTTGTCCCTCACCTGGGTCTTGGCTCTGTCACTCATTCGTAGAGCCGATGTGGTCGCTCTTGTAGGTCTGGTGTTGTCAGTCACCTGAGTCTTGGCTCTGTCACTCTCTCGTGGAGCCGATGTGGTATCTCTTGTAGGTCTGGTGTTGTTCCTCGCCTGTGTCCTTGCTCTATCTCTCGTAGAGCCGATGTGGTCGCTTTGGTCGGTCTGGTGTTGTCCCTCACCTGAGTCTTGGCTCTGTCACTCTCTCGTAGAGCCGGTGTGGTCGCTCTTGTAGGTCTGGTGTTGTCAATCCCCTGGGTCTTGGCTCTGTCTCTCGTAGAGCCAGTGTGGTCGCTCTTGTAGGTTTGATGTTGTCCCTCACCTGGATCTTGGCTCTGTCTCTTGTAGAGCCAGTGTGGTCATGCTGGTAGGTCTGGTGTTGTCCCTCACCTGAGTCTTGGCTCTGTCACTCATTCGTAGAGCCGGTGTGGTCGCTCTTGTAGGTCTGGTGTTGTCACTCACCTGTGTTCTGGCTCTGTCTCTTGTAGAGCCGGTGTGGTCGCTCTTGTAGGTCTGGTGTTGTCACTCACCTGTGTTCTGGCTCTGTCTTTTGTAGAGCCGGTGTGGTCGCCTTTGTAGGTTTGGTGTTGTCACTCACCTGTGTCCTGGCTCTGTCTCTTGTAGAGCCGGTGTGGTCGCTCTTGTAGGTCTGGTGTTGTCCCTCACCTGTGTCCTGGCTCTGTCTCTTGTAGAGCCGGTGTGGTCATGCTGGTAGGTCTGGTGTTGTCCCTCACCTGAGTCTTGGCTCTGTCACTCACTCGTAGAGCCGGTGTGGTCGCTCTTGTAGGTCTGGTGTTGTCACTCACCTGTGTTCTGGCTCTGTCTCTTGTAGAGCCGGTGTGGTCGCCCTTGTAGGTTTGGTGTTGTCACTCACCTGTGTCCTGGCTCTGTCTCTTGTAGAGCCGGTGTGGTCGCCCTTGTAGGTTTGGTGTTGTCACTCACCTGTGTCCTGGCTCTGTCTCTTGTAGAGCCGGTGTGGTCGCTCTTGTAGGTCTGGTGTTGTCACTCACCTGTGTTCTGGCTCTGTCTCTTGTAGAGCCGGTGTGGTCGCCCTTGTAGGTTTGGTGTTGTCCCTCACCTGTGTCCTGGCTCTGTCTCTTGTAGAGCCGGTGTGGTCATGCTGGTAGGTCTGGTGTTGTCCCTCACCTGTGTCCTGGCTCTGTCTCTTGTAGAGCCGGTGTGGTCGCTCTTGTAGGTCTGGTGTTGACCCTCACCTGGGTCTTGGCTCTGTCTCTTGTAGAGCCGGTGTGGTCATGCTGGTAGGTCTGGTGTTGTCACTCGCCTGGGTCCAGCTTTGTTCCTCTCCTATCTCTGGTGCTTTTCTCTCGTTGGTCTGGAGTTCTCACATTTCTGGGGTTGTCCATCCTGGGTAACAATGAAAGATCCAAACAATCATCTCCATCTCATCACCTCCTCTATTATCTCTACATTATCACTGGTTTATATTCTCCATATTGGACCCTCTTCTGTCATCCCCATATTGTCACCATTTCCATCATCTCCATCTCATCACCTCCTCTATCATATCCTTATATCACCTCTTCTGTCTTCTCCATATCATCCCACCTTTGTTATCTATAAATTATTACCTCCTCCATCATCTCTGTATTATCATCTTCTCTATCATCTGTTACCCTTCCCTCTTGTAACTCCGGATTATCCCCTGCTCTATAATCTCACCGCCTCCATCATCTCCATATTACACCTTCCTCTAATAACTCCATATTGTCACCTTCTCCATCATCTCCATATTATTGTCTTCTCCATCATCTCCATGCTATCACTTCCTCTACCATATCCGTTATCACCTTCTCTGTCACGTCCATATTCTCCCCTCCCCATATTATCGCTCTTCCTCTGTATATGATACGCTGCCATATATATGTCACATTATATTTGTGGGTTCAGACATTATCACACCCAACGGGATCCTGATTCTTCTAGAAAGCACTTTATTGTCTGAGGTCATTGGGGATACCGGGGGGCGGGGGGGGGGGGGGTTATTATCAGCTTCCTTAAACACGTGCCGCATGGAGGGGGGTATAGTGTCCAGATCCCGGCCATAAGGATGTACAAAGATGAGCCGGATGTAGACCCCCCATTATTCACACGGCCCTCGGTGAGTGTACTTCCCCTTTAAGTGTCGCCCTCCTGGTGCCCGGCTCACCCTGTCTGGGTACGGGATATCCTCCCACATCGACATGACCCCAGTCACCAGGATCATTTCTGGCCATTGTCTTGAGTAAATATTTTCTGTCTCGGCCCCCACACAAATAACCGTAAACGTCACGGGTAGGCACGCTGCCCCCCCACCAGAGCGAGGTGTCCCGGGGTGTGGGCGATGGGTATTTATAGGCGCTCTAGCGTGTATTTAGAGAACTCTGGGCTATAATTTACCATTTTGAGAAAAACAAGGAATTTTAATAACAATGTGCGTAACCTGTAACCTTACCCCTCACCCCACAAAGACCACCCCGGCCCCCCACCACATCCCACCCCTACACTCTGCTCAGGGAGGATGAAGACTATGGATTGATGCTAATGGTGAATTCTCCAGCTCTTGATGTAGAGACAGACATCTATATTTGGTAGGGCGTAGGGTTTTACCCCAAGGGGGGCTTTAAGGTTTGTGTCATGTGACCATGTGTAGCAGTGTAGAGACATAGCACCCATGGGTAAGGTCGGGGTAGAAGAAGCCTAATACAGGGACCTTAAAGGGACAGTACAGAGGCCATTGCCCCAGGAAGGAGTCGCACAGTAGCTACTGCAAGGTCATGGTCACGCCACCCCAGGGTAAGATCACACCACCCCAGGACACGGTCACACCACCCCAGGACACGGTCACACCACCCCAGGGTAAGGACACGCCACCCCAGGGCAAGGTCACACCACCCCAGGGTAAGATCACGCCACCCTAGGGCACAATCACACCATCCCAGGGCAAGGTCACGCCACCCCAGGACACGGTCACGCCACCCCAGGACACGGTCACACCACCCCAGGACACGGTCACGCCACCCCAGGGTAAGGACACGCCACCCCAGGGCAAGGTCACACCACCCCAGGGTAAGGTCACGCCACCCTAGGGCACAATCACACCACCCCAGGGCAAGGTCACGCCACCCCAGGACACGGTCATGCCACCCCAGGACACGGTCATACCACCCCAGGACACGGTCACGCCACCCCAGGACACGGTCACGCCACCCTAGGGCACAATCACACCACCCCAGGACACGGTCACTCCACCCCAGGACACGGTCACGCCACCCCAGGACACGGTCACGCCACCCCAGGGTAAGGTCACGCCACCCTAGGGCACAATCACACCACCCCAGGACACGGTCACTCCACCCCAGGACACGGTCACGCCACCCCAGGACACGGTCACACCACCCCAGGGTAAGGTCACGCCACCCCAGGACACGGTCACGCCACCCCAGGGTAAGGTCACGCCACCCCAGGACACGGTCACGCCACCCCAGGGCACGATCACACCACTCCAGGGCAAGGTCATGCCACCCCAGGACACGGTCACGCCACCCCAGGACACGGTCATACCACCCCAGGACACGGTCACGCCACCCCAGGGCAAGGTCACGCCACCCCAGGACACGGTCATACCACCCCAGGGCAAGGTCATACCACCCCAGGACACGGTCACACCACTCCAGGGTAAGGTCACGCCACCCCAGGGCAAGGTCACGCCACCCCAGGACACGGTCACACCACCCCAGGACACGGTCACACCACCCCAGGGCACAATCACACCACCCCAGGGCAAGGTCACACCACCCCAGAGCTAGGCCCCTTTTGGACCTCATTAGACCCCTTTTCACACGTGGCTGGGTGCGGGAGATTTGCCTGCTCTCCCAGGAATCTGTGACCTCACCCTTTTTTGGGGTACGTTAATGAGAGGTAAATCTGCGGCCTCTTGGCTGTCACTTGAGGGATTTTACCCCACACCAGGCCTACTCAATAGAATGGGGGTTATAGGGTCAAATTTATGACGCCATTTACTACAAGAAGCTTGTTTGTTGTCTATAGCAACCAATCACAGCGCAGCTTTCAATTTTCAAGAGTTGAGTATGAAATGTAAGCTGTGCTGTGATTGGTGGCTACGGGCAACAGAGACCGCATTACTCTTGGATAGGTTGTGCTTCTGCCATTTTGCAGCACGTCCAATCAGAATCACCGCAGTGTGCGCCCGATGTACAACATAATGGCGCCAACCTGTGGTGATCCTCACACACCGCATATAACAGGGCACGTCCCCTTTAAATGACATGTGCAGTCTCTCTGGTGTCAGCCACGTGCGGTGTAATCCTGCGGCGTCTGCTCCGGCCTGTACAGGCGGCTCCACCCCGTGACATTAGTAGTATCCGACAGTGTACGGCTAGGACAGAGGGGCTCTGTGTGGGGCTGAGACTACGCCCTGTATACACACACAGCGCCCCCCGTGCCCAGACTGCAGGTGCCATGCTTAAAGGGGAAGAAACATATTACATAGGGAATAATATTATATGATATGCCCTGAGACCGTATCACACAGGAGAGGATTAGATACACAGCTCAGTATACAGTATCACACAGGATAGGATTAGATACACAGCTCAGTATACAGTATCACACAGGATAGGATTAGATACACAGCTCAGTATACAGTATCACACAGGATAGGATTAGATACACAGCTCAGTATACAGTATCACACAGGATAGGATTAGATACACAGCTCAGTATACAGTATCACACAGGATAGGATTAGATACACAGCTCAGTATACAGTATCACACAGGATAGGATTAGATACACAGCTCAGTATACTGTATCACACAGGATAGGATTAGATACACAGCTCAGTATACAGTATCACACAGGATAGGGTTAGATACACAGCTCAGTATACAGTATCACACAGGATAGGATTAGATACACAGCTCAGTATACAGTATCACACAGGATAGGATTAGATACACAGCTCAGTATACAGTATCACACAGGATAGGATTAGATACAGCTCAGTATACAGTATCACACAGGATAGGATTAGATACACGGCTCAGTATACAGTATCACACAGGATAGGATTAGATACACAGCTCCTTATACAGTATCACACATGATAGGATTAGATACACAGCTCAGTATACAGTATCACACATGATAGGATTAGATACACAGCTCAGTATACAGTATCACACAGGATAGGATTAGATACACGGCTCAGTATACGGAATCACACAGGATAGGATTAGATACACAGCTCAGTATACAGTATCACACACAATAGGATTAGATACACAGCTCAGTATACAGTATCACACAGGATAGGATTAGATACTCAGCTCAGTATACAGTATCACACAGGATAGGATTAGATACTCAGCTCAGTATACAGTATCACACAGGATAGGATTAGATACACAGCTCAGTATACAGTATCACACAGGATAGGATTAGATACACAGCTCAGTATACAGTATCACACGGGATAGGATTAGATACACAGCTCAGTATACAGTATCACACAGGATAGGATTAGATACACAGCTCAGTATACGGAATCACACAGGATAGGATTAGATACACAGCTCAGTATACAGTATCACACAGGATAGGATTAGATACACGGCTCAGTATACAGTATCACACAGGATAGGATTAGATACACAGCTCAGCAGACTGTATCACACAGGATAGGATTAGATACACAGCTCAGTATACAGTATCACACAGGATAGGATTAGATACACAGCTCAGTATACAGTATCACACAGGATAGGATTAGATACACAGCTCAGTATACAGTATCACACAGGATAGGATTAGATACACAGCTCAGTATACAGTATCACACAGGATAGGATTAGATACACAGCTGAGTATACAGTATCACACAGGATAGGATTAGATACACAGCCCAGTATACAGTATCACACAGGAGAGGATTAGATACACAGCTCAGTATACAGTATCACACAGGATAGGATTAGATACACAGCCCAGTATACAGTATCACACAGGAGAGGATTAGATACACAGCTCAGTATACAGTATCACACAGGAGAGGATTAGATACACAGCTCAGTATACAGTATCACACAGGATAGGATTAGATACACAGCTCAGTATACAGTATCACACAGGATAGGATTAGATACACAGCTCAGTATACAGTATCACACAGGATAGGATTAGATACACAGCCCAGTATACAGTATCACACAGGATAGGATTAGATACACAGCTCAGTATACAGTATCACACAGGATAGGATTAGATACACAGCTCAGTATACAGTATCACACAGGATAGGATTAGATACCCAGCTCAGTATACAGTATCACACAGGATAGGATTAGATACACAGCTCAGTATACAGTATCACACGGGATAGGATTAGATACACAGCTCAGTATACAGTATCACACGGGATAGGATTAGATACACAGCTCAGTATACAGTATCACACGGGATAGGATTAGATACACAGCTCAGTATACAGTATCACACAGGATAGGATTAGATACACAGCTCAGTATACAGTATCACACAGGATAGGATTAGATACACAGCTCAGTATACAGTATCACACAGGATAGGATTAGATACACAGCTCAGTATACAGTATCACACAGGATAGGATTAGATACAGCTCAGTATACAGTATCACACAGGATAGGATTAGATACACAGCTCAGTATACAGTATCACACAGGATAGGATTAGATACACAGCTCAGTATACAGTATCACACAGGATAGGATTAGATACACAGCTCAGTATACAGTATCACACAGGATAGGATTAGATACACTGCTCAGTATACAGTATCACACAGGATAGGATTAGATACACAGCTCAGTATACAGTATCACACAGGATAGGATTAGATACACGGCTCAGTATACAGTATCACACAGGATAGGATTAGATACACGGCTCAGTATACAGTATCACACAGGATAGGATTAGATACACAGCTCAGTATACAGTATCACACAGGATAGGATTAGATACACAGCTCAGTATACAGTATCACACAGTATAGGATTAGATACACACCTCAGTATACAGTATCACACAGGATAGGATTAGATACACAGCTCAGTATACAGTATCACACAGGATAGGATTAGATACACAGCTCAGTATACAGTATCACACAGGATAGGATTAGATACACAGCTCAGTATACAGTATCACACAGGATAGGATTAGATACACAGCTCAGTATACAGTATCACACAGGATAGGATTAGATACACACCTCAGTATACAGTATCACACAGGATAGGATTAGATACACAGCTCAGTATACAGTATCACACAGGATAGGATTAGATACACAGCTCAGTATACAGTATCACACAGGATAGGATTAGATACACTGCTCAGTATACAGTATCACACAGGATAGGATTAGATACACAGCTCAGTATACAGTATCACACACAATAGGATTAGATACACAGCTCAGTATCACACAGTAGGATTAGATACGCGGCTCAGTATCACATAGGATAGGATTAGATATGCGGCTCAGTATCACATAGGATAGGATTAGATACGCGGCTCAGTATCACACAGGATAGGATTAGATACGCGGCTCAGTATCACATAGGATAGGATTAGATACGCAGCTCAGTATCACATAGGATAGGATTAGATACGCAGCTCAGTATCACACAGGATAGGATTAGATACATGACTCAGTATCACATAGGATAGGATTAGATATGCGGCAGGAGATAAATAACTTGTCCTTTCCTCTATTGCAGGTTTGGTGACTTCCTTTAACATTGATGCTAAGCGGCCGCAGGTTTTCCGGGGTCCTGAAGACGCACAATTCGGATATAAAGTTCTCCAACATGAAGCAGATGGTGAGAAGTGGTGAGTTATAGAGTCAGTAACCAGAGCGTCGTCTGTATAAGAGTCTGCTGGACCAGAGTCCTACATCTCCCACAATGCAGCGCAGCATACATGGCTACTGAACCCGCAGAGGCAGCCATAACAATGGAAATGTGCCAACCAGTAAAATGAAGTGAGGCCGTACCCCTGAATAAATACAGACCCCAGCCCCTATATAAATACAGGACCCTCCGCATACTGAACCTACACTCTTAGACTCAGTTCACACATATCAGCATGGGGAAGCAGCAGTGTCATGTGACCATAGGTCCATATACAGTTACAGGTCCTGCACATATATGGTTGTACCACATGAACCTCTCAGGAGGCCATGTATTCTAGTCATGTGACCTTCTCTGTGCGGGTCCTTGTACAGTTGCAGGTCCCTCACACCAGGCACCATTGCACCTTGCAGCTTTGTTGCTGTGACTTTCCCTGTATGCCGCGATCTCATTGCACTGAGCATGGAGGGGTGCATGTCCCTTTTAGAGTGTCGGAGCTGAGCGTCTCTTCATGTCTATGGGCAGCTCATGGTAATGATGTGGTGAAGGCCCAGTCACCTTTTCCGATCAGAAGGGTCACATGACTCCTCGTGGATGTGTGACAAACATGGCCGTCATCTCCTGGCAAGTGACTCATCCTCCGATTCTTGGGAAGATCCTTCGCTATACAGGAGCGCACCCTAAATGAGATCCAGATGTGGAAGGGTTAATAGGGGCCACATTATATAGGAAGCGGGGAATCTCAGGGGGCGGCGTGAACTCCGGGATCTGGAGTCTGATATTACACTTCTCTAGGTCATGTTACATGTGTGTGTGTGAGAAAACACAAGAGCCTCGTACCTCGCGCCTCACATCGGCCCCCGGATAGGTGGAGGCCCCTTTAAATATCTTATCCAGATGGGAACGTGTAGGCAAAACAGAATACGGCGAGATATAGCCGGGGCGTAGAGTGTAAGCTCTGCGGTATCACACGCCAGTCATCATACCATGTGTGGGTATATAGAGGGTACGGATGAGTGGCTTCTATGTATACGTACAGTATGTATCTGTATATAGTGCCTGTGTATATATATATATAGACAGGACATGTAAGTGGCTTCTATGTATACGTCCAGTATCTTCAGTTCTCCCTTATTACATCTTGTCTTCCGCTCTTTGTCGCTGTTTTCTTCATCTTCTTCCCGGACAAATGAGAATCCCAGCCCCGGTTATCCATCAGAGGAAGGTGGGAGGAAGCAGCGAGCCAGACACACTACATGTCCTACCAGAGGGACACCATGTCTGATACTGAGCCGTGTATCTAATCTTATCCTGTGTGATACTGAGCTGTGTATCTAATCTTATCCTGTCTGATACTGAGCCGTGTATCTAATCTTATCCTGTGTGATACTGAGCTGTTTATCTAATCCTATCCTGTGTGATACTGAGCGGTGTATCTAATCCTATCCTGTGTGATACTGAGCGGTGTATCTAATCCTATCCTGTGTGATACTGAGCTGTGTATCTAATCTTATCCTGTGTGATACTGAGCTGTGTATCTAATCTTATCCTGTGTGATACTGAGCTGTGTATCTAATCTTATCCTGTGTGATACTGAGCTGTGTATCTAATCCTATCCTGTGTGATACTGAGCGGTGTATCTAATCCTATCCTGTGTGATACTGAGCGGTGTATCTAATCTTATCCTGTGTGATACTGAGCTGTGTATCTAATCTTATCCTGTGTGATACTGAGCTGTGTATCTAATCCTATCCTGTGTGATACTGAGCTATGTATCTAATCCTATCCTGTGTGATACTGAGCTATGTATCTAATCCTATCCTGTGTGATACTGTATACTGAGCTGTGTATCTAATCCTATCCTGTGTGATACTGTATACTGAGCTGCGTATCTAATCCTATCCTGTGTGATACTGTATACTGAGCTGTGTATCTAATCCTATCCTGTGTGATACCGTATACTGAGCTGTGTATCTAATCCTATCCTGTGTGATACTGTATACTGAGCTGTGTATCTAATCCTATCCTATGTGATACTGAGCTGTGTATCTAATCCTATCCTGTGTGATACTGAGCTGTGTATCTAATCCTATCCTGTGTGATACTGTATACTAAGCTGTGTATCTAATCCTATCCTGTGTGATACTGTATACTGAGCTGTGTATCTAATCCTATCCTGTGTGACACTGTATACTGAGCTGTGTATCTAATCCTATCCTGTGTGATACTGTATACTGAGCAGTGTATCTAATCCTATCCTGTGTGATACTGTATACTGAGCTGTGTATCTAATCCTATCCTGTGTGATACTGTATACTGAGCTGTGTATCTAATCCTATCCTGTGTGATACTGTATACTGAGCGGTGTATCTAATCCTATCCTGTGTGATACTGTATACTGAGCTGTGTATCTAACCCTATCCTGTGTGATACTGTATACTGAGCTGTGTATCTAATCCTATCCCGTGTGATACAGTATACTGAGCTGTGTATCTAATCCTATCCTGTGTGATACTGTATACTGAGCTGTGTATCTAATCCTATCCTGTGTGATACTGTATACTGAGCTGTGTATCTAATCCTATCCTGTGTGATGCAGTATACTGAGCGGTGTATCTAATCCTATCCTGTGTGATACTGTATACTGAGCTGTGTATCTAATCCTATCCTGTGTGATACTGTATACTGAGCTGTGTATCTAATCCTATCATGTATGATACTGTATACTGAGCTGTGTATCTAATCCTATCCTGTGTGATACTGTATACTGAGCTGTGTATCTAATCCTATCCCGTGTGATACTGTATACTGAGCCGTGTATCTAATCCTATCCTGTGTGATACTGTATACTGAGCTGTGTATCTAATCCTATCCTGTGTGATATACTGTAAACTGAGCTGTGTATCTAATCCTATCCTGTGTGATACAGTATACTGAGCTGTGTATCTAATCCTATCCTGTGTGATACTGTATACTGAGCTGTGTATCTAATCCTATCCTGTGTGATACTGTATACTGAGCTGTGTATCTAATCCTATCCTGTGTGATACTGTATACTGAGCCGTGTATCTAATCCTATCCTGTGTGATACTGTATACTGAGCCGTGTATCTAATCCTATCCTGTGTGATACTGTATACTGAGCTGTGTATCTAATCTTATCCTGTGTGATACTGTATACTGAGCTGTGTATCTAATCTTATCCTGTGTGATACTCTATACTGAGCTGTGTATCTAATCCTATCCTGTGTGATACTGTATACTGAGCTGTGTATCTAATCCTATCATGTGTGATACTGCTGAGCCGTGTATCTAATCCTCTCCTGTGTGATACTGTATACTGAGCTGTATCTAATCCTATTGTGTGTGATACTGTATACTGAGCTGTGTATCTAATCCTATCCTGTGTGATACTGTATACTGAGCTGTGTATCTAATCCTATCCTGTGTCATACTGTATACTGAGCTGTGTATCTAATCCTATCCTGTGTGATACTGTATACTGAGCTGTGTATCTAATCCTATCCTGTGTGATACTGTATACTGAGCTGTGTATCTAATCCTATCCAGTGTGATACTGTATACTGAGCTGTGTATCTAATCCTATCCTGTGTGATACTGTATACTGAGCTGTGTATCTAATCCTGTGGGGTGATACAGTCCGCAGACCTCCAGTATCTCCTGTATATAGCCTGGTACCAGAGCACCACACAGGACTACATTCCCCATCATGCACTTAATACTCCATTCTTCCTCCTATTCCTGCAGGATCCTGGTGGGGGCGCCGTGGGCTGGCTCTGATGGTAACCGGCAGGGAGATGTATATAAGTGCACAGTTGGAGCTCAGACTAATTCCTCATGCACCAAGATCAATTTAGGTGAGTATTCCTCCTGTAACGAGGTGGCACACTGTGATGGCGGCCATATTGGTTGTCACTCAGCCACATCCATATAGTCAGAGTCATTATGAGATGAAGGGGTTCACTAACTTCCATATTCCATCTCTCCCCCCCTCATCCCCCTGTACATTGGATGTAACTCCTTAAAGGTGATCTCGCTCTCCGGAATATCTCCAAGCAGATGAATAACATGCACTTTGGGATGTCGCTGACCCAGGACGCACAAGGCGGTTTTGTGGTGAGTCTCTGAGGTGGGTCATGTGACTTGCCACTAAGGAAAATGTGGTGACCCCAGTATTGAGTCCATATGGACAAGCCAGCGCTATCCCTTTAACAGTACCCAGAATCCTCAGCTCTCTATAATCTCCATAAAATCTGATTAGTAGCGCAGAGGAACCAAGAGATGAAGAAGGTCCTCATGGGGTGGCCATAGGGTGGAGAACACCCTACCCTACCCTACTACTAAGACGAGGCAGATATGGGGTGAGGACGAGACACCAAGCTCAGCATTATCTCCTTCTGTGCTATTCAGCAGATATAGTCCAGACTATAGCCGCCATAGCAGTGAGATGGACCGTGTTGTATCAGGGCCTGTGGTGGTGCTTTGTTGTGGACCTTCTGTGGCCCGTGTCAGTCCATGGACCAGGTTGTTTTCAGTTTCCACCTTATTCTGGGTTGACCTTTTGCTTGGCTTGTCTTTTTAGTTCTGGGGTTTCAGGTGTTAATGGCAGAAACAAGTCTGAAGGGGGTGGGGGGAAAGGGCATACTTGTGGTCTCCTGGACTAGGAGCTGCTGACGCCCTGAGCCAAAACAAGCGTCTTGTGACTGCTGCGGCCGAAGCAGGTAAGACATCCGCTCGCTCAGCCCTGAGTCAACAACCCTCATCAGGTCAACAAGGTGGAGAAGGAAGCAGAAGTTTTTTTTAGAACAGGCATAGTCCAAGCTCTTGGGGCCTGCACCATCATAAGTGAACCGGCAGTAACTAGGACCCAAGATCAGTATAAATGTTCTCAGGATGGTCAATGTGGAGGGTAAAATAAGACCTAGGTTCTCAAGATGACCAGTAGAGAGAGTAAATTACAACTTTAGCTGCCATGATGGCCAGTGCGGAGGGTAAGAGAAGTCCTAGGTCCTCAAGTTGGTTGGTGGGAAAGAGTAAGATATGACCTAGGTTCACAAGATGGACAGTGTGGAGGGTAAGATACAACCTGGGTTCTCAAGATATCTAGTACGAAGGGTAAAATATTACCTTGGTTCTCAAGATGGACAGTGGAGAGCCTAAGATACAGCCGAGGCTCTCAAGATGTTTCTGACACTGTTAAGATATGACCTAGGTTCTCAAGATGGTTGTTGGCGAGGATAAGATACTATCTGGGTTCTCAAGATTGCCAATGGGGAGGATTAAATCCAACCTAGGTTCTCAAGATGGTCTGTCTGTGGAGAAGGTATGATACCATCTAGGTTCTCATGATGGCCAATGGGTAGGATGAGCTACGACCTAGGTTCTCAAGATGGTCGTTGGGTTGGGTAACATACAACTTAGGTTCTCAAGATGGTCTGTGGAGAAGGTAAGATACCATCTAGGTTCTCATGATGGCCAATGGGTAGGATGAGCTACGACCTAGGTTCTCAAGATGGCAGGTGAGGAGGGTAAGTTATGTCGATAAAATATGTCCACCATGGAATGTTCTACGTGTTCTTCATGATATCTAATATGTCTAGAGCAGTGGTCCTCAAACTACGGCCCGTGGGCCACATGCGGCCCACCAAGCACTTCTGTCTGGCCCCGCCGACAACGCCGGCAGGCGTGCATTTATAATGAAGCTCCTGGGGAGCTCGGGCCAGGCCATGGAGCGCACTTCACTTTATGTATTGGAGGGCACCGCTCCCAATGTCTGTGCGACATGCTCTGCTTCCGGCCCACTGTTTAAAAAGATTGAGGACCCCTGGTCTAGAGACTTCCTGAAGTAGTGGACTGATATGTCGGGACCTGGTCGAGGAGTTGTTGGTATCTCCACAGATATTGGGGTAACATCTCCCTCTGTCTCCTCATAGGCCTGCGCACCTCTTTGGTCCCAGGAATGTGGGACCTCCATGTACAGCACCGGGATTTGCGCCAGCGTCGATAAATCTTTTAGACCTACAGGGACAATCGTGCCTACAGCACAGAGTAAGTTCTCACCATCTTCTTGAGACGTGGCATTGAAGAATTTGACATTTTGGGGGCACATCGATATTTGGGGAGCAACTAGATATGGTTTAGAGATGTAATTGATGTCTTCTCTTGGGATCCACTCATGTCTTCATGCATGGTACATTGTTCAGCAGCGCAGTCGGCTATGTGAAGGCCTTGTTTTGGAGAAACATCTCATTAGAATTTGGGGTACAGTTCTACTTGTGCCTTATTTTTGGGGTACTTAAGATCTTGTCTCCTTATACATCTCTTTGCCTCAGGATGTTCCACATACTTGGACATCGTCATCCTACTGGACGGGTCCAACAGCATCTACCCCTGGTACGAGGTGCAGAATTTCCTCAGCAACATTCTCAGCAAGTTTTTCATTGGTCCGGACCAGATCCAGGTCAACGACAGGTTTTTCTTCTAATTCTTAAAAAAAAAAATGTGAAAAATTGTTTCAATAAACACTGCCCCCTAGGGGATAAATTCACATGAAAACTGGATACATCATTGGGAGAAGTTACCTAACTTTGGCCTCACGGGGAATCACTTCTTAGAGATGTTGATGAACTTTCCTCACGCTACTAACCCCTCTCTGTTATGAGGCGAGGACAAATATTATTTTACCCCTCTCCCTTTAAATCTGGACCTTGAATCCCCCGGAGGTCGGCGCTTCCTGTGTGGTTTCCATCCTGCGTTCCGATCGCTTTATATAGCGCCAGACGCTGATCGCTGCAAATTGACATTAGCAACACAAAGCATAAAAAACCACCTCACACATCTGAGCTCGAGTCATGAGAAATCACAGCCGGGCCACTAGCTCTGATCTATGGGGTAATGGGCCAACGCTTGGCCAGACAACAAGGCAGTGGCATAAGGGATCACTTACAAAGGATGTGGGGTGGGGGGGTGATGGCTTACGCCAGGTGGGTAGACTATGGCCATGTTCATGAGATATCTGCTTGTAGGTAGGCGTCCTACAGTATGGAGAGATAGCAGTCCATGAGTGGTCCCTGAAGGATTACGCCACCGCTAAAGAAGTGGTGGAAGCGGCTAAGAACATCAGTCGCCAGGAAGGGCGAGAGACTCGGACAGCGTTTGCCATCCACAAGGCCTGGTATGTCCGAAACCAAACCAAGAACCACTGTATAGTGATATGGACCGTGCTGGTATAACCTGGGTATCTCCTGTATATAATTCTATACGTACAGCTGGTATAACCTGGGTATATACTGTATATAATGATATATGTACAGCCGGTATAACCTGGGTATATACTGTATATAATTATATATGTACAGCCGGTATAACCTGGGTATATACTGTATATAATGATATATGTACAGCCGGTATAACCTGGGTATATACTGTATATAATTATATATGTACAGCTGGTATAACCTGGGTATATACTGTATATAATTATATATGTACAGCCGGTATAACCTGGGTATATACTGTATATAATATATATGTACAGCCGGTATAACCTGGGTATATACTGTATATAATTATATATGTACAGCCGGTATAACCTGGGTATATACTGTATATAATATATATGTACAGCCGGTATAACCTGGGTATATACTGTATATAATTATATATGTACAGCCGGTATAACCTAGGTATATCCTGTATATAATTATATATGTACAGCCGGTATAACCTGGGTATATACTGTATATAATTATATATGTACAGACGGTATAACCTGGGTATATACTGTATATAATTATATATGTACAGCCGGTATAACCTAGGTATATCCTGTATATAATTATATATGTACAGCCGGTATAACCTGGGTATATACTGTATATAATTATATATGTACAGCCGGTATAACCTGGGTATATACTGTATATAATTATATATGTACAGCCGGTATAACCTAGGTATATCCTGTATATAATTATATATGTACAGCCGGTATAACCTGGGTATATACTGTATATAATTATATATGTACAGACGGTATAACCTGGGTATATACTGTATATAATTATATATGTACAGACGGTATAACCTGGGTATATACTGTATATAATATATATGTACAGCTGGTATAACCTGGGTATATACTGTATATAATTATATATGTACAGCTGGTATAACCTGGGTATATCCTGTATATAATTATATATGTACAGCTGGTATAACCTGGGTATATACTGTATATAATTATATATGTACAGACGGTATAACCTGGGTATATACTGTATATAATATATATGTACAGCCGGTATAACCTGGGTATATACTGTATATAATTCTATATGTACAGCCGGTATAACCTGGGTATCTCCTGCATATAATTATATATGTGCAGCCGGTATAACCTAGGAATATACTGTATATAATTATGTAAGTACAGCTGGTATAACCTGGGTATACACTGTATATAATTATATATGTACAGCTGGTATAACCTGGGTATATACTGTATAGAATTATATATGTACAGCTGGTATAACCTGGGTATATACTGTATATAATTATATATGTACAGCTGGTATAACCTGGGTATATACTGTATATAATTATATATGTACAGCTGGTAGAACCTGGGTATATACTGTATATAATTATATATGTACAGCTGGTATAACCTGGGTATCTCCTGTATATAATTATATATGTACAGCTGGTATAACCTGGGTATCTCTTGTATATAATTATATATGTACAGCTGGTATAACCTGGGTATATACTGTATATAATTATATATGTACAGCCGGTATAACCTGGGTATATACTGTATATAATTATATAAGTACAGCTGGTATAACCTGGGTATCTCTTGTATATAATTATATATGTACAGCCGGTATAACCTGGGTATATACTGTATATAATTATATAAGTACAGCTGGTATAACCTGGGTATATACTGTATATAATTATATAGGTACAGCCGGTATAACCTGGGTATATACTGTATATATATAATTATATATGTACAGCCGGTATAATCTGGGTATATACTGTATATAATTATATATGTACAGCCGGTATAACCTGGGTATATACTGTATATAATTATATATGTACAGCCGGTATAACCTGGGTATCTCCTGTATATAATTATATATGTACAGCCAGTATAACCTGGGCATCTCCTGTATATAATTATATATGTACAGCTGGTATAACCTGGGTATCTCCTGTATATAATTATATATGTACAGCCGGTATAACCTAGGTATATCCTGTATATAATTATATATGTACAGCTGGTATAACCTGGGTATATACTGTATATAATTATATATGTACAGCTGGTATAACCTGGGTATCTCCTGTATATAATTATATATGTACGGCTGATACAACTTAGGTATCTTTTGTACGCTATGATTCCCTTTCAGTTCAGAAGCTTTCACTCCGGAGAGGGGCGGGAGAGAAGGGGCCACCAGACTTCTCATCGTTGTAACAGATGGCGAGTCACATGATGGGGATGAGCTGCCTCTTGCCTTGGCGGAATGTGAGAAACGTAACATTACACGATACGCCATCGCGGTACGTTACGTTTCTTATAAACCTCCCCGACCAGGATTATCATTTTCCTTTAACAATTCCTTAATTTGAACACATTAGGTGCTGGGTCACTACATGAGGAGGCAGCAGGACCCGGACACCTTCATCAACGAGATCAAATACATCGCCAGCGATCCAGACGAAAAGTATTTCTTTAACGTGACAGATGAAGCGGCGCTAAATGACATTGTGGACGCTTTAGGAGACCGGATCTTCAGCTTAGAAGGTAGAGACCTCCCAGAAGAACCTATTCTACCCCCTTCACTGTTTATTAAACTTCCCAGGCCAAAACATGTTCACCAGGTGGCGCTGCGGTGCCATTAGTCTCAGAATCTATGAGATGGTGATTTGTAGACTATTCTAGGGCAGGATTCTATTATGGAAATATTTTGGGGAAACCTGTTAAAAAGGATTTGGGTGCCTAGTCAATGAAGAAACATGT
Organism: Leptodactylus fuscus; assembly: GCF_031893055.1. Taxonomy (NCBI): domain Eukaryota; kingdom Metazoa; phylum Chordata; class Amphibia; order Anura; family Leptodactylidae; genus Leptodactylus; species Leptodactylus fuscus. The sequence goes on from NC_134271.1 coordinate 152,530,994, forward strand.
TGTCTATGAGCAGATATACAGTGTAAGCAACTCAAGTGCTTCAATTCTCCCTCCCCCTCCTGCCATGATTGACCTGTTCTTCTTGGACTTTCTCTGTAGCGACTCATGAATTGAACGAAAGTTCATTTGAACTTGAGATGTCCCAAGTTGGATTCTCCATCCACATCCTGGAGGTAGGAACCGTACATTAATTCCTCCAGTGGCATGTGGGGCACCAAACTTATTAAGAGGCTGTAGCCACAGTCAGGGCCTAAAAATGCCACCAGGGTTCTACCCAGCCTCAACAGGACCTGAACCCGTCTGATGTCTAACCGTGACTATAAGGTATGAGGTTTTTACATGTGGTGCTTGATGTCTCCAGGACGGGATCCTGTTTGGCACAGTAGGCGCCTATGACTGGGATGGAGCAGTACTGAAGGAGACCCGCAACAGTCGGCTCATGCCCCCGCGCCCGGCCTTCGAGAAGGAATTTCCCGTGAAACTGAAGAAGCACGCTGCTTACTTGGGTAATCTGACATTGTATATATCCATGTGTGATCGATCTGAGCAAGGTCCATGAGATGTCACCACCAGAGACCAGTCTGCCCATCAACCCAACACCAGGAGACCTTCGTTGCCAAATCTGTCCATGTTTACCCGTTTACTGTTGTGATCTCCCACCAGGTTACACTGTATCTTCCATAACCCTGCGCAGCGGGAGGACTGTGTATATAGCCGGAGCTCCCAGGTTCAAGCACAAGGGCAAGGTCATTGTTTTTGAGATGTCCAGGAAGGGCGACGTCGCTATCTCTCAGGCTTTGGTGGGGGAACAGGTGAGGAACCAGTGAGTAAACCTAATACTCGCCTTGAACTCTCTGTCTCTTGCAATACCCTTTAAGGCCACCAGATAGCAGAGTATTCACTTTACGCTGAAGTTTGTAGGTTACTCTAGGGCAGGATTCCTTTATGTACATGACTTGTATAAGTCTAGGGCTCTGCTTTACTCTCACCCATCTCTCCACCATGTTTGGTTATGTCTCTTCAGATTGGCTCCTATTTTGGCAGTGAAGTGTGTCCAGTAGATGTCAACGGAGATGGGGTCACTGATGTGTTACTGGTGGCGGCCCCTATGTTCCTTGGACACCATAATAAAGAAACCGGGCGTGTGTATATCTACCGGGTGGGGCAGGTAAGACCATAACCATGATGTTCATGGTCCCGGTGCCACCTGTTATGGACTCGATCCTATAGGGTCCATGTAAAAGATTATAAGGAGACCCTCTGAGGACTCTCCGTAGTGGTCATCACGTCCTTCAGGGTCTCCAGATGTCCAGTAGGAAGAGTTATTGGGTCTTATTTACGTGATGACTGGACATGAGGTCACTTTTTTTTGTCACAGGTCCTCCTCACCCTGAACGGCACGTTACACTCAGACCGCAAAGTGCAAGACTCCCGTTTTGGCTACTCCATGGCCAGCTCTCCGGATCTCAATCATGATGGCTTCAATGATGTAGTGGTTGGGGCACCACTAGAGGATAACCATCGGGGAGCAGTGTATGTCTACCATGGATACCGCAATACCATCCTACCCGCTTACAAACAGGTATGGGGCAAGGATAATGTAGGGTAGGAGCCAAAAGTAAGTGAACCCTCATTTATTCACATCCTATTATGTTGTCAGAGAATAGACTCCGCCTCTTTCCACCATGGCCTCACGTACTTTGGTCGCAGTGTGAGCGCTCAGATGGACCTTGATGGTGACGGGTTGGGTGACCTGACTGTCGGCAGCCAAGGAGCAGTCATTATGTTGAGGTATGGTGGTAAAAAGAGATGGGGTGGGATTTTTGGATGGTGATGACTTGGAATGGGCTGGACCACAGAAGAGGCAAAGTGGATTACTCCAGAGTATCCAAGATAGTTGAGACATCCCTAACTTTAGGTTCTCAAGGTTTCCAAATGGGTCTCCAGTCGATGACTTCCCGGCAAACCTGTAGCTCCCACAATGCCCGGACAGTCTTCAGTTGAAGGAGTTGTGGCTTCGCAGAAGTTGAAGACCACGACCCGATTTACCACACCTTACCTATATTCGCCCCGTCTTCCAGATCTCGCAGTATTGTCCGTGTGAATGCCACCTTGCAAGTAAACCCGACCTCCATCAACCTTCTTCAGAAGAACTGTCTGAGACAAGGCAAGGAGTCCGTCTGCCTGAACATCACCATCTGCTTCTCCGTCAACTCCAAATCCCCCAGCAAATTGGACAGTCGATTCGGTCAGTAACAGAAATTTTCCGGTTGACGAAACTGGTGTCGCTGATAAATTATTGTCCGCAATATTCCATTATTTTTGCAGGACTCCATTACAATCTGTCCTTGGATGACAAGAAGCTCACCCCCCGCGCCGTGTTTGACGAGAACTTCCAAAAACTTCTAAGCAAACGCATTCGAGTGACCACCGGAAAAGTGACTTGTATGACCCTCGGATTCCATGTCATTGTGAGTGTCCTGAGCCAACAAACATTCAGATACTCTCTGTGTAGACCATTGCTGGGACCTGGTTGGTGGACACATTGACCTTCATGAGAACCTCGAGTAAAACAATGAGTCTATGGGATGAGTCAGATGACAGTGGACCTCCCCTTTAAATTGACCAATCATCATTCCTTAGTGACTCTCAATCTCTCTCTCAGGACACTATCGACTATCTGAGACCCATCGGCGTCCACCTGCGCTTTAACCTGAGCGACACAGAGTCCAGTCCGGTGCTGGATGACCGATGTCCGACGTCTGTGAAGAGACTGGTGAGTTCCATGACCTAGAACCTTACCCGGTTTAGAATATTGCACCCGGTCACTGTGTAGACAACACAGGACGTTCTCGGTTTCCTTTGTCTTCAGGTTCCTTTCTTCAAGGACTGTGGTGAAGATAATGAATGTATAACGGACTTGTCCCTCCGAGCTCATATGGACCTCAATGGCACCAGGTAAGCCACCACCCATGGTTCAGGTTCTCCTCATCATTTTCCATGACTGGAACATTCTCATAGTTATCTGTTCAACTAAAGGGATCAACCAACCGTAATCCGGAGGGATCGGAGGAAGGTGACTGTGGAGATCGAGCTCGAGAACCGCAGGGAAAACTCCTACAACACCAGCCTGAAGGTTTGGTTCTCCCGAAACCTCCTGTTCTCCAGTGTCTACAGCAAAGTAAGAGGAACAATCCGCCTGTCCAACCCATCTACCTGACATCTGTATCACACAGGATAGGATTAGATACACAGCTCAGTATACAATATCACACAGGATAGGATTAGATACACAGCTCAGGATACAGTATCACACAGGATAGGATTAGATACACAGCTCAGTATACAGTATCACACAGGATAGGATTAGATACACAGCTCAGTATACAGTATCACACAGGATAGGATTAGATACACAGCTCAGTATACAGTATCACACAGGATAGGATTAGATACACAGCTCAGTATACAGTATCACACAGGATAGGATTAGATACACAGCTCAGTATACAGTATCACACGGGATAGCATTAGATACACAGCTCAGTATACAGTATCACACAGGATAGGATTAGATACACAGCTCAGTATACAGTATCACACAGGATAGGATTAGATACAGCTCAGTATACGGTATCACACAGGATAGGATTAGATACACAGCTCAGTATACAGTATCACACGGGATAGGATTAGATACAGCTCAGTATACAGTATCACACAGGATAGGATTAGATACACAGCTCAGTATACAGTATCACACAGGATAGGATTAGATACACAGCTCAGTATACAGTATCACACAGGATAGGATTAGATACACAGCTCAGTATACAGTATCACACAGGATAGGATTAGATACAGCTCAGTATACGGTATCACACAGGATAGGATTAGATACACAGCTCAGTATACAGTATCACACAGGATAGGATTAGATACACAGCTCAGTATACAGTATCACACAGGATAGGATTAGATACACAGCTCAGTATACAGTATCACACAGGATAGGATTAGATACACAGCTCAGTATACAGTATCACACAGGATAGGATTAGATACACAGCTCAGTATACAGTATCACACAGGATAGGATTAGATACACAGCTCAGTATACTGTATCACACAGGATAGGATTAGATACACAGCTCAGTATACAGTATCACACAGGATAGGATTAGATACACAGCTCAGTATACAGTATCACACAGGATAGGATTAGATACGCAGCTCAGTGTACAGTATCACACAGGATAGGATTAGATACACAGCTCAGTATACAGTATGACACAGGATAGGATTAGATACATAGCTCAGTATACAGTATCACACAGGATAGGATTAGATACACAGCTCAGTATACTGTATCACACAGGATAGGATTAGATACACAGCTCAGTATACAGTATCACACAGGGTAGGATTAGATACACAGCTCAGTATACAGTATCACACAGGATAGGATTAGATACAGCTCAGTATACAGTATCACACAGGATAGGATTAGATACATAGCTCAATATACAGTATCACACAGGATAGGATTAGATACAGCTCAGTATACAGTATCACACAGGATAGGATTAGATACACAGCTCAGTATACAGTATCACACAGGATAGGATTAGATACACAGCTCAGTGTACAGTATCACACAGGATAGGATTAGATACAGCTCAGTATACGGTATCACACAGGATAGGATTAGATACACAGCTCAGTATACAGTATCACACAGGATAGGATTAGATACACAGCTCAGTATACGGTATCACACAGGATAGGATTAGATACACAGCTCAGTATACAGTATCACACACGATAGGATTAGATACACAGCTCAGTATACAGTATCACACAGGATAGGATTAGATACACAGCTCAGTATACAGTATCACACAGGATAGGATTAGATACACAGCTCAGTATACCGTATCACACAGGATAGGATTAGATACACAGCTCAGTATACTGTATCACACAGGATAGGATTAGATACACAGCTCAGTATACAGTATCACACAGGATAGGATTAGATACACAGCTCAGTATACAGTATCACACAGGATAGGATTAGATACACAGCTCAGTATACAGTATGACACAGGATAGGATTAGATACACAGCTCAGTATACAGTATGACACAGGATAGGATTAGATACACAGCTCAGTATACAGTATGACACAGGATAGGATTAGATACACAGCTCAGTATACAGTATGACACAGGATAGGATTAGATACATAGCTCAGTATACAGTATCACACAGGATAGGATTAGATACAGCTCAGTATACAGTATCACACAGGATAGGATTAGATACAGCTCAGTATACAGTATCACACAGGATAGGATTAGATACACAGCTCAGTATACAGTATCACACAGGATAGGATTAGATACACAGCTCAGTATACAGTATCACACAGGATAGGATTAGATACACAGCTCAGTATACAGTATCACACAGGATAGGATTAGATACAGCTCAGTATACAGTATCACACAGGATAGGATTAGATACATAGCTCAGTATACACTATCACACAGGATAGGATTAGATACAGCTCAGTATACAGTATCACACAGGATAGGATTAGATACACAGCTCAGTATACAGTATCACACAGGATAGGATTAGATACACAGCTCAGTATACAGTATCACACAGGATAGGATTAGATACAGCTCAGTATACAGTATCACACAGGATAGGATTAGATACACAGCTCAGTATACAGTATCACACAGGATAGGATTAGATACACAGCTCAGTATACAATATCACACAGGATAGGATTAGATACACAGCTCAGTATACGGTATCACACAGGATAGGATTAGATACGCAGCTCAGTATACAGTATCACACAGGATAGGATTAGATACGCAGCTCAGTATACAGTATCACACAGGATAGGATTAGATACATAGCTCAGTGTACAGTATCACACAGGATAGGATTAGATACAGCTCAGTATACAGTATCACACAGGATAGGATTAGATACATAGCTCAGTGTACAGTATCACACAGGATAGGATTAGATACGCAGCTCAGTATACAGTATCACACAGGATAGGATTAGATACAGCTCAGTATACAGTATCACACAGGATAGGATTAGATACACAGCTCAGTATACAGTATCACACAGGATAGGATTAGGTACAGCTCAGTATACAGTATCACACAGGATAGGATTAGATACACAGCTCAGTATACAGTATCACACAGGATAGGATTAGATACAGCTCAGTATACAGTATCACACAGGATAGGATTAGATACACAGCTCAGTATACACTATCACACAGGATAGGATTAGATACACAGCTCAGTATACAGTATCACACAGGATAGGATTAGATACACAGCTCAGTATACAGTATCACACAGGATAGGATTAGATACACAGCTCAGTATACACTATCACACAGGATAGGATTAGATACACTGCTCAGTATACAGTATCACACAGGATAGGATTAGATACACAGCTCAGTATACAGTATCACACAGGATAGGATTAGATACAGCTCAGTATACAGTATCACACAGGATAGGATTAGATACACAGCTCAGTATACAGTATCACACAGGATAGGATTAGATACACAGCTCAGTATACAGTATCACACAGGATAGGATTAGATACAGCTCAGTATACAGTATCACACGGGATAGGATTAGATACACAGCTCAGTATACAGTATCACACGGGATAGGATTAGATACACAGCTCAGTATACAGTATCACACGGGATAGGATTAGATACAGCTCAGTATACAGTATCACACAGGATAGGATTAGATACATAGCTCAAAATACAGTATCACACAGGATAGGATTAGATACACAGCTCAGTATACAGTATCACACAGGATAGGATTAGATACACAGCTCAGTATACAGTATGACACAGGATAGGATTAGATACAGCTCAGTATACAGTATCACACAGGATAGGATTAGATACACAGCTCAGTGTACAGTATCACACAGGATAGGATTAGATACAGCTCAGTATACGGTATCACACAGGATAGGATTAGATACACAGCTCAGTATACAGTATCACACAGGATAGGATTAGATACACAGCTCAGTATACAGTATCACACAGGATAGGATTAGATACACAGCTCAGTATACTGTATCACACAGGATAGGATTAGATACACAGCTCAGTATACAGTATCACACAGGATAGGATTAGATACACAGCTCAGTATACAGTATCACACAGGATAGGATTAGATACACAGCTCAGTATACAGTATCACACAGGATAGGATTAGATACACAGCTCAGTATACAGTATGACACAGGATAGGATTAGATACACAGCTCAGTATACAGTATGACACAGGATAGGATTAGATACACAGCTCAGTATACAGTATGACACAGGATAGGATTAGATACACAGCTCAGTATACAGTATGACACAGGATAGGATTAGATACATAGCTCAGTATACAGTATCACACAGGATAGGATTAGATACAGCTCAGTATACAGTATCACACAGGATAGGATTAGATACAGCTCAGTATACAGTATCACACAGGATAGGATTAGATACACAGCTCAGTATACAGTATCACACAGGATAGGATTAGATACACAGCTCAGTATACAGTATCACACAGGATAGGATTAGATACAGCTCAGTATACAGTATCACACAGGATAGGATTAGATACATAGCTCAGTATACACTATCACACAGGATAGGATTAGATACAGCTCAGTATACAGTATCACACAGGATAGGATTAGATACACAGCTCAGTATACAGTATCACACAGGATAGGATTAGATACACAGCTCAGTATACAGTATCACACAGGATAGGATTAGATACAGCTCAGTATACAGTATCACACAGGATAGGATTAGATACACAGCTCAGTATACAGTATCACACAGGATAGGATTAGATACACAGCTCAGTATACAGTATCACACAGGATAGGATTAGATACACAGCTCAGTATACAATATCACACAGGATAGGATTAGATACACAGCTCAGTATACGGTATCACACAGGATAGGATTAGATACGCAGCTCAGTATACAGTATCACACAGGATAGGATTAGATACGCAGCTCAGTATACAGTATCACACAGGATAGGATTAGATACATAGCTCAGTGTACAGTATCACACAGGATAGGATTAGATACAGCTCAGTATACAGTATCACACAGGATAGGATTAGATACATAGCTCAGTGTACAGTATCACACAGGATAGGATTAGATACGCAGCTCAGTATACAGTATCACACAGGATAGGATTAGATACAGCTCAGTATACAGTATCACACAGGATAGGATTAGATACACAGCTCAGTATACAGTATCACACAGGATAGGATTAGGTACAGCTCAGTATACAGTATCACACAGGATAGGATTAGATACACAGCTCAGTATACAGTATCACACAGGATAGGATTAGATACAGCTCAGTATACAGTATCACACAGGATAGGATTAGATACACAGCTCAGTATACACTATCACACAGGATAGGATTAGATACACAGCTCAGTATACAGTATCACACAGGATAGGATTAGATACAGCTCAGTATACAGTATCACACAGGATAGGATTAGATACACAGCTCAGTATACAGTATCACACAGGATAGGATTAGATACACAGCTCAGTATACAGTATCACACAGGATAGGATTAGATACACAGCTCAGTATACAGTATCACACAGGATAGGATTAGATACACAGCTCAGTATACAGTATCACACAGGATAGGATTAGATACACGGCTCAGTATACAGTATCACACAGGATAGGATTAGATACAGCTCAGTATACAGTATCACACGGGATAGGATTAGATACACAGCTCAGTATACAGTATCACACGGGATAGGATTAGATACACAGCTCAGTATACAGTATCACACGGGATAGGATTAGATACAGCTCAGTATACAGTATCACACAGGATAGGATTAGATACACAGCTCAGTATACAGTATCACACAGGATAGGATTAGATACAGCTCAGTATACGGTATCACACAGGATAGGATTAGATACATAGCTCAGTGTACAGTATCACACAGGATAGGATTAGATACGCAGCTCAGTATACAGTATCACACAGGATAGGATTAGATACAGCTCAGTATACAGTATCACACAGGATAGGATTAGATACACAGCTCAGTATACAGTATCACACAGCATAGGATTAGATACACAGCTCAGTATACAATATCACACAGGATAGGATTAGATACACAGCTCAGTATACAGTATCACACAGGATAGGATTAGATACACAGCTCAGTATACAGTATCACACAGGATAGGATTAGATACACAGCTCAGTATACAGTATCACACAGGATAGGATTAGATACACAGCTCAGTATACAGTATCACACAGGATAGGATTAGATACACAGCTCAGTATACAGTATCACACAGGATAGGATTAGATACAGCTCAGTATACAGTATCACACAGGATAGGATTAGATACACAGCTCAGTATACAGTATCACACAGGATAGGATTAGATACACAGCTCAGTATACAGTATCACACAGGATAGGATTAGATACACAGCTCAGTATACAGTATCACACAGGATAGGATTAGATACACAGCTCAGTATACAGTATCACACAGGATAGGATTAGATACACAGCTCAGTATACTGTATCACACAGGATAGGATTAGATACACAGCTCAGTATACAGTATCACACAGGATAGGATTAGATACACAGCTCAGTATACTGTATCACACAGGATAGGATTAGATACACAGCTCAGTATACAGTATCACACAGGATAGGATTAGATACACAGCTCAGTATACAGTATCACACAGGATAGGATTAGATACACAGCTCAGTATACAGTATCACACAGGATAGGATTAGATACACAGCTCAGTATACAGTATGACACAGGATAGGATTAGATACACAGCTCAGTATACAGTATGACACAGGATAGGATTAGATACACAGCTCAGTATACAGTATGACACAGGATAGGATTAGATACACAGCTCAGTATACAGTATGACACAGGATAGGATTAGATACATAGCTCAGTATACAGTATCACACAGGATAGGATTAGATACAGCTCAGTATACAGTATCACACAGGATAGCATTAGATACAGCTCAGTATACAGTATCACACAGGATAGGATTAGATACACAGCTCAGTATACAGTATCACACAGGATAGGATTAGATACACAGCTCAGTATACAGTATCACACAGGATAGGATTAGATACATAGCTCAGTATACACTATCACACAGGATAGGATTAGATACAGCTCAGTATACAGTATCACACAGGATAGGATTAGATACACAGCTCAGTATACAGTATCACACAGGATAGGATTAGATACACAGCTCAGTATACAGTATCACACAGGATAGGATTAGATACAGCTCAGTATACAGTATCACACAGGATAGGATTAGATACACAGCTCAGTATACAGTATCACACAGGATAGGATTAGATACACAGCTCAGTATACAATATCACACAGGATAGGATTAGATACACAGCTCAGTATACGGTATCACACAGGATAGGATTAGATACGCAGCTCAGTATACAGTATCACACAGGATAGGATTAGATACGCAGCTCAGTATACAGTATCACACAGGATAGGATTAGATACATAGCTCAGTATACAGTATCACACAGGATAGGATTAGATACAGCTCAGTATACAGTATCACACAGGATAGGATTAGATACAGCTCAGTATACAGTATCACACAGGATAGGATTAGATACACAGCTCAGTATACAGTATCACACAGGATAGGATTAGGTACAGCTCAGTATACAGTATCACACAGGATAGGATTAGATACACAGCTCAGTATACAGTATCACACAGGATAGGATTAGATACAGCTCAGTATACAGTATCACACAGGATAGGATTAGATACACAGCTCAGTATACACTATCACACAGGATAGGATTAGATACACAGCTCAGTATACAGTATCACACAGGATAGGATTAGATACACAGCTCAGTATACAGTATCACACAGGATAGGATTAGATACACAGCTCAGTGTACAGTATCACACAGGATAGGATTAGATACAGCTCAGTATACGGTATCACACAGGATAGGATTAGATACACAGCTCAGTATACAGTATCACACAGGATAGGATTAGATACAGCTCAGTATACAGTATCACACAGGATAGGATTAGATACAGCTCAGTATACAGTATCACACAGGATAGGATTAGATACACAGCCAGCTCAGTATACAGTATCACACAGGATAGGATTAGATACACAGCTCAGTATACAGTATCACACAGGATAGGATTAGATACACAGCTCAGTATACAGTATCACACAGGATAGGATTAGATACACAGCTCAGTATACAGTATCACACAGGATAGGATTAGATACAGCTCAGTATACAGTATCACACAGGATAGGATTAGATACACAGCTCAGTATACAGTATCACACAGGATAGGATTAGATACACAGCTCAGTATACAATATCACACAGGATAGGATTAGATACACAGCTCAGTATACGGTATCACACAGGATAGGATTAGATACGCAGCTCAGTATACAGTATCACACAGGATAGGATTAGATACGCAGCTCAGTATACAGTATCACACAGGATAGGATTAGATACATAGCTCAGTGTACAGTATCACACAGGATAGGATTAGATACAGCTCAGTATACAGTATCACACAGGATAGGATTAGATACATAGCTCAGTGTACAGTATCACACAGGATAGGATTAGATACGCAGCTCAGTATACAGTATCACACAGGATAGGATTAGATACAGCTCAGTATACAGTATCACACAGGATAGGATTAGATACACAGCTCAGTATACAGTATCACACAGGATAGGATTAGGTACAGCTCAGTATACAGTATCACACAGGATAGGATTAGATACACAGCTCAGTATACAGTATCACACAGGATAGGATTAGATACAGCTCAGTATACAGTATCACACAGGATAGGATTAGATACACAGCTCAGTATACACTATCACACAGGATAGGATTAGATACACAGCTCAGTATACAGTATCACACAGGATAGGATTAGATACACAGCTCAGTATACAGTATCACACAGGATAGGATTAGATACACAGCTCAGTATACACTATCACACAGGATAGGATTAGATACACTGCTCAGTATACAGTATCACACAGGATAGGATTAGATACACAGCTCAGTATACAGTATCACACAGGATAGGATTAGATACAGCTCAGTATACAGTATCACACAGGATAGGATTAGATACACAGCTCAGTATACAGTATCACACAGGATAGGATTAGATACACAGCTCAGTATACAGTATCACACAGGATAGGATTAGATACAGCTCAGTATACAGTATCACACGGGATAGGATTAGATACACAGCTCAGTATACAGTATCACACGGGATAGGATTAGATACACAGCTCAGTATACAGTATCACAAGGGATAGGATTAGATACAGCTCAGTATACAGTATCACACAGGATAGGATTAGATACATAGCTCAAAATACAGTATCACACAGGATAGGATTAGATACACAGCTCAGTATACAGTATCACACAGGATAGGATTAGATACACAGCTCAGTATACAGTATGACACAGGATAGGATTAGATACAGCTCAGTATACAGTATCACACAGGATAGGATTAGATACACAGCTCAGTGTACAGTATCACACAGGATAGGATTAGATACAGCTCAGTATACGGTATCACACAGGATAGGATTAGATACACAGCTCAGTATACAGTATCACACAGGATAGGATTAGATACACAGCTCAGTATACAGTATCACACAGGATAGGATTAGATACACAGCTCAGTATACTGTATCACACAGGATAGGATTAGATACACAGCTCAGTATACAGTATCACACAGGATAGGATTAGATACACAGCTCAGTATACAGTATCACACAGGATAGGATTAGATACACAGCTCAGTATACAGTATCACACAGGATAGGATTAGATACACAGCTCAGTATACAGTATGACACAGGATAGGATTAGATACACAGCTCAGTATACAGTATGACACAGGATAGGATTAGATACATAGCTCAATATACAGTATCACACAGGATAGGATTAGATACAGCTCAGTATACAGTATCACACAGGATAGGATTAGATACAGCTCAGTATACAGTATCACACAGGATAGGATTAGATACACAGCTCAGTATACAGTATCACACAGGATAGGATTAGATACACAGCTCAGTATACAGTATCACACAGGATAGGATTAGATACAGCTCAGTATACAGTATCACACAGGATAGGATTAGATACATAGCTCAGTATACACTATCACACAGGATAGGATTAGATACAGCTCAGTATACAGTATCACACAGGATAGGATTAGATACACAGCTCAGTATACAGTATCACACAGGATAGGATTAGATACACAGCTCAGTATACAGTATCACACAGGATAGGATTAGATACAGCTCAGTATACAGTATCACACAGGATAGGATTAGATACACAGCTCAGTATACAGTATCACACAGGATAGGATTAGATACACAGCTCAGTATACAGTATCACACAGGATAGGATTAGATACACAGCTCAGTATACAATATCACACAGGATAGGATTAGATACACAGCTTAGTATACGGTATCACACAGGATAGGATTAGATACGCAGCTCAGTATACAGTATCACACAGGATAGGATTAGATACGCAGCTCAGTATACAGTATCACACAGGATAGGATTAGATACATAGCTCAGTGTACAGTATCACACAGGATAGGATTAGATACAGCTCAGTATACAGTATCACACAGGATAGGATTAGATACACAGCTCAGTATACACTATCACACAGGATAGGATTAGATACACAGCTCAGTATACAGTATCACACAGGATAGGATTAGATACAGCTCAGTATACAGTATCACACAGGATAGGATTAGATACACAGCTCAGTATACAGTATCACACAGGATAGGATTAGATACACAGCTCAGTATACAGTATCACACAGGATAGGATTAGATACACAGCTCAGTATACAGTATCACACAGGATAGGATTAGATACACAGCTCAGTATACAGTATCACACAGGATAGGATTAGATACACGGCTCAGTATACAGTATCACACAGGATAGGATTAGATACAGCTCAGTATACAGTATCACACGGGATAGGATTAGATACACAGCTCAGTATACAGTATCACACGGGATAGGATTAGATACACAGCTCAGTATACAGTATCACACGGGATAGGATTAGATACAGCTCAGTATACAGTATCACACAGGATAGGATTAGATACACAGCTCAGTATACAGTATCACACAGGATAGGATTAGATACAGCTCAGTATACGGTATCACACAGGATAGGATTAGATACATAGCTCAGTGTACAGTATCACACAGGATAGGATTAGATACGCAGTTCAGTATACAGTATCACACAGGATAGGATTAGATACAGCTCAGTATACAGTATCACACAGGATAGGATTAGATACACAGCTCAGTATACAGTATCACACAGCATAGGATTAGATACACAGCTCAGTATACAATATCACACAGGATAGGATTAGATACACAGCTCAGTATACAGTATCACACAGGATAGGATTAGATACACAGCTCAGTATACAGTATCACACAGGATAGGATTAGATACACAGCTCAGTATACAGTATCACACAGGATAGGATTAGATACACAGCTCAGTATACAGTATCACACAGGATAGGATTAGATACACAGCTCAGTATACAGTATCACACAGGATAGGATTAGATACAGCTCAGTATACAGTATCACACAGGATAGGATTAGATACACAGCTCAGTATACAGTATCACACAGGATAGGATTAGATACACAGCTCAGTATACAGTATCACACAGGATAGGATTAGATACACAGCTCAGTATACAGTATCACACAGGATAGGATTAGATACACAGCTCAGTATACAGTATCACACAGGATAGGATTAGATACACAGCTCAGTATACTGTATCACACAGGATAGGATTAGATACACAGCTCAGTATACAGTATCACACAGGATAGGATTAGATACACAGCTCAGTATACTGTATCACACAGGATAGGATTAGATACACAGCTCAGTATACAGTATCACACAGGATAGGATTAGATACACAGCTCAGTATACAGTATCACACAGGATAGGATTAGATACACAGCTCAGTATACAGTATCACACAGGATAGGATTAGATACACAGCTCAGTATACAGTATGACACAGGATAGGATTAGATACACAGCTCAGTATACAGTATGACACAGGATAGGATTAGATACACAGCTCAGTATACAGTATGACACAGGATAGGATTAGATACACAGCTCAGTATACAGTATGACACAGGATAGGATTAGATACATAGCTCAGTATACAGTATCACACAGGATAGGATTAGATACAGCTCAGTATACAGTATCACACAGGATAGCATTAGATACAGCTCAGTATACAGTATCACACAGGATAGGATTAGATACACAGCTCAGTATACAGTATCACACAGGATAGGATTAGATACACAGCTCAGTATACAGTATCACACAGGATAGGATTAGATACATAGCTCAGTATACACTATCACACAGGATAGGATTAGATACAGCTCAGTATACAGTATCACACATGATAGGATTAGATACACAGCTCAGTATACAGTATCACACAGGATAGGATTAGATACACAGCTCAGTATACAGTATCACACAGGATAGGATTAGATACAGCTCAGTATACAGTATCACACAGGATAGGATTAGATACACAGCTCAGTATACAGTATCACACAGGATAGGATTAGATACACAGCTCAGTATACAATATCACACAGGATAGGATTAGATACACAGCTCAGTATACGGTATCACACAGGATAGGATTAGATACGCAGCTCAGTATACAGTATCACACAGGATAGGATTAGATACGCAGCTCAGTATACAGTATCACACAGGATAGGATTAGATACATAGCTCAGTATACAGTATCACACAGGATAGGATTAGATACAGCTCAGTATACAGTATCACACAGGATAGGATTAGATACAGCTCAGTATACAGTATCACACAGGATAGGATTAGATACACAGCTCAGTATACAGTATCACACAGGATAGGATTAGGTACAGCTCAGTATACAGTATCACACAGGATAGGATTAGATACACAGCTCAGTATACAGTATCACACAGGATAGGATTAGATACAGCTCAGTATACAGTATCACACAGGATAGGATTAGATACACAGCTCAGTATACACTATCACACAGGATAGGATTAGATACACAGCTCAGTATACAGTATCACACAGGATAGGATTAGATACACAGCTCAGTATACAGTATCACACAGGATAGGATTAGATACAGCTCAGTATACAGTATCACACAGGATAGGATTAGATAAACAGCTCAGTATACAGTATCACACAGGATAGGATTAGATACACAGCTCAGTATACAGTATCACACAGGATAGGATTAGATACACAGCTCAGTATACAGTATCACACAGGATAGGATTAGATACACAGCTCAGTATACAGTATCACACAGGATAGGATTAGATACACGGCTCAGTATACAGTATCACACAGGATAGGATTAGATACAGCTCAGTATACAGTATCACACGGGATAGGATTAGATACACAGCTCAGTATACAGTATCACACGGGATAGGATTAGATACACAGCTCAGTATACAGTATCACACGGGATAGGATTAGATACAGCTCAGTATACAGTATCACACAGGATAGGATTAGATACACAGCTCAGTATACAGTATCACACAGGATAGGATTAGATACACAGCTCAGTATACAGTATCACACAGGATAGGATTAGATACACAGCTCAGTATACAGTATCACACAGGATAGGATTAGATACAGCTCAGTATACAATATCACACAGGATAGGATTAGATACACAGCTCAGTATACTGTATCACACAGGATAGGATTAGATACACAGCTCAGTATACAGTATCACACAGGATAGGATTAGATACACAGCTCAGTATACAGTATCACACAGGATAGGATTAGATACACAGCTCAGTATACAGTATCACACAGGATAGGATTAGATACACAGCTCAGTATACAGTATCACACAGGATAAGATTAGATACACAGCTCAGTATACAGTATCACACAGGATAGGATTAGATACACAGCTCAGTATACAGTATCACACGGGATAGGATTAGATACACAGCTCAGTATACAGTATCACACAGGATAGGATTAGATACACAGCTCAGTATACAGTATCACACGGGATAGGATTAGATACAGCTCAGTATACAGTGTCACACAGGATAGGATTAGATACACAGCTCAGTATACAGTATCACACAGGATAAGATTAGATACACAGCTCAGTATACAGTATCTCACAGGATAGGATTAGATACACAGCTCAGTATGTAGTATCACACAGGATAGGATTAGATACATAGCTCAGTATACAGTATCACACAGGATAGGATTAGATACAGCTCAGTATACAGTATCACACAGGATAGGATTAGATACACAGCTCAGTATACAGTATCACACAGGATAGGATTAGATACACAGCTCAGTATACAGTATCACACAGGATAAGATTAGATACACAGCTCAGTATACAGTATCACACAGGATAGGATTAGATACACAGCTCAGTATACAGTATCACACAGGATAGGATTAGATACACAGCTCAGTATACAGTATCACACAGGATAGGATTAGATACACAGCTCAGTATACAGTATCACACAGGATAGGATTAGATACACAGCTCAGTATACAGTATCACACAGGATAGGATTAGATACACAGCTCAGTATACAGTATCACACAGGATAGGATTAGATACACAGCTCAGTATACAGTATCACACAGGATAGGATTAGATACACAGCTCAGTATACAGTATCACACAGGATAGGATTAGATACAGCTCAGTATACAGTATCACACAGGATAGGATTAGATACACAGCTCAGTATACAGTATCACACAGGATAGGATTAGATACACAGCTCAGTATACAGTATCACACAGGATAGGATTAGATACACAGCTCAGTATACAGTATCACACAGGATAAGATTAGATACACAGCTCAGTATACAGTATCACACAGGATAGGATTAGATACACAGCTCAGTATACAGTATCACACGGGATAGGATTAGATACACAGCTCAGTATACAGTATCACACAGGATAGGATTAGATACACAGCTCAGTATACAGTATCACACGGGATAGGATTAGATACAGCTCAGTATACAGTGTCACACAGGATAGGATTAGATACACAGCTCAGTATACAGTATCACACAGGATAGGATTAGATACACAGCTCAGTATACAGTATCACACGGGATAGGATTAGATACAGCTCAGTATACAGTATCACACGGGATAGGATTAGATACACAGCTCAGTATACAGTATCACACGGGATAGGATTAGATACACAGCTCAGTATACAGTATCACACAGGATAGGATTAGATACACAGCTCAGTATACAGTATCACACGGGATAGGATTAGATACAGCTCAGTATACAGTGTCACACAGGATAGGATTAGATACACAGCTCAGTATACAGTATCACACAGGATAGGATTAGATACACAGCTCAGTATACAGTATCACACAGGAGAGGATTAGATACACAGCTCAGTATACAGTGTCACACAGGATAGGATTAGATACACAGCTCAGTATACAGTATCACACAGGATAGGATTAGATACACAGCTCAGTATACAGTATCTCACAGGATAGGATTAGATACACAGCTCAGTATGTAGTATCACACAGGATAGGATTAGATACATAGCTCAGTATACAGTATCACACAGGATAGGATTAGATACAGCTCAGTATACAGTATCACACAGGATAGGATTAGATACACAGCTCAGTATACAGTATCACACAGGATAGGATTAGATACACAGCTCAGTATACAGTATCACACAGGATAAGATTAGATACACAGCTCAGTATACAGTATCACACAGGATAGGATTAGATACAGCTCAGTATACAGTATCACACAGGATAGGATTAGATACACAGCTCAGTATACAGTATCACACAGGATAGGATTAGATACACAGCTCAGTATACAGTATCACACAGGACAGGATTAGATACACAGCTCAGTATACAGTATCACACAGGATAGGATTAGATACACAGCTCAGTATACAATATCACACAGGATAGGATTAGATACACAGTTCAGTATACAGTATCACACAGGATAGGATTAGATACACAGCTCAGTATACAGTATCACACAGGATAGGATTAGATACACAGCTCAGTATACAGTATCACACAGGATAGGATTAGATACACAGCTCAGTATACAGTATCACACAGGATTGGATTAGATACACAGCTCAGTATACAGTATCACACAGGATAGGATTAGATACACAGCTCAGTATACAGTATCACACAGGACAGGATTAGATACACAGCTCAGTATGTAGTATCACACAGGATAGGATTAGATACATAGCTCAGTATACAATATCACACAGGATAGGATTAGATACACAGCTCAGTATACAGTATCACACGGGATAGGATTAGATACACAGCTCAGTATACAGTATCACACGGGATAGGATTAGATACACAGCTCAGTATACAGTA
The DNA here is from genome assembly GCF_031893055.1 of Leptodactylus fuscus. Taxonomy (NCBI): domain Eukaryota; kingdom Metazoa; phylum Chordata; class Amphibia; order Anura; family Leptodactylidae; genus Leptodactylus; species Leptodactylus fuscus. Next base: position 152,550,860 of record NC_134271.1, read on the forward strand.
TCACACAGGATAGGATTAGATACACCGCTCAGTACACAGTGTCACACAGGATAGGATTAGATACACAGCTCAGTATACAGTGTCACACAGGATAGGATTAGATACAAAGCTCAGTATACAGTATCACACAGGATAGGATTAGATACACAGCTCAGTATACAGTATCACACAGGATAGGATTAGATACACAGCTCAGTATACAGTATCACACAGGATAGGATTAGATACACAGCTCAGTATACAGTATCACACAGGATAGGATTAGATACACAGCTCAGTATACAGTATCACAGGATAGGATTAGATACAAAGCTCAGTATACAGTATCACACAGGATAGGAATAGATACACAGCTCAGTATACAGTATCACAGGATAGGATTAGATACATAGCTCAGTATACAGTATCACACGGGATAGGATTAGATACACAGCTCAGTATACAGTATCACAGGATAGGATTAGATACACAGCTCAGTATACAGTATCTCACAGGATAGGATTAGATACACAGCTCAGTATGTAGTATCACACAGGATAGGATTAGATACATAGCTCAGTATACAGTATCACACAGGATAGGATTTGATACACGGCTCAGTATACAGTATCACACAGGATAGGATTAGATACACAGCTCAGTATACAGTATCACACAGGATAGGATTAGATACACAGCTCAGCAGACTGTATCACACAGGATAGGATTAGATACACAGCTCAGTATACAATATCACACAGGATAGGATTAGATACACAGCTCAGCAGACTGTATCACACAGGATAGGATTAGATACACAGCTCAGTATACAGTATCACACAGGACAGGATAGGATACACAGCTCAGCAGACTGTATCACACAGGATAGGATTAGATACACGGCTCAGTATACAGTATCACACAGGATAGGATTAGATACACAGCTCAGTATACAGTATCACACAGGATAGGATTAGATACACGGCTCAGTATACAGTATCACACAGGATAGGATTAGATACACAGCTCAGTATACAGTATCACACAGGATAGGATTAGATACACAGCTCAGTATACAGTATCACACAGGATAGGATTAGATACACAGCTCAGTATACAGTATCACACAGGATAGGATTAGATACACAGCTCAGTATACAGTATCACACAGGATAGGATTAGATACAGCTCAGTATACAGTATCACACAGGATAGGATTAGATACACAGCTCAGTATACAGTATCACACAGGATAGGATTAGATACACAGCTCAGTATACAATATCACACAGGATAGGATTAGATACACAGCTCAGTATACGGTATCACACAGGATAGGATTAGATACGCAGCTCAGTATACAGTATCACACAGGATAGGATTAGATACGCAGCTCAGTATAAAGTATCACACAGGATAGGATTAGATACATAGCTCAGTGTACAGTATCACACAGGATAGGATTAGATACAGCTCAGTATACAGTATCACACAGGATAGGATTAGATACATAGCTCAGTGTACAGTGTCACACAGGATAGGATTAGATACGCAGCTCAGTATACAGTATCACACAGGATAGGATTAGATACAGCTCAGTATACAGTATCACACAGGATAGGATTAGATACACAGCTCAGTATACAGTATCACACAGGATAGGATTAGGTACAGCTCAGTATACAGTATCACACAGGATAGGATTAGATACACAGCTCAGTATACAGTATCACACAGGATAGGATTAGATACAGCTCAGTATACAGTATCACACAGGATAGGATTAGATACACAGCTCAGTATACACTATCACACAGGATAGGATTAGATACACAGCTCAGTATACAGTATCACACAGGATAGGATTAGATACACAGCTCAGTATACAGTATCACACAGGATAGGATTAGATACACAGCTCAGTATACACTATCACACAGGATAGGATTAGATACACTGCTCAGTATACAGTATCACACAGGATAGGATTAGATACACAGCTCAGTATACAGTATCACACAGGATAGGATTAGATACAGCTCAGTATACAGTATCACACAGGATAGGATTAGATACACAGCTCAGTATACAGTATCACACAGGATAGGATTAGATACACAGCTCAGTATACAGTATCACACAGGATAGGATTAGATACAGCTCAGTATACAGTATCACACGGGATAGGATTAGATACACAGCTCAGTATACAGTATCACACGGGATAGGATTAGATACACAGCTCAGTATACAGTATCACACGGGATAGGATTAGATACACAGCTCAGTATACAGTATCACACGGGATAGGATTAGATACAGCTCAGTATACAGTATCACACAGGATAGGATTAGATACATAGCTCAAAATACAGTATCACACAGGATAGGATTAGATACACAGCTCAGTATACAGTATCACACAGGATAGGATTAGATACACAGCTCAGTATACAGTATGACACAGGATAGGATTAGATACAGCTCAGTATACAGTATCACACAGGATAGGATTAGATACACAGCTCAGTGTACAGTATCACACAGGATAGGATTAGATACAGCTCAGTATACGGTATCACACAGGATAGGATTAGATACACAGCTCAGTATACAGTATCACACAGGATAGGATTAGATACACAGCTCAGTATACAGTATCACACAGGATAGGATTAGATACACAGCTCAGTATACTGTATCACACAGGATAGGATTAGATACACAGCTCAGTATACAGTATCACACAGGATAGGATTAGATACACAGCTCAGTATACTGTATCACACAGGATAGGATTAGATACACAGCTCAGTATACAGTATCACACAGGATAGGATTAGATACACAGCTCAGTATACAGTATCACACAGGATAGGATTAGATACACAGCTCAGTATACAGTATCACACAGGATAGGATTAGATACACAGCTCAGTATACAGTATGACACAGGATAGGATTAGATACACAGCTCAGTATACAGTATGACACAGGATAGGATTAGATACACAGCTCAGTATACAGTATGACACAGGATAGGATTAGATACACAGCTCAGTATACAGTATGACACAGGATAGGATTAGATACATAGCTCAGTATACAGTATCACACAGGATAGGATTAGATACAGCTCAGTATACAGTATCACACAGGATAGGATTAGATACAGCTCAGTATACAGTATCACACAGGATAGGATTAGATACACAGCTCAGTATACAGTATCACACAGGATAGGATTAGATACACAGCTCAGTATACAGTATCACACAGGATAGGATTAGATACAGCTCAGTATACAGTATCACACAGGATAGGATTAGATACATAGCTCAGTATACACTATCACACAGGATAGGATTAGATACAGCTCAGTATACAGTATCACACAGGATAGGATTAGATACACAGCTCAGTATACAGTATCACACAGGATAGGATTAGATACACAGCTCAGTATACAGTATCACACAGGATAGGATTAGATACAGCTCAGTATACAGTATCACACAGGATAGGATTAGATACACAGCTCAGTATACAGTATCACACAGGATAGGATTAGATACACAGCTCAGTATACAATATCACACAGGATAGGATTAGATACACAGCTCAGTATACGGTATCACACAGGATAGGATTAGATACGCAGCTCAGTATACAGTATCACACAGGATAGGATTAGATACGCAGCTCAGTATACAGTATCACACAGGATAGGATTAGATACATAGCTCAGTGTACAGTATCACACAGGATAGGATTAGATACAGCTCAGTATACAGTATCACACAGGATAGGATTAGATACATAGCTCAGTGTACAGTATCACACAGGATAGGATTAGATACGCAGCTCAGTATACAGTATCACACAGGATAGGATTAGATACAGCTCAGTATACAGTATCACACAGGATAGGATTAGATACACAGCTCAGTATACAGTATCACACAGGATAGGATTAGGTACAGCTCAGTATACAGTATCACACAGGATAGGATTAGATACACAGCTCAGTATACAGTATCACACAGGATAGGATTAGATACAGCTCAGTATACAGTATCACACAGGATAGGATTAGATACACAGCTCAGTATACACTATCACACAGGATAGGATTAGATACACAGCTCAGTATACAGTATCACACAGGATAGGATTAGATACACAGCTCAGTATACAGTATCACACAGGATAGGATTAGATACAGCTCAGTATACAGTATCACACAGGATAGGATTAGATACACAGCTCAGTATACAGTATCACACAGGATAGGATTAGATACACAGCTCAGTATACAGTATCACACAGGATAGGATTAGATACACAGCTCAGTATACAGTATCACACAGGATAGGATTAGATACACAGCTCAGTATACAGTATCACACAGGATAGGATTAGATACACAGCTCAGTATACAGTATCACACAGGATAGGATTAGATACAGCTCAGTATACAGTATCACACGGGATAGGATTAGATACACAGCTCAGTATACAGTATCACACAGGATAGGATTAGATACACAGCTCAGTATACAGTATCACACAGGATAGGATTAGATACATAGCTCAGTATACAGTATCACACAGGATAGGATTAGATACAGCTCAGTATACAGTATCACACAGGATAGGATTAGATACAGCTCAGTATACAGTATCACACAGGATAGGATTAGATACACAGCTCAGTATACAGTATCACACAGGATAGGATTAGGTACAGCTCAGTATACAGTATCACACAGGATAGGATTAGATACACAGCTCAGTATACAGTATCACACAGGATAGGATTAGATACAGCTCAGTATACAGTATCACACAGGATAGGATTAGATACACAGCTCAGTATACACTATCACACAGGATAGGATTAGATACACAGCTCAGTATACAGTATCACACAGGATAGGATTAGATACACAGCTCAGTATACAGTATCACACAGGATAGGATTAGATACAGCTCAGTATACAGTATCACACAGGATAGGATTAGATACAGCTCAGTATACAGTATCACACAGGATAGGATTAGATACACAGCTCAGTATACAGTATCACACAGGATAGGATTAGGTACAGCTCAGTATACAGTATCACACAGGATAGGATTAGATACACAGCTCAGTATACAGTATCACACAGGATAGGATTAGATACAGCTCAGTATACAGTATCACACAGGATAGGATTAGATACACAGCTCAGTATACACTATCACACAGGATAGGATTAGATACACAGCTCAGTATACACTATCACACAGGATAGGATTAGATACACAGCTCAGTATACAGTATCACACAGGATAGGATTAGATACAGCTCAGTATACAGTATCACACAGGATAGGATTAGATACACAGCTCAGTATACAGTATCACACAGGATAGGATTAGATACACAGCTCAGTATACAGTATCACACAGGATAGGATTAGATACACAGCTCAGTATACAGTATCACACAGGATAGGATTAGATACACAGCTCAGTATACAGTATCACACAGGATAAGATTAGATACACAGCTCAGTATACAGTATCACACAGGATAGGATTAGATACACAGCTCAGTATACAGTATCACACGGGATAGGATTAGATACACAGCTCAGTATACAGTATCACACAGGATAGGATTAGATACACAGCTCAGTATACAGTATCACACGGGATAGGATTAGATACAGCTCAGTATACAGTGTCACACAGGATAGGATTAGATACACAGCTCAGTATACAGTATCACACAGGATAAGATTAGATACACAGCTCAGTATACAGTATCTCACAGGATAGGATTAGATACACAGCTCAGTATGTAGTATCACACAGGATAGGATTAGATACATAGCTCAGTATAAACAGTATCACACAGGATAGGATTAGATACAGCTCAGTATACAGTATCACACAGGATAGGATTAGATACACAGCTCAGTATACAGTATCACACAGGATAGGATTAGATACACAGCTCAGTATACAGTATCACACAGGATAAGATTAGATACACAGCTCAGTATACAGTATCACACAGGATAGGATTAGATACACAGCTCAGTATACAGTATCACACAGGATAGGATTAGATACACAGCTCAGTATACAGTATCACACAGGATAGGATTAGATACACAGCTCAGTATACAGTATCACACAGGATAGGATTAGATACACAGCTCAGTATACAGTATCACACAGGATAGGATTAGATACACAGCTCAGTATACAGTATCACACAGGATAGGATTAGATACACAGCTCAGTATACAGTATCACACAGGATAGGATTAGATACACAGCTCAGTATACAGTATCACACAGGATAGGATTAGATACAGCTCAGATACAGTATCACACAGGATAGGATTAGATACACAGCTCAGTATACAGTATCACACAGGATAGGATTAGATACACAGCTCAGTATACAGTATCACACAGGATAGGATTAGATACACAGCTCAGTATACAGTATCACACAGGATAAGATTAGATACACAGCTCAGTATACAGTATCACACAGGATAGGATTAGATACACAGCTCAGTATACAGTATCACACGGGATAGGATTAGATACACAGCTCAGTATACAGTATCACACAGGATAGGATTAGATACACAGCTCAGTATACAGTATCACACGGGATAGGATTAGATACAGCTCAGTATACAGTGTCACACAGGATAGGATTAGATACACAGCTCAGTATACAGTATCACACAGGATAGGATTAGATACACAGCTCAGTATACAGTATCACACGGGATAGGATTAGATACAGCTCAGTATACAGTGTCACACAGGATAGGATTAGATACACAGCTCAGTATACAGTATCACACAGGATAGGATTAGATACACAGCTCAGTATACAGTATCTCACAGGATAGGATTAGATACACAGCTCAGTATGTAGTATCACACAGGATAGGATTAGATACATAGCTCAGTATACAGTATCACACAGGATAGGATTAGATACAGCTCAGTATACAGTATCACACAGGATAGGATTAGATACACAGCTCAGTATACAGTATCACACAGGATAGGATTAGATACACAGCTCAGTATACAGTATCACACAGGATAAGATTAGATACACAGCTCAGTATACAGTATCACACAGGATAGGATTAGATACAGCTCAGTATACAGTATCACACAGGATAGGATTAGATACACAGCTCAGTATACAGTATCACACAGGATAGGATTAGATACACAGCTCAGTATACAGTATCACACAGGACAGGATTAGATACACAGCTCAGTATACAGTATCACACAGGATAGGATTAGATACACAGCTCAGTATACAATATCACACAGGATAGGATTAGATACACAGTTCAGTATACAGTATCACACAGGATAGGATTAGATACACAGCTCAGTATACAGTATCACACAGGATAGGATTAGATACACAGCTCAGTATACAGTATCACACAGGATAGGATTAGATACACAGCTCAGTATACAGTATCACACAGGATTGGATTAGATACACAGCTCAGTATACAGTATCACACAGGATAGGATTAGATACACAGCTCAGTATACAGTATCACACAGGACAGGATTAGATACACAGCTCAGTATGTAGTATCACACAGGATAGGATTAGATACATAGCTCAGTATACAATATCACACAGGATAGGATTAGATACACAGCTCAGTATACAGTATCACACGGGATAGGATTAGATACACAGCTCAGTATACAGTATCACACGGGATAGGATTAGATACACAGCTCAGTATACAGTATCACACAGGATAGGATTAGATACACCGCTCAGTACACAGTGTCACACAGGATAGGATTAGATACACAGCTCAGTATACAGTGTCACACAGGATAGGATTAGATACAAAGCTCAGTATACAGTATCACACAGGATAGGATTAGATACACAGCTCAGTATACAGTATCACACAGGATAGGATTAGATACACAGCTCAGTATACAGTATCACACAGGATAGGATTAGATACACAGCTCAGTATACAGTATCACAGGATAGGATTAGATACAAAGCTCAGTATACAGTATCACACAGGATAGGATTAGATACACAGCTCAGTATACAGTATCACAGGATAGGATTAGATACATAGCTCAGTATACAGTATCACACGGGATAGGATTAAATACACAGCTCAGTATACAGTATCACAGGATAGGATTAGATACACAGCTCAGTATACAGTATCTCACAGGATAGGATTAGATACACAGCTCAGTATGTAGTATCACACAGGATAGGATTAGATACATAGCTCAGTATACAGTATCACACAGGATAGGATTTGATACACGGCTCAGTATACAGTATCACACAGGATAGGATTAGATACACAGCTCAGTATACAGTATCACACAGGATAGGATTAGATACACAGCTCAGCAGACTGTATCACACAGGATAGGATTAGATACACAGCTCAGTATACAGTATCACACAGGATAGGATTAGATACACAGCTCAGCAGACTGTATCACACAGGATAGGATTAGATACACAGCTCAGTATACAGTATCACACAGGATAGGATAGGATACACAGCTCAGCAGACTGTATCACACAGGATAGGATTAGATACACGGCTCAGTATACAGTATCACACAGGATAGGATTAGATACAGCTCAGTATACAGTGTCACACAGGATAGGATTAGATACACAGCTCAGTATACAGTATCACACAGGATAGGATTAGATACACAGCTCAGTATACAGTATCACACGGGATAGGATTAGATACAGCTCAGTATACAGTGTCACACAGGATAGGATTAGATACACAGCTCAGTATACAGTATCACACAGGATAGGATTAGATACACAGCTCAGTATACAGTATCACACAGGATAGGATTAGATACACAGCTCAGTATACAGTATCACACAGGATAGGATTAGATACACAGCTCAGTATACAGTATCACACAGGATAGGATTAGATACACAGCTCAGTATACAGTATCACACAGGATAGGATTAGATACAGCTCAGTATACAGTATCACACAGGATAGGATTAGATACACAGCTCAGTATACAGTATCACACAGGATAGGATTAGATACACAGCTCAGTATACAGTATCACACAGGATAGGATTAGATACACAGCTCAGTATACAGTATCACACAGGATAAGATTAGATACACAGCTCAGTATACAGTATCACACAGGATAGGATTAGATACACAGCTCAGTATACAGTATCACACGGGATAGGATTAGATACACAGCTCAGTATACAGTATCACACAGGATAGGATTAGATACACAGCTCAGTATACAGTATCACACGGGATAGGATTAGATACAGCTCAGTATACAGTGTCACACAGGATAGGATTAGATACACAGCTCAGTATACAGTATCACACAGGATAGGATTAGATACACAGCTCAGTATACAGTATCACACGGGATAGGATTAGATACAGCTCAGTATACAGTGTCACACAGGATAGGATTAGATACACAGCTCAGTATACAGTATCACACAGGATAGGATTAGATACACAGCTCAGTATACAGTATCTCACAGGATAGGATTAGATACACAGCTCAGTATGTAGTATCACACAGGATAGGATTAGATACATAGCTCAGTATACAGTATCACACAGGATAGGATTAGATACAGCTCAGTATACAGTATCACACAGGATAGGATTAGATACACAGCTCAGTATACAGTATCACACAGGATAGGATTAGATACACAGCTCAGTATACAGTATCACACAGGATAAGATTAGATACACAGCTCAGTATACAGTATCACACAGGATAGGATTAGATACAGCTCAGTATACAGTATCACACAGGATAGGATTAGATACACAGCTCAGTATACAGTATCACACAGGATAGGATTAGATACACAGCTCAGTATACAGTATCACACAGGACAGGATTAGATACACAGCTCAGTATACAGTATCACACAGGATAGGATTAGATACACAGCTCAGTATACAATATCACACAGGATAGGATTAGATACACAGTTCAGTATACAGTATCACACAGGATAGGATTAGATACACAGCTCAGTATACAGTATCACACAGGATAGGATTAGATACACAGCTCAGTATACAGTATCACACAGGATAGGATTAGATACACAGCTCAGTATACAGTATCACACAGGATTGGATTAGATACACAGCTCAGTATACAGTATCACACAGGATAGGATTAGATACACAGCTCAGTATACAGTATCACACAGGACAGGATTAGATACACAGCTCAGTATGTAGTATCACACAGGATAGGATTAGATACATAGCTCAGTATACAATATCACACAGGATAGGATTAGATACACAGCTCAGTATACAGTATCACACGGGATAGGATTAGATACACAGCTCAGTATACAGTATCACACGGGATAGGATTAGATACACAGCTCAGTATACAGTATCACACAGGATAGGATTAGATACACCGCTCAGTACACAGTGTCACACAGGATAGGATTAGATACACAGCTCAGTATACAGTGTCACACAGGATAGGATTAGATACAAAGCTCAGTATACAGTATCACACAGGATAGGATTAGATACACAGCTCAGTATACAGTATCACACAGGATAGGATTAGATACACAGCTCAGTATACAGTATCACACAGGATAGGATTAGATACACAGCTCAGTATACAGTATCACAGGATAGGATTAGATACAAAGCTCAGTATACAGTATCACACAGGATAGGATTAGATACACAGCTCAGTATACAGTATCACAGGATAGGATTAGATACATAGCTCAGTATACAGTATCACACGGGATAGGATTAGATACACAGCTCAGTATACAGTATCACAGGATAGGATTAGATACACAGCTCAGTATACAGTATCTCACAGGATAGGATTAGATACACAGCTCAGTATGTAGTATCACACAGGATAGGATTAGATACATAGCTCAGTATACAGTATCACACAGGATAGGATTTGATACACGGCTCAGTATACAGTATCACACAGGATAGGATTAGATACACAGCTCAGTATACAGTATCACACAGGATAGGATTAGATACACAGCTCAGCAGACTGTATCACACAGGATAGGATTAGATACACAGCTCAGTATACAGTATCACACAGGATAGGATTAGATACACAGCTCAGCAGACTGTATCACACAGGATAGGATTAGATACACAGCTCAGTATACAGTATCACACAGGATAGGATAGGATACACAGCTCAGCAGACTGTATCACACAGGATAGGATTAGATACACGGCTCAGTATACAGTATCACACAGGATAGGATTAGATACACAGCTCAGTATACAGTATCACACAGGATAGGATTAGATACACGGCTCAGTATACAGTATCACACAGGATAGGATTAGATACACAGCTCAGTATACAGTATCACACAGGATAGGATTAGATACACAGCTCAGTATACAGTATCACACAGGATAGGATTAGATACACAGCTCAGTATACAGTATCACACAGGATAGGATTAGATACACAGCTCAGTATACAGTATCACACAGGATAGGATTAGATACACAGCTCAGTATACAGTATCACACAGGATAGGATTAGATACACAGCTCAGTATACAGTATCACACAGGATAGGATTAGATACACAGCTCAGTATACAGTATCACACAGGATAGGATTAGATACACAGCTCAGTATACAGTATCACACAGGATAGGATTAGATACACAGCTCAGTATACAGTATCACACAGGATAGGATTAGATACACAGCTCAGTATACAGTATCACACAGGATAGGATTAGATACACAGCTCAGTATACAGTATCACACAGGATAGGATTAGATACACAGCTCAGTATACAGTATCACACAGGATAGGATTAGATACACAGCTCAGTATACTGTATCACACAGGATAGGATTAGATACACAGCTCAGTATACAGTATCACACAGGATAGGATTAGATACACAGCTCAGTATACAGTATCACACAGGATAGAATTAGATACACAGCTCAGTATACAGTATCACACAGGATAGGATTAGATACACAGCTCAGTATACAGTATCACAGGATAGGATTAGATACACAGCTCAGTATGTAGTATCACACAGGATAGGATTAGATACATAGCTCAGTATACAATATCACACAGGATAGGATTAGATACACAGCTCAGTATACAGTATCACACAGGATAGGATTAGATACACAGCTCAGTATACAGTATCACACAGGATAGGATTAGATACACAGCTCAGTATACAGTATGACACAGGATAGGATTAGATACACAGCTCAGTATACAGTATCACAGGATAGGATTAGATACACAGCTCAGTATACAGTATCACACAGGATAAGATTAGATACACGGCTCAGTATACAGTATCACACAGGAGAGGATTAGATACACAGCTCAGCAGACTGTATCACACAGGATAGGATTAGATACACAGCTCAGTATACAGTATCACACAGGATAGGATTAGATACACAGCTCAGCAGACTGTATCACACAGGATAGGATTAGATACACAGCTCAGTATACAGTATCACACAGGATAGGATAGGATACACAGCTCAGCAGACTGTATCACACAGGATAGGATTAGATACACGGCTCAGTATACAGTATCACACAGGATAGGATTAGATACACAGCTCAGCAGACTGTATCACACAGGATAGGATTAGATACACAGCTCAGTATACAGTATCACACAGGATAGGATTAGATACACGGCTCAGTATACAGTATCACACAGGATAGGATTAGATACACAGCTCAGTATACAGTATCACACAGGATAGGATTAGATACACAGCTCAGTATACAGTATCACACAGGATAGGATTAGATACACAGCTCAGTATACAGTATCACACAGGATAGGATTAGATACACAGCTCAGTATACAGTATCACACAGGATAGGATTAGATACAGCTCAGTATACAGTATCACACAGGAGAGGATTAGATACACAGCTCAGTATACAGTATCACACAAGATAGGATTAGATACAAAGCTCAGTATACAGTATCACACAGGATAGGATTAGGTACAGCTCAGTATACAGTATCACACAGGATAGGATTAGATACACAGCTCAGTATACAGTATCACACAGGATAGGATTAGATACAGCTCAGTATACAGTATCACACAGGATAGGATTAGATACACAGCTCAGTATACAGTATCACACAGGATAGGATTAGATACACAGCTCAGTATACAGTATCACACAGGATAGGATTAGATACACAGCTCAGTATACAGTATCACACAGGATAGGATTAGATACACAGCTCAGTATACAGTATCACACAGGATAGGATTAGATACAGCTCAGTATACAGTATCACACAGGATAGGATTAGATACACAGCTCAGTATACAGTATCACACAGGATAGGATTAGATACACAGCTCAGTATACAGTATCACAGGATAGGATTAGATACACAGCTCAGTATGTAGTATCACACAGGATAGGATTAGATACATAGCTCAGTATACAATATCACACAGGATAGGATTAGATACACAGCTCAGTATACAGTATCACACAGGATAGGATTAGATACACAGCTCAGTATACAGTATCACACAGGATAGGATTAGATACACAGCTCAGTATACAGTATGACACAGGATAGGATTAGATACACAGCTCAGTATACAGTATCACAGGATAGGATTAGATACACAGCTCAGTATACAGTATCACACAGGATAAGATTAGATACACGGCTCAGTATACAGTATCACACAGGAGAGGATTAGATACACAGCTCAGCAGACTGTATCACACAGGATAGGATTAGATACACAGCTCAGTATACAGTATCACACAGGATAGGATTAGATACACAGCTCAGCAGACTGTATCACACAGGATAGGATTAGATACACAGCTCAGTATACAGTATCACACAGGATAGGATAGGATACACAGCTCAGCAGACTGTATCACACAGGATAGGATTAGATACACGGCTCAGTATACAGTATCACACAGGATAGGATTAGATACACAGCTCAGCAGACTGTATCACACAGGATAGGATTAGATACACAGCTCAGTATACAGTATCACACAGGATAGGATTAGATACACGGCTCAGTATACAGTATCACACAGGATAGGATTAGATACACAGCTCAGTATACAGTATCACACAGGATAGGATTAGATACACAGCTCAGTATACAGTATCACACAGGATAGGATTAGATACACAGCTCAGTATACAGTATCACACAGGATAGGATTAGATACACAGCTCAGTATACAGTATCACACAGGATAGGATTAGATACAGCTCAGTATACAGTATCACACAGGAGAGGATTAGATACACAGCTCAGTATACAGTATCACACAAGATAGGATTAGATACAAAGCTCAGTATACAGTATCACACAGGATAGGATTAGGTACAGCTCAGTATACAGTATCACACAGGATAGGATTAGATACACAGCTCAGTATACAGTATCACACAGGATAGGATTAGATACAGCTCAGTATACAGTATCACACAGGATAGGATTAGATACACAGCTCAGTATACAGTATCACACAGGATAGGATTAGATACACAGCTCAGTATACAGTATCACACAGGATAGGATTAGATACACAGCTCAGTATACAGTATCACACAGGATAGGATTAGATACACAGCTCAGTATACAGTATCACACAGGATAGGATTAGATACAGCTCAGTATACAGTATCACACAGGATAGGATTAGATACACAGCTCAGTATACAGTATCACACAGGATAGGATTAGATACACAGCTCAGTATACAGTATCACACAGGATAGGATTAGATACACAGCTCAGTATACAGTATCACACAGGATAGGATTAGATACACAGCTCAGTATACAGTATCACACAGGATAGGATTAGATACACGGCTCAGTATACAGTATCACACAGGATAGGATTAGATACAGCTCAGTATACAGTATCACACGGGATAGGATTAGATACACAGCTCAGTATACAGTATCACACGGGATAGGATTAGATACACAGCTCAGTATACAGTATCACACGGGATAGGATTAGATACAGCTCAGTATACAGTATCACACAGGATAGGATGAGATACACAGCTCAGTATACAGTATCACACAGGATAGGATTAGATACACAGCTCAGTATACAGTATCACACAGGATAGGATTAGATACACAGCTCAGTATACAGTATCACACAGGATAGGATTAGATACACAGCTCAGTATACAGTATCACACAGGATAGGATTAGATACACAGCTCAGTATACAGTATCACACAGGATAAGATTAGATACACAGCTCAGTATACAGTATCACACAGGATAGGATTAGATACACAGCTCAGTATACAGTATCACACGGGATAGGATTAGATACACAGCTCAGTATACAGTATCACACAGGATAGGATTAGATACACAGCTCAGTATACAGTATCACACGGGATAGGATTAGATACAGCTCAGTATACAGTGTCACACAGGATAGGATTAGATACACAGCTCAGTATACAGTATCACACAGGATAAGATTAGATACACAGCTCAGTATACAGTATCTCACAGGATAGGATTAGATACACAGCTCAGTATGTAGTATCACACAGGATAGGATTAGATACATAGCTCAGTATACAGTATCACACAGGATAGGATTAGATACAGCTCAGTATACAGTATCACACAGGATAGGATTAGATACACAGCTCAGTATACAGTATCACACAGGATAGGATTAGATACACAGCTCAGTATACAGTATCACACAGGATAAGATTAGATACACAGCTCAGTATACAGTATCACACAGGATAGGATTAGATACACAGCTCAGTATACAGTATCACACAGGATAGGATTAGATACACAGCTCAGTATACAGTATCACACAGGATAGGATTAGATACACAGCTCAGTATACAGTATCACACAGGATAGGATTAGATACACAGCTCAGTATACAGTATCACACAGGATAGGATTAGATACAGCTCAGTATACAGTATCACACAGGATAGGATTAGATACACAGCTCAGTATACAGTATCACACAGGATAGGATTAGATACACAGCTCAGTATACAGTATCACACAGGATAGGATTAGATACACAGCTCAGTATACAGTATCACACAGGATAAGATTAGATACACAGCTCAGTATACAGTATCACACAGGATAGGATTAGATACACAGCTCAGTATACAGTATCACACGGGATAGGATTAGATACACAGCTCAGTATACAGTATCACACAGGATAGGATTAGATACACAGCTCAGTATACAGTATCACACGGGATAGGATTAGATACAGCTCAGTATACAGTGTCACACAGGATAGGATTAGATACACAGCTCAGTATACAGTATCACACAGGATAGGATTAGATACACAGCTCAGTATACAGTATCACACGGGATAGGATTAGATACAGCTCAGTATACAGTGTCACACAGGATAGGATTAGATACACAGCTCAGTATACAGTATCACACAGGATAGGATTAGATACACAGCTCAGTATACAGTATCTCACAGGATAGGATTAGATACACAGCTCAGTATGTAGTATCACACAGGATAGGATTAGATACATAGCTCAGTATACAGTATCACACAGGATAGGATTAGATACAGCTCAGTATACAGTATCACACAGGATAGGATTAGATACACAGCTCAGTATACAGTATCACACAGGATAGGATTAGATACACAGCTCAGTATACAGTATCACACAGGATAAGATTAGATACACAGCTCAGTATACAGTATCACACAGGATAGGATTAGATACAGCTCAGTATACAGTATCACACAGGATAGGATTAGATACACAGCTCAGTATACAGTATCACACAGGATAGGATTAGATACACAGCTCAGTATACAGTATCACACAGGACAGGATTAGATACACAGCTCAGTATACAGTATCACACAGGATAGGATTAGATACACAGCTCAGTATACAATATCACACAGGATAGGATTAGATACACAGTTCAGTATACAGTATCACACAGGATAGGATTAGATACACAGCTCAGTATACAGTATCACACAGGATAGGATTAGATACACAGCTCAGTATACAGTATCACACAGGATAGGATTAGATACACAGCTCAGTATACAGTATCACACAGGATTGGATTAGATACACAGCTCAGTATACAGTATCACACAGGATAGGATTAGATACACAGCTCAGTATACAGTATCACACAGGACAGGATTAGATACACAGCTCAGTATGTAGTATCACACAGGATAGGATTAGATACATAGCTCAGTATACAATATCACACAGGATAGGATTAGATACACAGCTCAGTATACAGTATCACACGGGATAGGATTAGATACACAGCTCAGTATACAGTATCACACGGGATAGGATTAGATACACAGCTCAGTATACAGTATCACACAGGATAGGATTAGATACACCGCTCAGTACACAGTGTCACACAGGATAGGATTAGATACAAAGCTCAGTATACAGTATCACACAGGATAGGATTAGATACACAGCTCAGTATACAGTATCACACAGGATAGGATTAGATACACAGCTCAGTATACAGTATCACACAGGATAGGATTAGATACACAGCTCAGTATACAGTATCACAGGATAGGATTAGATACAAAGCTCAGTATACAGTATCACACAGGATAGGATTAGATACACAGCTCAGTATACAGTATCACAGGATAGGATTAGATACATAGCTCAGTATACAGTATCACACGGGATAGGATTAGATACACAGCTCAGTATACAGTATCACAGGATAGGATTAGATACACAGCTCAGTATACAGTATCTCACAGGATAGGATTAGATACACAGCTCAGTATGTAGTATCACACAGGATAGGATTAGATACATAGCTCAGTATACAGTATCACACAGGATAGGATTTGATACACGGCTCAGTATACAGTATCACACAGGATAGGATTAGATACACAGCTCAGTATACAGTATCACACAGGATAGGATTAGATACACAGCTCAGCAGACTGTATCACACAGGATAGGATTAGATACACAGCTCAGTATACAGTATCACACAGGATAGGATTAGATACACAGCTCAGCAGACTGTATCACACAGGATAGGATTAGATACACAGCTCAGTATACAGTATCACACAGGATAGGATAGGATACACAGCTCAGCAGACTGTATCACACAGGATAGGATTAGATACACGGCTCAGTATACAGTATCACACAGGATAGGATTAGATACACAGCTCAGTATACAGTATCACACAGGATAGGATTAGATACACGGCTCAGTATACAGTATCACACAGGATAGGATTAGATACACAGCTCAGTATACAGTATCACACAGGATAGGATTAGATACACAGCTCAGTATACAGTATCACACAGGATAGGATTAGATACACAGCTCAGTATACAGTATCACACAGGATAGGATTAGATACACAGCTCAGTATACAGTATCACAGGATAGGATTAGATACAAAGCTCAGTATACAGTATCACACAGGATAGGATTAGATACACAGCTCAGTATACAGTATCACAGGATAGGATTAGATACATAGCTCAGTATACAGTATCACACGGGATAGGATTAGATACACAGCTCAGTATACAGTATCACAGGATAGGATTAGATACACAGCTCAGTATACAGTATCTCACAGGATAGGATTAGATACACAGCTCAGTATGTAGTATCACACAGGATAGGATTAGATACATAGCTCAGTATACAGTATCACACAGGATAGGATTTGATACACGGCTCAGTATACAGTATCACACAGGATAGGATTAGATACACAGCTCAGTATACAGTATCACACAGGATAGGATTAGATACACAGCTCAGCAGACTGTATCACACAGGATAGGATTAGATACACAGCTCAGTATACAGTATCACACAGGATAGGATTAGATACACAGCTCAGCAGACTGTATCACACAGGATAGGATTAGATACACAGCTCAGTATACAGTATCACACAGGATAGGATAGGATACACAGCTCAGCAGACTGTATCACACAGGATAGGATTAGATACACGGCTCAGTATACAGTATCACACAGGATAGGATTAGATACACAGCTCAGTATACAGTATCACACAGGATAGGATTAGATACACGGCTCAGTATACAGTATCACACAGGATAGGATTAGATACACAGCTCAGTATACAGTATCACACAGGATAGGATTAGATACACAGCTCAGTATACAGTATCACACAGGATAGGATTAGATACAGCTCAGTATACGGTATCACACAGGATAGGATTAGATACACAGCTCAGTATACAGTATCACACAGGATAGGATTAGATACACAGCTCAGTATACAGTATCACACAGGATAGGATAGGATACACAGCTCAGCAGACTGTATCACACAGGATAGGATTAGATACACGGCTCAGTATACAGTATCACACAGGATAGGATTAGATACACAGCTCAGCAGACTGTATCACACAGGATAGGATTAGATACACAGCTCAGTATACAGTAGCACACAGGATAGGATTAGATACACGGCTCAGTATACAGTATCACACAGGATAGGATTAGATACACAGCTCAGTATACAGTATCACACAGGATAGGATTAGATACACAGCTCAGTATACAGTATCACACAGGATAGGATTAGATACACAGCTCAGTATACAGTATCACACAGGATAGGATTAGATACACAGCTCAGTATACAGTATCACACAGGATAGGATTAGATACAGCTCAGTATACAGTATCACACAGGAGAGGATTAGATACACAGCTCAGTATACAGTATCACACAGGATAGGATTAGATACACAGCTCAGTATACAGTATGACACAGGATAGGATTAGATACACAGCTCAGTATACAGTATCACAGGATAGGATTAGATACAGCTCAGTATGTAGTATCACACAGGATAGGATTAGATACACAGCTCAGTATACAGTATCACACAGGATAGGATTAGATACACAGCTCAGTATACAGTATCACACGGGATAGGATTAGATACACAGCTCAGTATACAGTATCACACAGGATAGGATTAGATACACAGCTCAGTATACAGTATCACACAGGATAGGATTAGATACACAGCTCAGTATACAGTATCACACAGGATAGGATTAGATACACAGCTCAGTATACAGTATCACACAGGATAGGATTAGATACACAGCTCAGTATACAGTATCACACAGGATAGGATTAGATACACAGCTCAGTATACAGTATCACACAGGATAGGATTAGATACACAGCTCAGTATACAGTATCACACAGGATAGGATTAGATACACAGCTCAGTATACAGTATCACACAGGATAGGATTAGATACACAGCTCAGTATACAGTATCACACAGGATAGGATTAGATACACAGCTCAGTATACAGTATCACACAGGATAGGATTAGATACACAGCTCAGTATACAGTATCACACAGGATAGGATTAGATACACAGCTCAGTATACTGTATCACACAGGATAGGATTAGATACACAGCTCAGTATACAGTATCACACAGGATAGGATTAGATACACAGCTCAGTATACAGTATCACACAGGATAGAATTAGATACACAGCTCAGTATACAGTATCACACAGGATAGGATTAGATACACAGCTCAGTATACAGTATCACAGGATAGGATTAGATACACAGCTCAGTATACAGTATCTCACAGGATAGGATTAGATACACAGCTCAGTATGTAGTATCACACAGGATAGGATTAGATACATAGCTCAGTATACAATATCACACAGGATAGGATTAGATACACAGCTCAGTACACAGTATCACACAGGATAGGATTAGATACACAGCTCAGTATACAGTATCACACAGGATAGGATTAGATACACAGCTCAGTATACAGTATGACACAGGATAGGATTAGATACACAGCTCAGTATACAGTATCACAGGATAGGATTAGATACAGCTCAGTATGTAGTATCACACAGGATAGGATTAGATACACAGCTCAGTATACAGTATCACACAGGATAGGATTAGATACACAGCTTAGTATACAGTATCACACAGGATAGGATTAGATACACAGCTCAGTATACAGTATCACACAGGATAGGATGAGATACACAGCTCAGTATACTGTATCACACAGGATAGGATTAGATACCCAGCTCAGTATACAGTATCACACAGGATAGGATTAGATTCACAGCTCAGTATACAGTATCACACAGGATAGGATTAGATACACAGCTCAGTATACAGTATCACATGGGATAGGATTAGATACACAGCTCAGTATACAGTATCACACGGGATAGGATTAGATACATAGCTCAGTATACAGTATCACACGGGATAGGATTAGATACACAGCTCAGTATACAGTATCACACAGGATAGGATTAGATACACAGATCAGTATACAGTATCACACGGGATAGGATTAGATACATAGCTCAGTATACAGTATCACACGGGATAGGATTAGATACACAGCTCAGTATACAGTATCACACAGGATAGGATTAGATACACAGCTCAGTATACAGTATCACACAGGATAGGATTAGATACACAGCTCAGTATACAGTATCACACAGGATAGGATTAGATACACAGCTCAGTATACAGTATCACACAGGATAGGATTAGATACACAGCTCAGCAGACTGTATCACACAGGATAGGATTAGATACACAGCTCAGTATACAGTATCACACAGGATAGGATTAGATACAGCTCAGTATACAGTATCACACAGGATAGGATTAGATACACAGCTCAGTTTACAGTATCACACAGGATAGGATTAGATACACAGCTCAGTATACAGTATCACACAGGATAGGATTAGATACAAAGCTCAGTATACAGTATCACACAGGATAGGATTAGATACACAGCTCAGTATACAGTATCACACGGGATAGGATTAGATACACAGCTCAGTATACAGTATCACAGGATAGGATTAGATACACAGCTCAGTATACAGTATCACACAGGATAGGATTAGATACACAGCTCAGTATACAGTATGACACAGGATAGGATTAGATACACAGCTCAGTATACAGTATCACAGGATAGGATTAGATACAGCTCAGTATGTAGTATCACACAGGATAGGATTAGATACACAGCTCAGTATACAGTATCACACAGGATAGGATGAGATACACAGCTCAGTATACAGTATCACACAGGATAGGATTAGATACACAGCTTAGTATACAGTATCACACAGGATAGGATGAGATACACAGCTCAGTATACAGTATCACACGGGATAGGATTAGATACAACTCAGTATACAGTATCACACAGGATAGGATTAGATACACAGCTCAGTATACAGTATCACACGGGATAGGATTAGATACACAGCTCAGTATACAGTATCACACGGGATAGGATTAGATACACAGCTCAGTATACAGTATCACACAGGATAAGATTAGATACACAGCTCAGTATACAGTATCACACAGGATAGGATTAGATACACAGCTCAGTATACAGTATCACACAGGATAGGATTAGATACACAGCTCAGTATACAGTATCACACAGGATAGGAGTAGATACACCGCTCAGTATACAGTATCACACAGGATAGGATTAGATACACAGCTCAGTATACAGTATCACACAGGATAGGATTAGATACACAGCTCAGTATACAGTATCACACAGGATAGGATTAGATACAGCTCAGTATACAGTATATCACACAGGATAGGATTAGATACAGCTCAGTATACAGTATCACACAGGATAGCATTAGAATGATGTAATATTGTAGTGATGACATCATCTGACCTCTGTTCCCGCCCACTCCAGGGTGATGCACAGAATAAGGTGGAGTGTACGTCCTTGTCCCCCAATACCCGCTCTTGCAGCATCAGTTATCCTGTCCTCAGATCCATGGCTAAGGTGGGTATGGGGGGGGGGGCAGTATGGGTGGTGGTAGGTATGGAGGAGCACTGACCCCTGTCTCCCTCTAGATGGCGTTTGTCCTGGAGTTTGAGTACAGCTGCACCAGTCTCCTGAACAGAGTGCAGATTAAGCTCTTGGCCAGCAGGTATGGGGGGCGCTGTTGGGCTTCTCTCACACGTCCGGCAGATGTGGGCTCCATGCTGATCCTTCTCCTCTCCTCCAGTGACAACACAGAACTGGACGAGACTCTTCACGACAACAGCGTCCAACTCAGCGCTCACATCCGATACGAGCCCGAGCTCTTCATTCAGAGGTGAATGGCGAATACTCTGTCGTGGTTTATGCTGGGACTTGTAGTTCACACGAATGCCATGAAGTTACTTGGACTTGAGTTGCGTTGTGTCTTTTACTCTATTCACAACCAGAGCTGCATTCACAATTCTGCCCACTGTGCATACAAGATGTCAATATGGCGTGTGCTCTGTGCCATGTTACAATAGGAATGCAGCTTTGGATGTGACTAGAGCATAACCTCTACATAACTGACATGACTGTATGGATTGTGTTTGCAGCGAGTCCAGCCTCAACCGCTACGAGGTGCAACCAGCCCTGCTGTCCACCCAGGAGCCCGGCCCCGAATTTATAACCAAATTCAAGGTAATGACAGGAGGCTTGTAGTCGTAGTCGTAATCATGTAGTAGTAGTCGTGTAGTCGTTGTGTAGTCGTAGTCGTAATCATGTAGTAGTAGTCGTGTAGTCGTTGTGTAGTCGTAATCATGTAGTAGTAGTCGTGTAGTTGTTGTGTAGTCGTAATCATGTAGTAGTAGTCGTGTAGTTGTAGTAGTAGTCGTGTAGTCGTAGTCGTGTAGTCGTAATCATGTAGTAGTAGTCGTGTAGTCGTAGTCGTGTAGTCGTAATCATGTAGTAGTAGTCGTGTAGTCGTTGTGTAGTCGTAGTCGTAATCATGTAGTAGTAGTCGTGTAGTCGTTGTGTAGTCGTAGTCGTGTAGTCGTAATCATGTAGTAGTAGTCGTGTAGTAGTAGTCGTAGTCGTAATCATGTAGTAGTAGTCGTGTAGTCGTTGTGTAGTCGTAGTCGTAATCATGTAGTAGTAGTCGTGTAGTCGTAGTCGTGTAGTTGTAGTCGTGTAGTCGTGTAGTCGTAATCATGTAGTAGTAGTCGTGTAGTCGTTGTGTAGTCGTAGTCGTAATCATGTAGTAGTAGTCGTGTAGTTGTAGTCGTGTAGTCGTTGTGTAGTCGTAATCATGTAGTAGTAGTCGTGTAGTCGTAGTCGTGTAGTCGTAATCATGTAGTAGTCGTGTAGTCGTAATCATGTAGTTGTAGTTGTGTAGTCGTAATCATGTAGTAGTAGTCTTGTAGTCGTAGTCGTGTAGTCGTAATCATGTAGTTGTAGTCGTGTAGTCGTAGTCGTAGTCGTGTAGTCGTAGTCGTGTAGTCGTAGTCGTGTAGTAGTAGTCGTGTAGTTGTAGTCGTGTAGTCGTAGTCGTGGAGTCGTAGTTGTGTAGTCGTAATCATGTAGTAGTAGTCGTGTAGTCGTAATCATGTAGTAGTAGTCGTGTAGTCGTAATCATGTAGTAGTAGTCGTGTAGTCGTAGTCGTGTAGTCGTAATCATGTAGTAGTAGTCGTGTAGTCGTTGTGTAGTCGTAATCATGTAGTAGTAGTCGTGTAGTCGTAGTCGTGTAGTCGTAATCATGTAGTAGTAGTCGTGTAGTCGTAGTCGTGTAGTCGTAATCATGTAGTAGTAGTCGTGTAGTCGTAGTCGTGTAGTCGTAATCATGTAGTAGTAGTCGTGTAGTCGTTGTGTAGTCGTAATCATGTAGTAGTAGTCGTGTAGTCGTAGTCGTGTAGTTGTGTAGTCGTAATCATGTAGTAGTAGTTGTGTAGTCGCAATCATGTAGTTGTAGTCGTGTAGTCGTAGTTGTGTAGTCGTAATCATGTAGTAGTAGTCGTGTAGTCGTAGTCGTGTAGTTGTGTAGTCGTAATCATGTAGTAGTAGTTGTGTAGTCGTAGTTGTGTAGTCGCAATCATGTAGTTGTAGTCGTGTAGTCGTAGTTGTGTAGTCGTAATCATGTAGTAGTAGTCGTGTAGTCGTAGTTGTGTAGTCGTAGTCGTGTAGTCGTAGTTGTGTAGTCGTAGTCGTGTAGTCGTAGTCGTGTAGTCG
This sequence comes from Leptodactylus fuscus, assembly GCF_031893055.1. Taxonomy (NCBI): domain Eukaryota; kingdom Metazoa; phylum Chordata; class Amphibia; order Anura; family Leptodactylidae; genus Leptodactylus; species Leptodactylus fuscus. The sequence continues at coordinate 152,576,111 of NC_134271.1, forward strand.
TAATCATGTAGTAGTAGTCGTGTAGTCGTAGTCGTTTAGTCGTAATCATGTAGTAGTAGTCGTGTAGTTGTAGTTCTGTAGTCGTAATCATGTAGTAGTAGTCGTGTAGTCGTAGTTGTGTAGTCGTAATCATGTAGTAGTAGTCGTGTAGTCGTAGTCGTTTAGTCGTAATCATGTAGTAGTAGTCGTGTAGTTGTAGTCGTGTAGTCGTAATCATGTAGTAGTGGTCGTGTAGTCGTAGTTGTGTAGTCGTAATCATGTAGTCGTAGTTGTGTAGTCGTAGTTGTGTAGTCGTAGTCGTGTAGTCGTAGTCGTGTAGTCGTAATCATGTAGTAGTAGTCGTGTAGTCGTTGTGTAGTCGTAATCATGTAGTAGTAGTCGTGTAGTCGTAATCATGTAGTAGTAGTCGTGTAGTCGTAATCATGTAGTAGTAGTCGTGTAGTCGTAGTCGTGTAGTCGTAATCATGTAGTAGTAGTCGTGTAGTCGTTGTGTAGTCGTAATCATGTAGTAGTAGTCGTGTAGTCGTAATCATGTAGTAGTAGTCGTGTAGTCGTAGTCGTGTAGTCGTAATCATGTAGTAGTAGTCGTGTAGTCGTAGTCGTGTAGTCGTAATCATGTAGTAGTAGTCGTGTAGTCGTTGTGTAGTCGTAATCATGTAGTAGTAGTCGTGTAGTCGTAGTCGTGTAGTCGTAATCATGTAGTAGTAGTCGTGTAGTCGTAGTCGTGTAGTCGTAATCATGTAGTAGTAGTCGTGTAGTCGTAGTCGTGTAGTCGTAATCATGTAGTAGTAGTCGTGTAGTCGTAGTCGTGTAGTCGTAATCATGTAGTAGTAGTCGTGTAGTCGTTGTGTAGTCGTAATCATGTAGTAGTAGTCGTGTAGTCGTAGTCGTGTAGTCGTAATCATGTAGTAGTAGTCGTGTAGTCGTAGTCGTGTAGTCGTAATCATGTAGTAGTAGTCGTGTAGTCGTAGTCGTGTAGTCGTAATCATGTAGTAGTAGTCGTGTAGTCGTAGTCGTGTAGTCGTAATCATGTAGTAGTAGTCGTGTAGTCGTAGTCGTGTAGTCGTAATCATGTAGTAGTAGTCGTGTAGTCGTTGTGTAGTCGTAATCATGTAGTAGTAGTCGTGTAGTCGTAGTCGTGTAGTTGTGTAGTCGTAATCATGTAGTAGTAGTTGTGTAGTCGCAATCATGTAGTTGTAGTCGTGTAGTCGTAGTTGTGTAGTCGTAATCATGTAGTAGTAGTCGTGTAGTCATAGTCGTGTAGTTGTGTAGTCGTAATCATGTAGTAGTAGTTGTGTAGTCGCAATCATGTAGTTGTAGTCGTGTAGTCGTAGTTGTGTAGTCGTAATCATGTAGTAGTAGTCGTGTAGTCGTAGTTGTGTAGTCGTAGTCGTGTAGTCGTAGTTGTGTAGTCGTAGTCGTGTAGTCATAGTCGTGTAGTCGTAATCATGTAGTAGTAGTCGTGTAGTCGTAGTCGTTTAGTCGTAATCATGTAGTAGTAGTCGTGTAGTTGTAGTTCTGTAGTCGTAATCATGTAGTAGTAGTCGTGTAGTCGTAGTTGTGTAGTCGTAATCATGTAGTAGTAGTCGTGTAGTCGTAGTCGTTTAGTCGTAATCATGTAGTAGAAGTCGTGTAGTTGTAGTTGTGTAGTCGTAATCATGTAGTAGTAGTCGTGTAGTCGTAGTTGTGTAGTCGTAATCATGTAGTAGTAGTCGTGTAGTCGTAATCATGTAGTAGTGGTCGTGTAGTCGTAGTTGTGTAGTCGTAATCATGTAGTCGTAGTTGTGTAGTCGTAGTTGTGTAGTCGTAGTCGTGTAGTCGTAGTCGTGTAGTCGTAATCATGTAGTAGTAGTCGTGTAGTCGTTGTGTAGTCGTAATCATGTAGTAGTAGTCGTGTAGTCGTAATCATGTAGTAGTAGTCGTGTAGTCGTAATCATGTAGTAGTAGTCGTGTAGTCGTAGTCGTGTAGTCGTAATCATGTAGTAGTAGTCGTGTAGTCGTTGTGTAGTCGTAATCATGTAGTAGTAGTCGTGTAGTCGTAATCATGTAGTAGTAGTCGTGTAGTCGTAGTCGTGTAGTCGTAATCATGTAGTAGTAGTCGTGTAGTCGTAGTCGTGTAGTCGTAATCATGTAGTAGTAGTCGTGTAGTCGTTGTGTAGTCGTAATCATGTAGTAGTAGTCTTGTAGTCGTAATCATGTAGTAGTAGTCGTGTAGTCGTTGTGTAGTCGTAATCATGTAGTAGTAGTCGTAGTCGTGTAGTCGTAATCATGTAGTAGTAGTCGTGTAGTCGTAGTCGTGTAGTCGTAATCATGTAGTAGTAGTCGTGTAGTCGTAGTCGTGTAGTCGTAATCATGTAGTAGTAGTCGTGTAGTCGTTGTGTAGTCGTAATCATGTAGTAGTAGTCGTGTAGTCGTAGTCGTGTAGTTGTGTAGTCGTAATCATGTAGTAGTAGTTGTGTAGTCGCAATCATGTAGTTGTAGTCGTGTAGTCGTAGTTGTGTAGTCGTAATCATGTAGTAGTAGTCGTGTAGTCGTGTAGTTGTGTAGTCGTAATCATGTAGTAGTAGTTGTGTAGTCGCAATCATGTAGTTGTAGTCGTGTAGTCGTAGTTGTGTAGTCGTAATCATGTAGTCGTAGTCGTGTAGTCGTAATCATGTAGTAGTAGTCGTGTAGTCGTAGTCGTTTAGTCGTAATCATGTAGTAGTAGTCGTGTAGTTGTAGTTCTGTAGTCGTAATCATGTAGTAGTAGTCGTGTAGTCGTAGTTGTGTAGTCGTAATCATGTAGTAGTAGTCGTGTAGTCGTAGTCGTTTAGTCGTAATCATGTAGTAGTAGTCGTGTAGTTGTAGTTGTGTAGTCGTAATCATGTAGTAGTAGTCGTGTAGTCGTAGTTGTGTAGTCGTAATCATGTAGTAGTAGTCGTGTAGTCGTAATCATGTAGTAGTGGTCGTGTAGTCGTAGTTGTGTAGTCGTAATCATGTAGTCGTAGTTGTGTAGTCGTAGTTGTGTAGTCGTAGTCGTGTAGTCGTAGTCGTGTAGTCGTAATCATGTAGTAGTAGTCGTGTAGTAGTAGTCGTAGTCGTAATCATGTAGTAGTAGTAGTCGTGTAGTTGTAGTAGTAGTCGTGTAGTCGTAGTCGTGTAGTCGTAATCATGTAGTAGTAGTCGTGTAGTCGTAGTCGTGTAGTCGTAATCATGTAGTAGTAGTCGTGTAGTCGTTGTGTAGTCGTAGTCGTAATCATGTAGTAGTAGTCGTGTAGTCGTTGTGTAGTCGTAGTCGTGTAGTCGTAATCATGTAGTAGTAGTTGTGTAGTCGTAGTCGTTTAGTCGTAATCATGTAGTAGTAGTCGTGTAGTTGTAGTTGTGTAGTCGTAATCATGTAGTAGTAGTCGTGTAGTCGTAATTGTGTAGTCGTAATCATGTAGTAGTAGTCGTGTAGTCGTAGTCGTTTAGTCGTAATCATGTAGTAGTAGTCGTGTAGTTGTAGTTGTGTAGTCGTAATCATGTAGTAGTAGTCGTGTAGTCGTAGTTGTGTAGTCGTAATCATGTAGTCGTAGTTGTGTAGTCGTAGTCGTGTAGTCGTAATCATGTAGTAGTAGTCGTGTAGTCGTAGTCGTGTAGTCGTAGTCGTGTAGTCGTAATCATGTAGTAGTAGTCGTGTAGTCGTAGTTGTGTAGTCGTAGTCGTGTAGTCGTAGTTGTGTAGTCGTAATCATGTAGTAGTAGTCGTGTAGTCGTAGTCGTGTAGTCGTAGTCGTGTAGTTGTAATCATGTAGTAGTAGTCGTGTAGTCATAGTTGTGTAGTCGTAGTCGTGTAGTCGTAGTCGTGTAGTAGTAGTCGTGTAGTCATAGTCGTGTAGTCGTAGTCGTGTAGTCGTAATCATGTAGTAGTAGTCGTGTAGTCGTAATCATGTAGTAGTAGTCGTGTAGTCGTAGTTGTGTAGTCGTAATCATGTAGTAGTAGTCGTGTAGTCGTAGTCGTGTAGTCGTAGTTGTGTAGTCGTAATCATGTAGTAGTAGTCGTGTAGTCGTAGTTGTGTAGTCGTAATCATGTAGTCGTAGTCGTGTAGTCGTAGTCGTGTAGTCGTAATCATGTAGTAGTAGTCGTGTAGTCGTAGTTGTGTAGTCGTAGTCGTGTTGTCGTAGTCGTGTAGTAGTAGTCGTGTAGTCGTAGTTGTGTAGTCGTAATCATGTAGTAGTAGTCGTGTAGTCGTAGTCGTGTAGTCGTAGTTGTGTAGTCGTAATCATGTAGTAGTAGTCGTGTAGTCGTAGTTGTGTAGTCGTAATCATGTAGTCGTAGTCGTGTAGTCGTAGTCGTAGTCGTGTAGTCGTAGTCGTGTAGTCGTAGTCGTGTAGTAGTAGTCGTGTAGTTGTAGTCGTGTAGTCGTAGTCGTGGAGTCGTAGTTGTGTAGTCGTAATCATGTAGTAGTAGTCGTGTAGTCGTAATCATGTAGTAGTAGTCGTGTAGTCGTAATCATGTAGTAGTAGTCGTGTAGTCGTAGTCGTGTAGTCGTAATCATGTAGTAGTAGTCGTGTAGTCGTTGTGTAGTCGTAATCATGTAGTAGTAGTCGTGTAGTCGTAGTCGTGTAGTCGTAATCATGTAGTAGTAGTCGTGTAGTCGTAGTCGTGTAGTCGTAATCATGTAGTAGTAGTCGTGTAGTCGTAGTCGTGTAGTCGTAATCATGTAGTAGTAGTCGTGTAGTCGTAATCATGTAGTAGTAGTCGTGTAGTCGTTGTGTAGTCGTAATCATGTAGTAGTAGTCGTGTAGTCGTAGTCGTGTAGTTGTGTAGTCGTAATCATGTAGTAGTAGTTGTGTAGTCGCAATCATGTAGTTGTAGTCGTGTAGTCGTAGTTGTGTAGTCGTAATCATGTAGTAGTAGTCGTGTAGTCGTAGTCGTGTAGTTGTGTAGTCGTAATCATGTAGTAGTAGTTGTGTAGTCGCAATCATGTAGTTGTAGTCGTGTAGTCGTAGTTGTGTAGTCGTAATCATGTAGTAGTAGTCGTGTAGTCGTAGTTGTGTAGTCGTAGTCGTGTAGTCGTAGTTGTGTAGTCGTAGTCGTGTAGTCGTAGTCGTGTAGTCGTAATCATGTAGTAGTAGTCGTGTAGTCGTAGTCGTTTAGTCGTAATCATGTAGTAGTAGTCGTGTAGTTGTAGTTCTGTAGTCGTAATCATGTAGTAGTAGTCGTGTAGTCGTAGTTGTGTAGTCGTAATCATGTAGTAGTAGTCGTGTAGTCGTAGTCGTTTAGTCGTAATCATGTAGTAGTAGTCGTGTAGTTGTAGTTGTGTAGCCGTAATCATGTAGTAGTAGTCGTGTAGTCGTAGTTGTGTAGTCGTAATCATGTAGTAGTAGTCGTGTAGTCGTAATCATGTAGTAGTGGTCGTGTAGTCGTAGTTGTGTAGTCGTAATCATGTAGTCGTAGTTGTGTAGTCGTAGTTGTGTAGTCGTAGTCGTGTAGTCGTAGTCGTGTAGTCGTAATCATGTAGTAGTAGTCGTGTAGTCGTGTAGTCATAATCATGTAGTAGTAGTCGTGTAGTCGTAATCATGTAGTAGTAGTCGTGTAGTCGTAATCATGTAGTAGTAGTCGTGTAGTCGTAGTCGTGTAGTCGTAATCATGTAGTAGTAGTCGTGTAGTCGTTGTGTAGTCGTAATCATGTAGTAGTAGTCGTGTAGTCGTAATCATGTAGTAGTAGTCGTGTAGTCGTAGTCGTGTAGTCGTAATCATGTAGTAGTAGTCGTGTAGTCGTAGTCGTGTAGTCGTAATCATGTAGTAGTAGTCGTGTAGTCGTTGTGTAGTCGTAATCATGTAGTAGTAGTCTTGTAGTCGTAATCATGTAGTAGTAGTCGTGTAGTCGTAGTCGTGTAGTCGTAATCATGTAGTAGTAGTCGTGTAGTCGTAGTCGTGTAGTCGTAATCATGTAGTAGTAGTCGTGTAGTCGTAGTCGTGTAGTCGTAATCATGTAGTAGTAGTCGTGTAGTCGTAGTCGTGTAGTCGTAATCATGTAGTAGTAGTCGTGTAGTCGTTGTGTAGTCGTAATCATGTAGTAGTAGTCGTGTAGTCGTAGTCGTGTAGTTGTGTAGTCGTAATCATGTAGTAGTAGTTGTGTAGTCGCAATCATGTAGTTGTAGTCGTGTAGTCGTAGTTGTGTAGTCGTAATCATGTAGTAGTAGTCGTGTAGTCGTAGTCGTGTAGTTGTGTAGTCGTAATCATGTAGTAGTAGTTGTGTAGTCGCAATCATGTAGTTGTAGTCGTGTAGTCGTAGTTGTGTAGTCGTAATCATGTAGTCGTAGTCGTGTAGTCGTAATCATGTAGTAGTAGTCGTGTAGTCGTAGTCGTTTAGTCGTAATCATGTAGTAGTAGTCGTGTAGTTGTAGTTCTGTAGTCGTAATCATGTAGTAGTAGTCGTGTAGTCGTAGTTGTGTAGTCGTAATCATGTAGTAGTAGTCGTGTAGTCGTAGTCGTTTAGTCGTAATCATGTAGTAGTAGTCGTGTAGTTGTAGTTGTGTAGTCGTAATCATGTAGTAGTAGTCGTGTAGTCGTAGTTGTGTAGTCGTAATCATGTAGTAGTAGTCGTGTAGTCGTAATCATGTAGTAGTGGTCGTGTAGTCGTAGTTGTGTAGTCGTAATCATGTAGTCGTAGTTGTGTAGTCGTAGTTGTGTAGTCGTAGTCGTGTAGTCGTAGTCGTGTAGTCGTAATCATGTAGTAGTAGTCGTAATCATGTAGTAGTAGTCGTAATCATGTAGTAGTAGTCGTGTAGTCGTAGTCGTTTAGTCGTAATCATGTAGTAGTAGTCGTGTAGTAGTAGTCGTAGTCGTAATCATGTAGTAGTAGTAGTCGTGTAGTTGTAGTAGTAGTCGTGTAGTCGTAGTCGTGTAGTCGTAATCATGTAGTAGTAGTCGTGTAGTCGTAGTCGTGTAGTCGTAATCATGTAGTAGTAGTCGTGTAGTCGTTGTGTAGTCGTAGTCGTAATCATGTAGTAGTAGTCGTGTAGTCATTGTGTAGTCGTAGTCGTGTAGTCGTAATCATGTAGTAGTAGTCGTGTAGTAGTAGTCGTAGTCGTAATCATGTAGTAGTAGTCGTGTAGTCGTTGTGTAGTCGTAGTCGTGTAGTCGTAATCATGTAGTAGTAGTCGTGTAGTCGTAGTCGTTTAGTCGTAATCATGTAGTAGTAGTCGTGTAGTTGTAGTTGTGTAGTCGTAATCATGTAGTAGTAGTCGTGTAGTCGTAGTTGTGTAGTCGTAATCATGTAGTCGTAGTTGTGTAGTCGTAGTCGTGTAGTCGTAATCATGTAGTAGTAGTCGTGTAGTCGTAGTCGTGTAGTCGTAGTCGTGTAGTCGTAATCATGTAGTAGTAGTCGTGTAGTCGTAGTTGTGTAGTCGTAGTCGTGTAGTCGTAGTTGTGTAGTCGTAATCATGTAGTAGTAGTCGTGTAGTCGTAGTCGTGTAGTCGTAGTCGTGTAGTCGTAATCATGTAGTAGTAGTCGTGTAGTCGTAGTTGTGTAGTCGTAGTCGTGTAGTCGTAGTCGTGTAGTAGTAGTCGTGTAGTCATAGTCGTGTAGTCGTAGTCGTGTAGTCGTAATCATGTAGTAGTAGTCGTGTAGTCGTAATCATGTAGTAGTAGTCGTGTAGTCGTAGTTGTGTAGTCGTAATCATGTAGTAGTAGTCGTGTAGTCGTAGTCGTGTAGTCGTAGTTGTGTAGTCGTAATCATGTAGTAGTAGTCGTGTAGTCGTAGTTGTGTAGTCATAATCATGTAGTCGTAGTCGTGTAGTCGTAGTCGTGTAGTCGTAATCATGTAGTAGTAGTCGTGTAGTCGTAGTTGTGTAGTCGTAGTCGTGTAGTCGTAGTCGTGTAGTAGTAGTCGTGTAGTCGTAATCATGTAGTAGTAGTCGTGTAGTCGTAGTTGTGTAGTCGTAGTCGTGTAGTCGTAGTTGTGTAGTAGTAGTCGTGTAGTCGTAATCATGTAGTAGTAGTCGTGTAGTCGTAATCGTTTAGTCGTAATCATGTAGTAGTAGTCGTGTAGTCGTAATCATGTAGTAGTAGTCGTGTAGTCGTAATCGTTTAGTCGTAATCATGTAGTAGTAGTCGTGTAGTCGTAATCGTTTAGTCGTAATCATGTAGTAGTAGTCGTGTAGTTGTAGTTGCGTAGTTGTGGTTGTGTAGTTGTAGTAGTAGTCGTGTAGTCGTAGTCGTGTAGTCGTAATCATGTAGTTGTAGTCGTGTAGTCGTAGTTGTGTAGTCGTAGTCGTGTAGTCGTAGTCGTTGTGTAGTCGTAATCATGTAGTAGTAGTCGTGTAGTCGTAGTCGTGTAGTCGTAGTCGTGTAGTCGTAATCATGTAGTAGTAGTCGTGTAGTCGTAGTTGTGTAGTAGTAGTCGTGTAGTCGTAGTCGTAGTCGTTGTGTAGTCGTAATCATGTAGTAGTAGTCGTGTAGTCGTAGTCGTGTAGTCGTAGTCGTGTAGTCGTAATCATGTAGTAGTAGTCGTGTAGTTGTAGTTGTGTAGTAGTAGTCGTGTAGTCATAGTCGTTTAGTCGTAATCATGTAGTAGTAGTCGTGTAGTCGTAGTCGTTTAGTCGTAATCATGTAGTCGTAGTCGTGTAGTCGTAATCGTTTAGTCGTAATCATGTAGTAGTAGTCGTGTAGTTGTAGTTGCGTAGTTGTGGTTGTGTAGTTGTAGTCGTAGTCGCGTAGTCATAGCCATGTGGTAGTACTTGTGTAGTTGTAGTCATGTAGCAGTAGTCAATTGCCAAGGGGCTGACGACCACCCACCAGGGCTGCATATAACAGTGTCCAGATAATCTGATGCCCCCACTGTACATATGATAGCACCCTGCAGGGGGTAAGGCTTAGAGGGGCCCGGACATAGTGGGGAAGGGGCCCAATGTGTTCACCCCTCACCCTATAACATAGTACAATAAAGCTTGAAATAAAAATGTAGCAATGCTGCCACCCAGTGGTCATTATGTGAATTACATCTGACATGGGCGCTATAACACCCCTGATCGAATGAGTACACAGAAGCCACTTATCTCCGCCATACGTCACCTGACCAGAGGGTGGCGCACTTGCCTTATTAATGGATGTCTCTTTGCCATCAGGTCCAGTACGTTGACTGTTACCCCATATACAACGTCTCGGTTCACATCCACACGCCGGCCATGGGCTATGGGGGCCTTTACTTCATGTCGGTGTCCAGGATACTATCTGCAGATGACGTAAGATAGGGGGCGCTCACGTCATCCAGGCTCATACTTTTCTGACCACTGGGAGGGGCAATAATGTCTTCTCTGTGTCTTATAGGTGATCTGTATGGTGTCCAATATGACCAGGTCCAGAACAGCCATGGTGCCCTTCCACCCCGAAGACCTGGGCCATACCAGCATACTGGTGAGCAGCACAGAGTGTTTCAGGAGAGGAGCCGGATATAGTAATGGAGGATATAATGTCTATATGTATCTCTCCTATCAGAACTGCAGTAACAGCTGGTGCGAGACCATCACCTGCCGCATCCCCCTCCTCCAGAGACACGGAGACATCTCCATCTCCATCCTCAGGATCATCCACAACCACTTCTTCACCAATGTGAGTGCGATAGTCTGCAGGGTATATCCTATCTATGTATCAGAGGTGTAGAGAGGTCAGTGGTGGAATAGTCTGCAGGATAGATCACTATGTATCAGGAGGTAGAGAGGACAGAGAGATGTTCTGCAGATGTGTAGAGAGGTTGGAGGTGTAATAGTCTGCAGGATAGATCACTATTAGAGATGAGCGAACAGTGTTCTATCGAACTCATGTTCGATCGGATATTAGGCTGTTCGGCATGTTCGAATCGAATCGAACACCGCGTGGTAAAGTGCGCCATTACTCGATTCCCCTCCCACCTTCCCTGGTGCCTTTTTTGCACCAATAACAGCGCAGGGTAGGTGGGACAGGAACTACGACACCGGGGGCATTGAAAAAAATTGGAAAAAGTCATTGGCTGCCGAAATCAGGTGACCTCCATTTTAGACGAATAGTGGATTTCAAATCCGGGTCATATGAGAATGTGAACTTTGTGACTATGAGACAGGGATAGCTGTACAGGCAGGGATAGCTAGGGAGAACCTTTATTTAGGGGGGAATGTTATTAAAAATAACTTTTTGGGGCTCTATCGGGTGTGTAATTGTGATTTTTGTGAGATAAACTTTTTCCCATAGGGATGCATTGGCCAGCGCTGATTGGCCGAATTCCGTACTCTGGCCAATCAGTGCTGGCCAATGCATTCTATTGGCGTGATGAAGCAGTGCTGAATGTGTGTGTTTAGCTCAACTACACCGGTGGAGTAGTTGAGCTAAGCACACAGATTCAGCTCTGCTTCAATCAGCGCTGGCCAATGCATTCTATTAGCTTGATGAAGCAGAGTGTGCACAAGGGTTCAAGCGCACCCTCGGTGCTGATGTAGCAGAGCCGAGGGTGCACAAGGGTTCAAGTGCACCCTCGGCTCTGCTACATCAGAGCCGAGGCTGCACAAGGGTTCAAGCGCACCCTCGGCTCTGATGTAGCAGAGCCGAGGGTGCACTTGAACCCTTGTGCACCCTCGGCTCTGCTACATCAGAGCCGAGGGTGCGCTTGAACCCTTGTGCACACTCTGCTTCATCAAGCTAATAGAATGCATTGGCCAGCGCTGATTGAAGCAGAGCTGAATCTGTGTGCTTAGCTCAACTACTCCACCGGTGTAGTTGAGCTAAACACACACATTCAGCACTGCTTCATCACACCAATACAATGCATTAGCCAGTGCTGATTGGCCAGAGTACGGAATTCGGCCAATCAGCGCTGGCTCTGCTGGAGGAGGCGGAGTCTAAGGTCGGACCTGAATGGAGACTGGTGTGGAGCAATCTTAGACTCCGCCTCCTCCAGCAGAGCCAGCGCTGATTGGTCGAGTTCCGTACTCTGGCCAATCAGCACTGGCCAATGCATTTCTATGGGGAAAAGTTAGCTTGCGAAAATTGCAAGCTGACAGGGATTTCCATGAAATAAAGTGACTTTTATGCCCCCAGACATGCTTCCCCTGCTGTCCCAGTGTCATTCCAGGGTGTTGGTATCATTTCCTGGGGTGTCATAGTGGACTTGGTTACCCTCCAGACACGGATTTGGGTTTCCCCCTTAATGAGTATATGTTCCCCATAGACTATAATGGGGTTCGAAACCCATTCGAACACACGAACATTGAGCGGCTGTTCGAATCGGATTTCGAACCTCGAACATTTTAGTGTTCGCTCATCTCTAATCACTATATATCAGGAGGTAGAGAGGACAGAGCGATGGTCAGGGGTGTAATACTCTGCAGGGTGACATTACTCCGGGCCCCCCCAGCAGTGAGTACAAGGCTGTGGTGTTTGCTCTGGGGCCCCCCCTGGTGGAGTCGCTGCCGATAACAAGTTGTCCATTGTTCAGACAGGAAGCAATGATGTCACGTCTGTGGGGATGGAGCGGGGTCTGACGGTCACATCAATCGCTGCCTTATGATAGTAATGGCGCCCCCTCCCTCACACCCCTGGGTTAGGCCACGCCATGCTGGGGCTTGTAGTTCCTCACTGATGTCTCTCTGTCATTACAGGCAAAGTTTCGCTCCGTCAAAGTGGTGAGTGAGTTCTTCCTGGACGTGAGAGAAGATGGCGTCCTGTTCACTGACAGCGCTAAGCACAGGACCGAGGTAACACAGGGGGGCGCTGTTATATGGGCTACACTATGGAGCCCCTGAATGTCATCTCATGTACTGCTATACCTTCAGCGAACACTAGGGGGAGCTCACTACATGCAGATTTATTATTGTGCAGTATAGGAGTCTTGTTCGTCACCTGCAGCCACCACTAGGGGGGGTGCTATACATACTTATTGTGCAGTATGGGGGTCCTGTACGTCACCTGCAGCCACCACTAGGGGGTGCTCTACACATACAGATTTATTATTGTGCAGTATGGGGGTCCTGTACGTAACCTGCAGCCACCACTAGGGGGAGCTCTATACATACATACTTATTATTGTGCAGTATGGGGGTCCTGTACGTCACCTGCAGCCACCACTAGGGGGGCTCTATACATACATACTTATTATTGTGCAGTATAGGGGTCCTGTACGTCACCTGCAGCCACCACTAGGGGGAGCTCTATACATACATACTTATTATTGTGCAGTATGGGGGTCCTGTACGTCACCTGCAGCCACCACTAGGGGGAGCTCTATACATACATACTTATTATTGTGCAGTATAGGGGTCCTGTACGTCACCTGCAGCCACCACTAGGGGGAGCTCTATACATACTTATTATTGTGCAGTATGGGGGTCCTGTACGTCACCTGCAGCCACCACTAGGGGGGCTCTATACATACATACTTATTATTGTGCAGTATGGGGGTCCTGTACGTCACCTGCAGCCACCACTAGGGGGAGCTCTATACATACATACTTATTATTGTGCAGTATAGGGGTCCTGTACGTCACCTGCAGCCACCACTAGGGGGAGCTCTATACATACATACTTATTATTGTGCAGTATGGGGGTCCTGTACGGTCACCTGCAGCCACCACTAGGGGGCTCTATACATACATACTTATTATTGTGCAGTATGGTGGTCCTGTACGTCACCTGCAGCCACCACTAGGGGGAGCTCTATACATACATACTTATTATTGTGCAGTATGGGGGTCCTGTACGTCACCTGCAGCCACCACTAGGGGGGGCTCTATACATACATACTTATTATTGTGCAGTATAGGGGTCCTGTACGTCACCTGCAGCCACCACTAGGGGGGCCTCTATACATACATACTTATTATTGTGCAGTATGGGGGTCCTGTACGTCACCTGCAGCCACCACTAGGGGGGGCTCTATACATACATACTTATTATTGTGCAGTATGGGGGTCCCTGTACGTCACCTGCAGCCACCACTAGGAAGGGGGCTCTATACATACATACTTATTATTGTGCAGTATAGGGGTCCTGTACGTCACCTGCAGTCACCACTAGGGGGGCTCTATACATACATACTTATTATTGTGCAGTATGGGGGTCCTGTACGTCACCTGCAGCCACCACTAGGGGGGCTCTATACATACATACTTATTATTGTGCAGTATAGGGGTCCTGTACGTCACCAACTGCAGCCACCACTAGGGGGAGCTCTATACATACATACTTATTATTGTGCAGTATGGGGGTCCTGTACGTCACCTGCAGCCACCACTAGGGGGGCTCTATACATACATACTTATTATTGTGCAGTATAGGGGTCCTGTACGTCACCTGCAGCCACCACTAGGGGGAGCTCTATACATACTTATTATTGTGCAGTATGGGGGTCCTGTACGTCACCTGCAGCCACCACTAGGGGGGCTCTATACATACATACTTATTATTGTGCAGTATGGGGGTCCTGTACGTCACCTGCAGCCACCACTAGGGGGGCTCTATACATACATACTTATTATTGTGCAGAATGGGGGTCCTGTACGTCACCTGCAGCCACCACTAGGGGGAGCTCTATACATACTTATTATTGTGCAGTATGGGGGTCCTGTACGTCACCTGCAGCCACCACTAGGGGGGGTGCTATACATACATACTTATTATTGTGCAGTATGGGGGTCCTGTACGTCACCTGCAGCCACCACTAGGGGGGCTCTATACATACATACTTATTATTGTGCAGTATGGGGGTCCTGTACGTCACCTGCAGCCACCACTAGGGGGAGCTCTATGCATACAGACTTATTTTTGTGCTGTATGGGGGTCCTGTACGTCACACTGCAGCCACCACTAGGGGGAGCTCTATACATACATACTTATTATTGTGCAGTATGGGGGTCCTGTACGTCACCTGCAGCCACCACTAGGGGGGGGTGCTATACATACATACTTATTATTGTGCAGTATAGGGTCCTGTACGTCACCTGCAGCCACCACTAGGGGGAGCTCTATGCATACAGACTTATTTTTGTGCTGTATGGGGGTCCTGTACATCTCCCTGCACCTCCAGGTTTATTATTGTGCTCTATGGGGCAGTGGTGCTTGCAGTGACGCCTCCTAGTGGCGGTATATTCTCCTGTTCCTGTACTTTGTGCCTCCTCTGCAGAGTGTCCTGGAGCTGCTGCAGCCCGTCCTCCTCCCCGCTCTCCCTGTGGATCCTCATCGGCAGTGTCATCGGGGGTCTCCTCCTCCTGGCGCTCATCATCTTCATCCTATGGAAGGTAAATCTCACCATCTTATTACCCTCCCCCTGACAACACTGCCCTCTAATGGCTGGTGCTAGTGGCATTACTTATAGATTGGATTGTGGTGCCATCTGGTGGTGGATTGTAGATTGTGCCCGTGGTATTATCTAGCATGTGATGCTCTGGGGGCGCCTCTCTGGATTCTGGTTCCCTCTGGTGGACACTAGGAGTACTGCACCCCCACTATACCATCTATAGAAGGGGGCGGGGTACTAAGTATCTGAGATAGATCTGAGATGTTTTTGTTTCCTCCTGTAGTTGGGCTTTTTCTCAGGAAGATGCAAGGTGAAGAGAAGGAGGAGACAGCCGCCAAGGAGGAGCAGTGATCTGCAGCCCCCACTTACTGCTGTCAGAGACTCTGCTATAGGCCGCTCTATAAGGGGCGGGCCACTGATAAGACCGCCCCCGAGGATCCCCCGCAGCGGCCACAACACAAGGGACCCCCTTATACAGCACTAGACGCTGCTCTGCTGTGACCCCGGACACTGTATGAACAATAAGACTTGACGTGGAGTCTTCTGCAGACCAGTGAAGAATTCTCAGGACTATAAGTGGAACCCCAGGGGGACGGAAGGGGGGGTGGTCTACAGAAATCCTAATAATTATGTGACTGCCTGCAGGCGCCACCCCCCCGACACTGTATAATATATAACAAACCCTCCCTACATTTATATTCTGTACAGAAAAACAATTACAGGAACATAAAGTGTCACTAGGTGGAAACCATCAACAAGCAGGACGGAGGGGGAGGCCGGACCTCGCCTCTAATCCGGAATCCCCTGCCCAGAATGAACCGGATTCTTCTAAACTGCAGCGGGGTCTACTCAGCCCCTAAAGTATAATAATCAGAGGGCGAGGGGGGGGGTGGAGGATAAACACGGACACTCACCTGCCCCCACCCCTCCTGCGGGGTCACATGAGCCCTGCGCTGTGATTGGCTCCCGGTGGTCATGTGGCACACTTACATCATTATCAGCCCCCCAGGACTGTGATGTCATCCGAGAGGTTGGAAGAGGATCGAGGACCCCCGAACAAAACAGACGGGCAAAACGCCAGATCTGTCAGCAGCAACTTGTTGATTGTTTCCAAATAAGTGTGAACCGGAATAAAGTATAGTCCCTTACTGCGGCGTATGTGTACAAGGGGCGGGGCCTGACGTCACCTCCACAATCCCACCCGTCAGCGCCCCCACAAGGCCCGACCAGCCCAGAACACCTGAATGCTCTGCCGAGCCGAGAGTGCGCGTGGTAACAGTATACAGGTGGAATAGCCGCCATGTGTCCGTGTATGTGAGCGGTCGTATTACCGGGCAGCAGTGGGATCTGGTTTAGTTTCCAATTCCCGCTCGGCTCTGTACAGATTGTGTTGCCTTCACTGCTATAGGGACTAGTGATGGCCGGGAGGGGGGGGGAAGTGCGGCCCAAATAATACTGCACTTGGTTTATTTCCTACAGATGAAGCATTACAAGCGCTGGGTACGAGCTGGAGGTATACACTACACCGGCCACTTTATTAGGTACACCATGCTAGTAACGGGTTGGACCCCCCTTTTGCCTTCAGAACTGCCTCAATTCTTCGTGGCATAGATACAACAAGGTGCTGGAAGCATTCCTCAGAGATTTTGGTCCATATTGACATGATGGCATCACACAGTTGCAGTCGCAGATTTGTCGGCTGCACATCCATGATGCGAATCTCCCGTTCCACCACATCCAAAGATGCTCCTCTATTGGATTGAGATCTGGTGACTGTGGAGGCCATTGGAGTACAGTGAACTCATTGTCATGTTCAAGAAACCAGTCTGAGATGATTCCAGCTTTATGACATGGCATTGCATTATCCTGCTGAAAGTAGCCATCAGATGTTGGGTACATTGTGGTCATAAAGGATGGACATGGTCAGCAACAATACTCAGGTAGGCTTTGGCGTTGCAACGATGCTCAATTGGTACCAAGGGGGCCCAAAGAGTGCCAAGAAAATATTCCCCACACCATGACACCACCACCACCAGCCTGAACCGTTACCGATACAAGGCAGGATGGATCCATGCTTTCATGTTGTTGACGCCAAATTCTGACCCTACCATCCGAATGTCGCAGCAGAAATCGAGACTCATCAGACCAGGCAACGTTTTTCCAATCTTCAATTGTCCAATTTCGATGAGCTTGTGCAAATTGTAGCCTCAGTTTCCTGTTCTTAGCTGAAAGGAGTGGCACCCGGTGTGGTCTTCTGCTGCTGTAGCCCATCTGTAGCCTCAAAGTTGGACGTACTGTGCGGCGTTCAGAGATGCTCTTCTGGCTACCTTGGTTGTAACGGGTGGCTATTTGAGTCACTGTTGCCTTTCTATCAGCTCGAACCAGTCTGGCCATTCTCCTCTGACCTCTGCATCAACAACGCATTTCCGCCCACAGAACTGCCGCTCACTTGGATGTTTTTTCTTTTTCGGACCATTCTCTGTAAACCCTAGAAGATGGTTGTGCGTGAAAATCCCAGTAGATCAGCAGTTTCTGAAATACTCAGACCAGCCCCTTCTGGCACCAACAACCATGCCACGTTCAAAGGCACTCAAATCACCTTTCTTCCCCATACTGATGCTCGGTTTGAACTGCAGGAGATTGTCTTGACCATGTCTACATGCCTAAATGCACTGAGTTGGCCGCCATGTGATTGGCTGATTAGAAATTAAGTGTTAACGAGCAGTTGGACAGGTGTACCTAATAAAGTGGCCGGTGAGTGTATAAGCGCCGGGGTACGAGCTGCGGGTATCAGAACTATATACCTTATACAGCGCTCCCCTGACGCTCGTGTAAGGCCGGCACCGCGGGGTATTATTAGTAATGGAAGGATCCTCGGCTCTTTCTTGATCCGCACAGGTTTCCCGCTCAGCAATATCCTCAGACAAGTTTCGTGTATCTTCTTCAGGGGCGAGTCCCCAAATCATCTCATATACTGGACTGGACTATTTTGGATATGAGCAGTATTGCAGGACACCCCCTAACCTGAGGTTAAGCACCGCACCTCCACTGCACCGAAATTTGACTTTCACGGGCGGCCTTAGAATGTATCCCCCGCAAAAGTCAAGGGACCACTGTATACTTATATACCCTCAGCTCGTACCCCGGCGCTTATATACCCTCAGCTCGTACCCCGGCGCTTATATACCCGCAGCTCGTACCCCGGCGCTTATATACCCGCAGCTCGTACCCCGGCGCTTATATACCCTCAGCTCGTACCCCGGCGCCTATATACCCGCAGCTCGTACCCCGGCGCTTATATACCCTCAGCTCGTACCCCGGCGCTTATATCCCCGCAGCTCGTACCCCGGCGCTTATATACCCGCAGCTCGTACCCCAGCGCTTATATACTCGGAGCTCGTACCCCAGCGCTTATATACCTATAGCTCGTACCCGGTGCCTATATACTTACAGCTCGTACCCCGACGCCTATATACTTACAGCTCATACCTGGTGCCTATATACTTACAGCTCGTACCCCGGTGCCTATATACCCGCAGCTCGTACCCCGGTGCCTATATACTTACAGCTCGTACCCCGACGCCTATATACTTACAGCTCGTACCCTGACGCCTATATACTTACAGCTCGTACCCCGTGCCTATATACCCACAGCTCGTACCCAGTGCCTATATACTTACAGCTCGTACCCCAACGCCTATATACTTACAGCTCGTACCCCGGTGCCTATATACCTGCAGCTCGTACCCCCGGTGCCTATATACTTACAGCTCGTACCCCGGTGCCTATTATACCCGCAGCTCGTACCCCGACGCCTATATACTTACAGCTCGTACCCCAGTGCCTATATACCCGCAGCTCGTACCCCCGACGCCTATATACTTACAGCTCATACCCCGGTGCCTATATACTTACAGCTCGTACCCCGCTGCCTATATACTTACAGCTCGTACCCCGGTGCCTATATACCCGCAGCTCGTACCCAGTGCCTATATACTTACAGCTCGTACCCCAACGCCTATATACTTACAGCTCGTACCCCGGTGCCTATATACCTGCAGCTCGTACCCCGGTGCCTATATACTTACAGCTCGTACCCCCGGTGCCTATATACCCGCAGCTCGTACCCCGACGCCTATATACTTACAGCTCGTACCCCGGTGCCTATATACCCGCAGCTCGTACCCCAACACCTATATACTTACAGCTCGTACCCCGGTGCCTATATACTTACAGCTCATACCCCGGTGCCTATATACCCGCAGCTCGTACCCCGACGCCTATATACTTACAGCTCATACCTGGTGCCTATATACTTACAGCTCGTACCCCGGTGCCTATATACCCGCAGCTCGTACCCCGGTGCCTATATACTTACAGCTCGTACCCCGACGCCTATATACTTACAGCTCGTACCCTGACGCCTATATACTTACAGCTCGTACCCCGGTGCCTATATACCCACAGCTCGTACCCAGTGCCTATATACTTACAGCTCGTACCCCAACGCCCTATATACTTACAGCTCGTACCCCGGTGCCTATATACCTGCAGCTCGTACCCCGGTGCCTATATACTTACAGCTCGTACCCCGGTGCCTATATACCCGCAGCTCGTACCCCGACGCCTATATACTTACAGCTCGTACCCCAGTGCCTATATACCCGCAGCTCGTACCCCGACGCCTATATACTTACAGCTCATACCCCGGTGCCTATATACTTACAGCTCGTACCCCGCTGCCTATATACTTACAGCTCGTACCCCGGTGCCTATATACCCGCAGCTCGTACCCAGTGCCTATATACTTACAGCTCG
Organism: Leptodactylus fuscus; assembly: GCF_031893055.1. Taxonomy (NCBI): domain Eukaryota; kingdom Metazoa; phylum Chordata; class Amphibia; order Anura; family Leptodactylidae; genus Leptodactylus; species Leptodactylus fuscus. The sequence goes on from NC_134271.1 coordinate 152,595,156, forward strand.
TACCCCAACGCCTATATACTTACAGCTCGTACCCCGGTGCCTATATACCTGCAGCTCGTACCCCG